>NC_134365.1:140964833-141267863 GCF_035582795.1 Mycteria americana
GCTGTCAACCCAAACTGACTTAAGCATCTTATAAAATCACAGAATCACAGAATCATATAGGTTGGAAAAGACCTTTAAGATCATCGGGTCCAACCATAAACCTAACACTGCCAAAACCACCACTACACCATGTCCCTAAGTACCTCATCCAAACGTCCTTTAAATACCTCCAGGGATGGCGACTCAACCACTTCCCTGGGCAGCCTGTTCCAATGCTTGATAACCCTCTCGGTGAAGAAAAATTTCCTAATATCCAGTCTAAACCTCCCCTGGCGCAACTTGAGGCCATTTCCTCTCATCCTATCACTTGTGACCTGGGAGAAGAGACCGACCCCCACCTCTCTACAACCTCCTTTCAGGCAGTTGTAGAGAGCGATAAGGTCTCCCCTCAGCCTCCTTTTCTCCAGGCTAAACAGTCCCAGCTCCCTCAGCCGCTCCTCATAAGACTTCTGCTCCAGACCCTTCACCAGCTTCGTTGCCCTTCTCTGCACATGCTCCAGTACCTCAATATCCCTCTTGTAGTGGGGGGCCCAGAACTGAACACAGTATTAGAGGTGCGGCCTCACCAGTGCCGAGTACAGGGGCACGATCACTTCCCTAATGACTAGTTATTTATTGTATGTCAGGGTTTTTTTTTTTCCTCCTTTCATAAAGCTCTGGTTTTGAAAGCCACGAAGTTAAACAGGAATCTTCCATTTTATTAATGGAAAATGGCATGATACAAATACAGATTAGACCTTTGTATGAATAGAAAGAACATTCAACTAATACACAAAACTATGAATAAAGTATACATTTTCCAAGGAAGATGTTTCCAGGATACACAGACTATTAATACACTTGCAATAGTTTCAGTCCTATAGGGCAGTTTCCGTGTTCCTCTATTTTCCTCCATGTGCTTTCAAATACGCAAGACTCCCCATCCTCACCAAAGCACAGATCTGTAGTTGAGTTAAAATCTAATTTTAAAGCTTTTGTCAGGTCTCATATCCTCTAAACTAGTCTGTAACTACAAATTGTTTAGTCAGTCCTAATTCCCCGTACCTCCCCCAACTTCTCTCAGCGTTCCCTCCGCTCTCACAGCCAACTGGCCAAGTTTATTTCCTTTGTTGCTAAACGCCTTCTTCCTCCAAAATTCCTGCCGGCGAGCAGAAGGGTCACCGAAAACACAGGGGATGAGGCACTGCTCCTCGCTTTCATTCCCTGCTGCCTGCCAGGTCAGAGGAAGGGATTTGTTCCAGGAAAGGCTCATCTTTAACCCTGTAACTCTGGACTGCGACAGGATCAGCCACACCTCGGTGCAAAGGAGCCTGTGGAGGCTGAGGAACACCGTCCTGCAGGGTGGGATCTTTGCAGGCTTTAAACAGTGAGCTCTAGAAAGCCTCCAGTGGACAAAGGCAGATTGCGGTGTCCAAAGGCTTATCACAACATTGCCAAATTTGGATGAAACTGCAGAAAATACAGCCCTAACAAAAAGCTGCAGCACTACAAAATTTGAAATTCTGACTGTACTGGAGTTGTTTGTAGAGTTATTAAAAAAAAACCTCGATCCTCTCTCCCCCCACAAACCCCCACTTTTCTCTAGTTGTTTTGTGGTTTTGGGTTTTTTTATTCTCCTCAAAGATGGCTAAGCCATTTTACTAAAATTAAAAAGAACAGAAAACAAAACACAGTCCAAGGCAGACACTGTATGTGGAAAATGTCAATGCAAGAGATCTGCATTTAACAAAGGCATCTGAATCAGGCAGCAACATAAAATAATGGAAATACTGAGCAACCTAACCACCCTCAACATAAACTTTGTCTCTTCTCTGAGAGCTCTACCGAGCAGGGGTTGCACAGAAACAGGTTCTGACAACTGCTGATAATGCCATTCTGGTCAGACTTTCAAAGCAAACATTCAGCCAGATGCAAAGCCCAAAGTGTGACAGCTCCTAATACTGTTCTTGGCTTGTACTTGAAATAAAGCGAAAAACATGGCTTTAAAACAGCTGAACAGGATGCATGCCATTCTACTTTGGCAGTTACTTGAAGATTTGACCTAGCACAAGAAGGAAAAAAAATTATGCAGACCAAAAATTTCGGAAAGGTAACAAAAAGGGGAGATGTCTGAGATGTAAGAAACTTGGAGGGGGGGGAGAATCCCAGAATTTTTGTTTTAAAGAAGGAGCAATGGGTTTCCTTTCAGACAGTACACTTACTTTGTGGATATGCAAAAAGTAAAATACTTCAGCTTTGGTACTTGACTTGAGTGACCCTTTTCTCCCGACAAATACAAGGAGTAGGGGAGAGATCGCCCAGGGACAACCTAGAGCACAGTTCGGCTTTTAGCCTGATTTGTCTGCTGACTACACAAGGAGGCTACAGAAACTTCTTGCTTCAGTTCTATTTCAGACAGTGCGAGTACTTTCCAAATCAGCTCACTTCATACTAGAAGCAAAATATTCAAAAGAAAGCGCGTATCTTAAAAGAAAGGCAATTAAAAAATTACTTAAAAACACAAAACCAAACCCACAAGCCTCTGGTTCACAAGCGAAGAGGTCACTGTAGCGAGCAGAGCTCAGCAAGGCACACTGACAGAAATAAGAAATCCACTGCAATCCCACATAACGCACAGGCAAAACGTTCTCCCCTGCTTCAGCAAGTAACAACAAATGCCACCCCGTGCACCAAGGGGACAGAGAGCGACTGTAGAAACAGCAGCAATGAGCAGCACCAACGCACTGAGTTGTCATGCTTGAACTTTTAGACGAGGCGATTACAGTGACCACTGACTAATCAGATATGCTTTAAAATAATTCCTCTCCCGAATGTCTCTCCTGTACCCTCACCCTGGAGTACGGGCAACTTCGCTTGGGCTAAAATCCAAAACTAACATTTGTATTCTTAATTATTCACAGACTTTACTTTTCAAAAAGTTGCACTACTTTGCTGGACTATCTTAAATGAATTATATTAATTAAAACAATCTTGAGTTTCAAATGGCCTCCACATACTTTCATCATCCTAGTAAAGTGGTTAGTCCTTTTATAAAACAATTGAGCCTATACCCTTAAAATAACCCAATAACCAGGAGAAGGAAAATAAATAAAGAAAGCAGAAAAGGCAAGCCAATTCTTACTCACTTAAAGAAAATATGATTAAGAATCTTAAGACAAAATTGCTTTTGTTCTGTTACTGCTTACGTATCTAGGCCGCCATCCTAAAACGTTGACTGTACGTAAAATATTACTTAAAATATTTGCTGTTTCAACATACTGAGTGCTTTATTTTAATAATTTTCAGTCAATATTACACATTAACAATTCCCCTAACTACCTGTAAATGCTTCATGTAGTCAATAAAAATAAATTTATGCCTGAAAATGATTACATTATATCTGCCAATGAAGGATTTTGGTTGAACAAGTTTTCTCCTCCGAAGCTTTTAAAATGCATTATAAAACAAAAGAACCTTGTAAGCTTAAAACAAAAACAAACCCAAAACCAATATGAAGTGCATGGGCTACTCCCTCTCCTTTAAAAGTAAAATCTGAGTATCTCCCTTTATATCATTTTGTTAACGTAATACCAATCACAATCACTGTTGGAAAATAAGTAACCTAATTGCTCTGGGATCCCTGGAACTTTGCCAGGATTCCTGAAGCGAAAGCGTGCGCCCATGCTTTGTAGCACCAACGCAATAAATCCAAAGCTTCAAAATATTTCCACAGATACTGTACTTATGCTGCAAAATGCATTAGACATGCAACAGTTCCAACCTTTTCAGGAAGCGCCTGCATCGGGCAGTTCGTTCACATGCGTGCTGGAAAAATGACCAAGATTTCTAAATGCATGGCCACATGTCCAAGGCAAATCCAAGAGCTGTTCAACATATGGTCTAGCCTCTGACCTTGTTGAACAGATCTGGAAGTCACAACAACCTGTGTTTACCTGCCATCTTCTCCATGGCCTGGCAACCTCTCTCCCTATCCCACTGGGCATCCCGTGTATGTGCTACATGTATAGGTGACTAAGCAGCACACAGATGGAAGTCACTCAGTTCCCATCTGATGGCCTGCAGGAAGAGTGGCAGGGAGAGGGTCACCACAACAGTTCACAACCTTTGCCACCGAGCACAAAGGAAAAGGGAGCACAGGCTGCCTAATAGCCAGCGGGAACAGTGGCAAATTGCCCCGAGCTACCTTTCCTCACAGGGAGGAGACAAGGAGTCACATTCACATGCACTCATTCTGCATACATGCTAAAAAATCCAAGGTCTCACAGGCCATCAGATTTACAGTGCACACACAAATCAGCTATACTGTGCAGAGTGAGACGGCCTGACCATCAGGTAAAAGGGAGAAGCAGTGTTGTGGTGTACAGCCTCCCCCCCAGGAGAAGTACTGTGCCCGGCCAGAAAGCCTCAGTACTGTTCACAGGAAAACTACTCCACTCCATGGTGTTTCTGGCTGTGCCCCAGGCAGTAGGTATCTCCAGAAAATGTTTGAAAAATATTAAAAAAAAAAAATCTAATCCCACCTCAACAACATTTTCAGGAAGAGTTAAAGAACAGGGCCTATAAAAACTGTTTTTACATGTGGATCTATGAAATCACCATTCCAATAAATTCTGTCCAACCCTTCTTCCATCGTTTCACACTGTTCTCACCCCGCATCACTATCATAGCAGAAACTCTGAAGCAAAGCAATTAAGAGGTTTTAACCTTTTTTTTTGGGCAATGATTTTCTAAGAAAGTCATTCCAAGGTGAATAAGGTAAGAAAAAAAAAAATCCTCCCACAAACTCTTAACTTACTCTTGCAGAGTTTCCACTCCTTTTTCCTTATATTGCAGCTCCTGCTTCATCTGTGCCAATTCTCGTTTTAGCCTAGAAAGCTGAATATAACAAAATAATTTAAAGTAATAATAATGTAACAAACTTTCATAATAAAAATAATTGGTTTTCATATACAAAATCTTAAGTTACTTTAAAAAGTTGGGAGTAATAATCTAAGTTATCTTCTTTTTTTTGCTTTCAAATTTTCATTTAAATAAGTTTCTGAAATACCATAAGACCCAATCAAACAGTAGTCACAACATTCAGCTTTCAAAGTATCAATTTCCCCATCTATTCTATTGGTTTTCTATCTCCAATAGCTCATGCTAACAGCTAGGAAGTTTCAATCCATATGATTTTTCTTCTCCCCTTGCAGCAAACAGACACCTCTCAACTGTCTTCAACTCTTTAGTCAACCTAAAAAAAGACTGAACATTCAATGCTGTTAATTTTTCAATCTGGGAAAACAAAATCACTGGCAACAGAACTGGCCTCTCTCCCAGAAATAGCAGTGTGATTTTCTCCAGTTATTTTCATATTGTCCTGCCCTCTCAATCCCCCTGCCAACTACCTCAATCCACCTAGTGAGCATAAATCAAAAATGACAAAGCAGCAATGTCTCCGTAAACATTTTTTTGTGGTTTTATGGAGTTACCTGAGTAGGTTAGGCACACCTTAGAAGAGTGCTATCAGCACCAAGAATGATCTGCAAAGAAATAGCTTCTCACCCTCCAAAGCTGATAGATAACTAAGGGCAACAGGGGGAAGAAGGTTCAAGGGACTACAGCCAAAGGGGGGGAATGGAGGTGTTTCAGTGCATGGTGGTGAGGCGTAAGACTGAACTGAGAGCCCAAATACAGGCAGGGATGGAAGAAAAAAAAAGCTCTCTTCTCAAGCTATCAGACTTGGTACTTTTTCTAAAATTTGCCCAGAGTGCTCTTGATTTTCACATGTACGTCAATAAATGACAAATAAAATAAATGACAAAACTATTACTAAATAAGAGTAAAAAAGAGTAAAAGAAAATTCCTATATATCCAGGCATAGATTAATTTTGTTGGCTCTACTCCAAGAGTGAGGGGCTTCACAGCAGTTCCGGGACTGCCAGACTCCCACCATCCTACGTGGCCCTCCCTTCCCCATGTGTTCCTGCCCTTTCCTCAAAACTCATCACACCAGCCCCCAAAAAACTCCTATACCCTCACCAACTCTTTCAACACTCACCAAAAGTAGAAATGAAAAAATGCGCTATGTACACAAACACTTTATAGTGCATATTTTATTCTATTACCTGAAACATCTCAATGCCTATGCACACGTTCAGTTGAATAGGTTATCCTATGCACGTGGTAGATCATTTTGTTTTAAGTTGCAGGAACAGAGAGAAATAGTCATGTAAGCAAAGACCTTGTTTATTTTCTTTAAATAATATTTAAATAAATAAGGCTTATTTTCTTGTTTAGAATACGCTGACATTTAGAGTATGTAAAACAAGCAAACACTAGTCAGCACGTAGTAAACATATACAGATAGAATAAATGCCTTTGAAGGGTGGTGAACGGGATTTATTTTCAGAGGCACTCATGTGAAAAGTGGTCACTACAACAAAAATGGAACACTATCCTGCAAAGATAAGTATTTTTTATTTATTTTGTGATCTGAGTGCCTGGCATGCTAAATCCTATTTTATCCATTAATAAAAAGCAACATACAATTTAGAAAGAAGTTCTAGAGCTTGATATTATAAACTGCTTTTTATAATTGTTTATGACTGCTGTATCAATTTGCTTGAAACCAATGCACAGACTTTAACTCTTCGCTAAAGCAGCGTGGGAGAAATTCAAGAAGTCAACTATTCTTCCTTCAGCAAAGACAGTACCAAAAGCATGATTCCAAGTTTTTAAAAAAATAAGATATAAAAATGGAACATTTTTATTACAGAACTGCCTATCACTGTCAGAATGCTTGAACTCCCCTCCCCTCCCCTCATAGAGGAGCCCTGGCCAAATCAGCTAAAAAGTTCTATTTGGCCAACATGTCTACTGAATTGTGAATAAATTTCCAAATAAATGGCTAAATCTAGAGTTCGATGACACCCATGGAACCCCACTGAAAATGGGTAAACGGGAGAATATGAAGACAGTGGGTTTGAACTGCACTTAATCAAGAAATAATTTGGCTGCAGAGTATTTACTACTTGTGACAGTTCGCACAGAGAAAGCAATTTCTGAAAGCCTGGCTGAGTTTGCCTCTGACATCCGTGACAAAAATCTTTATGCTTGTAACATGGAAAAAGCATTACTTTGCAAGTCACTCACAATATAGACGTGTTTTAATAGAACAATAGGTCAGACTGGAAAAGCATTTTTAAATATTATATTTCCAAAAATGCATGGAATACCCAGTGTAAATGCTAAGGTAAAAGAAAAACACATAGCCCCCCTCCCTTCCTCATGCCTAATTCATATTTTTACAAAATGAAATAAGATTACTCACTCTGTCACGACGGCTGGCTATTTCTGCTTTAATCTGATATGGGTCATACTTGGTATTAGTTGAAAATCCAGAGAATGCTAAACAGATGGAAAACAGTATTTTACTTTTTTTTTCTTCTTTAATACACTTGTTAAGATGTGGCACTATTTAATAGACCATCGCATTCATTCTTTCTGTTACAAGTCACTAGGTTTTAAAATAATCCTCTGTGCTAAAGTACAACTGAAGAATTATCTTTGGCCTGCCTGAATTTTTTTTTTTTTGTCCTCAACAACAACAACAAAAATTGTATGTAACAGCACTACATGCATACTGCCTAAATGCAACTCAGTTCCATGACGGGATGGTGGCATTTACTGATGCAAGCAATTTGTGTAACATTAACAATTGCTAATTGCTTCCTAGGCATGTTGACATAATAGTATGATAGGGACTAAAGTAACAAAACTATTGTCAGAACAAAATTCAATCAGCTACAGAGAAAAGTTGCCTCCTAAAGCAACAGCATAGGGAACCGACACACAGATCAACCTCTGGCAAGCAAGCTCAACACAGCGTTATCTAGAGTCAGGCAATGATTTCAAGCTGTGGCATTACAAGCTAAAGCCTAGACAGATGAAGTAAAGGTCCTAGAGGACAGGCTAGGCAAGACCAACCATGACTTAGTGAGTGAGCCATTCAGGGCAGCACTGGCCCACTGAAAAATGCCTGGTATGCGAGCGGATGGAGTTGTGCTGTTAGACCTACCATCCTTTTGTAGAGCTGAAGGCTGCTGCTTTGAAACCCATATCCGTGTCTGCGTTGCACTGAGCCTTTCGACTCTCAAAAGAATACTGCAATGCCAAGGGCATGTCAAGCATGCAGGAACTTGCCAAAATGAGTAGTCATGCCTGGACTAATTCTCTAAATCCAGGATTTTCTATGGATTCCCCCCCCACCCCCCAAACAGTGCTGATCACAACTGAGTCACAAAACTGCTGCATGGGCACCTCCCTGCCAACCCACAACTGCTGAGCTCACACCACCTCCCACTCATGAGCACACAACACTGAGTCAATGGCAGCACCCACAAGCAAAGAGGAGAAAAACACTTTGTGCAGTTTTAGTTCTTTTAACGCAACACATTGAAACAAGTGGTGGTGGAGGCAGGAATATTCGCAATATAAGCACCCAACTTTGGCCATCTCATTGCATTTGAATTAGGAGCCTAAGATTTCTGTACAATAAATGGAGAAGCAAGCATCCCAGAGTGGAGTGGAGGAGTCAAATTAAGAAAAACAAGTGGAGAAGCCTTGAGGAATCTTGAGTTGACGGCATGATTAAACCCCAAAGGGATTTTTTTTTTTTTTTCATATATCATCTGACTAATCAGCCCATCCCATTTTCTCAAAACAGATGCATATGACCTTAAACCAATGTAAAATATATTAACACATCTGTAGAAAACTAAAATATTTTTTCACCCCCAAACAAGTGAAAGGTTTTATTTAAATGATTTGACAGTATCTCATTATCAATTCCACAGATATACCTAAAAAAAAAAAAACCTTATCAGAAGACTGAGGAACATAAAAGTCAATTGACATAGCATTTGCATTCATGCTACAGATAACCACCAATTTGGTCATTTTCAGTCATATTTTGTTGCTGTTTCAAGCAACTTGTTTTTCCAAGAGCTTTGAAAACATGAAAAACAGATTATATTTTTCTAGTATATTATCTTCTTCAACAGAATTTTCTTTCTGTATATTCACCTGAAGCAGTTCAACAAAATATCCCACAAAACCATTGCAAATTTTCAAAAAACAAAAAGCCCAAGCTCCTAGAGAAGTATAGTAATAAATGTATATTTAGATTTTACAACCTAAAAAATACTGATGACACTATCTTTTACCCTATTCCAAGTCTTTAAACAGTAGTTAAACACTCTTTAAACAATAATTTCCTTCTGATAATTTCTTATTAAGAAAAGTAATCTTTCTTAATAATTCTTAAGAAACTTGAACATAACAGGGAGAAATAGTCACAACTGTTCAGTTATGTCACAAACTAAATCACAGAATACATATATTTAAAACTAAACAAAAAGATGAGATAATCCCAGTTCAACAGTAAAAGAACACTTGGTCAAGACCATCTGGGACACCTCAGCCCTAGAAAACATCTTTTATTCAGGATTTTGGCATACATATGAATTACCTTCGATTAATAAATACCACTGGATCAGTAGCTAAACACTTCTATCCACATGCCTGCTTTACGCCCCCCTCCACAGTCAGGTTTCTTGAACATTTTCAGAAAGGGCTAAGCAGAACTTCCCATACTTATCAAGTACTTGGCATTTACCAGCAAATCCTGCAGTTAAACAATGGCTGTACACACGGCGGCCACTAAAAAGCCACCAGTGCAGTGAAACTCCACTACGTTTCCACATGGCTGGTGGCTATATCCATTGGATACGCTTCTTTGAACTAGACTGTTTTGGCTCTAGCAAATACACCTTTTCCTGTTGCACCAGCCAACAGCCATGACAGCGGTGCAACAACTTCAGATTTCAGAAAAAGTGTATCATCTATTCCAAGCTACCAGAGACATCTGAAGAATGAAAAGGGCAGGAAATCAAGGCTCTATGACCTATACCACCAGCATTAAGATCAGAGACTGACATTCAAGAATGAGGTGCACTAATGAAACACCGCTTCCTACTTCGTGGTCAGAGGTACTCTTGACCACAACACCTTGTCCCTAACTCTTTATAAAGTCAATAAACCAATCATGGGCCTGCAGAAGGCTTCCCCCAAGCTGATGGTTCCCCCCAACATCAAGGGTGGAATCATCTATGAATTTAGGAGTGCAAGTAGGTGGCTGGTCCAGCAACATTCAGTCTTGTCTTTGTTGCCTGGCATGAAGCATCACTATAGCTGGCTCCAAGATGGCTAGAGATGCTAGCTGGGATATATCCCTGTTTAACGTTAAAAAGGCATATTCTAATAGACCTAACAGGAAATGGAAGTCCCTGAGCAGCAGAATCAAAGGATAGCACCTCACTTCTGTAGTCAGGATCTTCATTCAGAGAAGAACCAGGTGATGGAAACACTTCACACTATTTCCTACACCACATGTTGTGAGAGGCAGGTGGGTAAATCAAGAAAAGACTAGTAAACTCACAGCTGGCATAAGAACGGCTGTCATCCTCACACATTTTGTGCAATTGTTGATACTCTTCTTGGGCTAGTTCAAAACGCTGCTGCTTTATTTGGTAAATCTCTTTCTTGGCATTGAGTGCCTCCTGGGCAACTATTAAATATTCCTTTAGCATGCGTTCCTGCTCCCTTCTCCATTGCTCCCTTGGGTCCTCAATTTGTGTGAGCTCTAAGGAGAAAAGCAAAAAAATGGTAAGACACTTTATCCCACAAAATACAATTTATTTTGTTAAGGTCTGTTCTCAACTAGCACATGTAACACTACAGTGCTCAAAACCACTCCAGCCTGGATGAGAAGAAGGAAGGATGCAGAGTGGAAGAAAAGGAAAAGCCCTTTCAAATATAAAAGGCATTTAAATTTTATTCTTTTCTTTACAAACTAGAGCAAACCCAAAGAAAACAGTGTTTTGGCTCTAACCTTCCCTCGTAGCCAACTTGAAAATTCTGAGATCTACCTAAAAAGCCAGAACCATGTAGGAGAGTGAAAGGTATCTCAATGCTTAACCCATAACTCTACAAATGGTTGGAACAACCTTAAGATACTACGTACAACTTCACAAGTATAACATCCTGAAAGGTCAGTGACTTCCCCTGCGTAATTAAGAAGAATAAGGTCATTCAACAGAAAAGTTAGCATTTTAATCTCAAATCCATAAAAGCATTTAAATGGCTTCTTTTCTTTGTCTTAAGAAACAGCACTCTCATGCTTTCCCTTTCCAGAGTTTAGAACAGTTCGTATTCAAACACAAATCAAAAATAGATTTCCAGTACAAAAATCTTTCCCCTATATACTGATTTTCAAGGTTATTACCATACAGCAATCTCTTTGCAGTTGCAAAGACATTTGAGGGGGACACATGCATTACAATCCAAAAAAAATACTGGTTCATTTGTTTTCTTTTTGTGCTGATGCTCAAGCTAGCAAATATGTTTTACATGAGGATGCCCATGTAAAGTTTCGTGTTTAAGCGAATGTTAATTTCTGATGATTGAGGCTCTACCAGCAAGAAGTTGCTGCAGATGCAATGTCAGTGTTCAAAGCAGTGGCATAACCTGCAGCACAGTCAGGAGGTAAGCACCTAGTCATTTTTTCCAAGCTTTGTTTCTCACAAGAGACGAAAGCCAGTTATGTTTTGTATTAATCTTGCGTACATAATTCAGTATATTGGTGTCGGTGATAAAATAAGAAACTATAAAAGATTAAGCCCAACACACTAAGAACTCTAGTGGTGTCAAGGTCATGCTAGTAGCTCTACCATTTGAGAACCATCTGAAAAGTACATAAACAAAAACACAAAGCACATGTATGAACAACAGTACTTCCAACAGATTTG
Organism: Mycteria americana; assembly: GCF_035582795.1. Lineage (NCBI taxonomy): Eukaryota > Metazoa > Chordata > Aves > Ciconiiformes > Ciconiidae > Mycteria > Mycteria americana. The sequence continues at coordinate 140,976,683 of NC_134365.1, forward strand.
TATATTAGGTTGCTAATAACCTTTTCTCTCAACAGCTATAACTCTTCTCTCCCCCCCAGCTCCTCACATTGCAACAGTAGAAAGATCGTGCCTATAGTTCTGCAATTTGTCCCCAAATCCCAGGGACCCTTGATTCCCAGCAGCACCTTCTGGCTCCAATGCCCCCAAACTACCTCTGCAGCCCAAGACAGGATATGCTGTGGCTTGTTCCAGTCTCCGTAAATCCCTCTCTGCATGCAGGGCAAGCAGAAGAAAACAGAGTTCACATTGCAGCCCGTACTTTACTGAGGGCATGATAATGTGCAATGCTATCTCATCTGTCCATAAGTATTCCTAAAATCTGTGCAAATTTAACATTCCTAAAACTGCTAATCCCCTGCGGAAACTATGCAGAAAATAAATATTTATGAGACAGAAAAGCTGGATCCTAGTTAAGTGTCTCTTTTTGAATAAGAAATTAATAGTTCTAATCTCAATCAACAGCCAAGGCTAAAATGTTACATTGTATCACATATTAAACTTCTGAGGTCCTATACTACAGGGCACTGCATCTCTTAGCAAATTATTTCAGAGCCTTCTCAAAAGCTAGCAATATTCTTCTGAGGCAGAAAACTTCTTCAGTACAGTAGTGACGTTCTCTTCTGTTTTATAAAGTACAGAGGCTTCACTTTGCCCTGGATTTCTACACAAGTTTGCTATGTAACAACAAAACTAAAGCTATGTTGTATGATAAAATTAACTTCCTTCATTTCTTTATAATCAATTTATTAAAAAAAAAAAAAAAAAAAACTAAAAAAACCCTACAGTAATTCAAGAACAGCCCCAGACAAATGCAGAGAATATATTATTCCCTCACTGGGGAATGCCCAACTGGTTAAAGGAGACTTCAAAGGCTCCCAAGACTCTGAGGAGGAGGGAAAGGAATTCTGCGGCTGGCAGCCACCAAGGTTTTTAAGCAATGGTTGGACAAGAGCCAAGAGCAGCTTAGTAAGGGTGTCAACAAAGTACTGAATTTACAGAACAAGATGGAGATCAGGGTTGGAAGCACCATTGAGATTTACAGAAGATTCCTCTGTTCCTGGGATTTTTCAATATAAATGGAAAGTTATTGCCTAGAAATCTTTTTATTACTTTCTGGGTAAACAAAACATAGCAAGAGGCTTAGAAAAATCAGATGTATTACTGTTTTCTTTTAAAAGGTGCAAGGGCAAAAAGCTTGAGACAGTGCACAAAGCGTGAGAGGTCCGTGGTAAGCATAACTTTAGAAAGACTCTCTTTGAATTATCCCTTGCATTTTCTCACAGTATTTCTTGAAACCGAAGCACTTCTAACTGTTTTGTCAATTAACACAGAACTCCAATGTTGTATAAAACACTTAACCTGGCCAGCCACAAAAGGCAGTCCGAATGTTTTCACATGGAAGTTGCCGTTCCAAGTATTTTAGACATAGTTCAGAATACAATGTAAGGGACTCATTTCAGAAAAACATTTCTTCAGTTCCTCCACCACCTCTGCCACTTGCCTGACTCCATCTCATGATGCACGTGATTGTCTACTCCTTAGTTCTCACTTCTACAAAGGACATTAATGCAGTCTCGATTGGTACCTTTGTTGTCCACAGTTTAAAACTGGACCGAGTATCCTACTAATTTTTGAATAATGATTATCCAGCTATAATATCAACTCTGTCTTCCCTCTGAATATAAATCTTGCTTGTATATGCAAGCACTGTATTAGCCTAAGGGTGACAAACCCATTTTGCTGTGACGGTTGAATTACCATTTAGGATAATATCTGCGGGCTGCAAGTAATTAGTTATCATGAAAGAGACAAATTTTGCAACCTTGTTAATTGCAGAATGATTCCTTTCACTCAGTGCAGCACTGCCCCTATAATGTTTCTATCCCTCTGTTCATATATTACCTTTATTTAATTCCTAATATGATTAGCTTTACTTTCCCAGACCCATTTACATTAATCTTCTCTTTCTGTGCCTTCCTATTGAGCATTTGGGAATTCAATTTCTCTCTGCGAAGACTCTCTTCTACAGTTTTTGCTCTCAATTGCACAGAAAAAAATGCAAGCCAGATCTGACATGCCTACAATGATTAATATCCTTCCTGTAAGTTCAAACTTGATGTCTGTGGTAAAGCAGCTAATAACAAAGTCTGAAAAGCAAAAGGGAGTGATTTCTTTTGCATGTGATGGTGATTGTTATTCCTATCAAAAATGCCTATCAGTAGAATGCTTTAATAGCTTTTTTAGTCACAGCATTGCGATGGGAGTTCACATTCTACTCATTATCTATAGGGACTCCTAAAGCCTTTTACAAAGTTCAAGAAAAAAAAGAAGAGTGGAGATATCCTCGTTTGTATTTTTCTTTAGTATGTGCATTCACGCACAGGTACCTATGTTGGTGCAAGTGCACTCCGTTACTGTACTCCGATGTAAACCTCACTTTTTATTAAACTTCAACACTAACTAATGTTGAAGTTTAATAAAAGTTACCATGACAGTTTAAACAGCAATCATTAAGCTACTACTTCCTTTAAACAGAGTTATTTTAAGAATTACCTAACAGTCTGTATTTATTGCCTTTCAATTTTCTCAGCTATCTATCCTTGTGATCAGTGCATTAACAGCTCTTTACAGTTTATTATTTAATTTGTGATCTTTGTTAATTTCACAACAAGTAAGTGCCTGTGCGGGTCAAACAATATCATGGGAACATTTGTTATTCTGTTGTTTTGTTGTGTTGGTTTTTTTTTTTTAAAATAAGTAATTGTGAAACCACAATACACAAGTAATTCCAATGATGGCAGGAAGCCAAAAACTATTTCTACACTTTTATTTTTTAATTGACTAGATTTCAAGTAGATAGTATTGAGGTTGTTTTTTGCAGATTATACTATTTACCATTGCTGTGATAGCCCATATAACTACTTTCTTCTTTTCCCCCTCCCTGCCAACTGCCAATTCCCACAATATTGAAAGCATTCACTCATTGGTGATAAGAAGCTTAATGATAGCAGCACAACAGTAACAGCAGCAGTAGTACAAAGCTGTAAAGATAAGACTTTTTTTAAAATTAGAACTGGCAAATATGCCAGACAGTGGCGATACAAAGCTCAGCAATAGTCCAAAAGGGAAACTGTTGGAAATGTCTCCCTCTTAGTCTCCAAAAGGGACATCTGTTGTCTTTTTGATAGCACTTTGTACTGTATTAAAGCATAAAACATACATTGCTTAAGAGAGGATGCGATTATTGTATTTCATAGTGCTTCTAATTAAAAATCAGCACTTTTCTCTCAGAATGTATTTTGTTTTTCAGTATGGAAGAGTGAACCATTGATGACTGGAAAAATAGGAAATAGAAGAGTATAGCATGAAAATCTTCTTAATTGACATATGACAAAAAGCAACAACAAAATTACTGATAACCCACAGTATGACAAAGCAAAACAAAATAGTTTTACACAATATAGGTCAAATCATAGCTTGTAAAATTCTTTACAAATGGAAGGATGATTGTGCTCCCATTTGAAAGATGAGAAAACAAATACGGCAAGAAATTACTTGCATACATTTTCTCACTATAGCATAAGCTGCATAAATGGTATCGGAAACAAGGTTAGCATCATCAGCTTGCTAGAACTGCTTGCTAGAAACATCAGCTTGCTAGAATTCCTAAAAATAGTCATTCATCTACTCACGATTTATGTGGTCCATATAATAAACTCCAATCTGTTGATCGTAAACAGTTTCCCATCCTAAAGGAAGCTCATCACCGACACAGTCAGCAAATGTCAATGGCTTTGTAATCCTGTAAAAAATAAAAATAACACAAATAAATACAAAAGGCACAGAGTTTACAGTGCAATGAATGTTATTATATGTTTTGAAGATACCTCCATCATTTGATCACAAACTAGTTACACTGCTTAGGAATGTACTAGTAATTACAAACACACAATTTCAAAATAAAATTTCATTTAAATATGCTGACAGATACTCCCGGAACAGGTAAGACAAGCTTCTCCCTTCAAGTTTCTATGTTTAACAGTTCAATTACAATGGCATGCAGTCCTGCCAGTTCTTCTCCCATATTGCAAAGAACACAAACGTGAAGCTGGAGTTCATGACTGCTAAAAATTACTAGAAGCTTTATAGGCTTTAACTTCCCTAAAAAAGAAGTTACTAAAACTTCTTTTCTTCTCTAAAAGAAGTTATACTGCTTCTTCTGTCAAAGCAGTATAACTGTTAGTCCTTAAAAAAATGAAATAAAATTTCAAGAAAGCGCTATATAACAGATTTCTCCTCTTTTCAATTATACATTTCCAACTATTAATTATATTCTCTTGGTCCAGACTCATCCAAATTACTTCCTCTCCCTCAAAAAGAAGAGCGACAAACAAATATGTCTAAAGAATTCTCAAGCCATTAAAGCAGAAATAGTAACTAATAAGTAACAGCATTACTATCTAGCAGCTTAAAATATCACATCCCTTGCTCGGCAAACTCTTGATAGATGAGTGGGTAATAGAAAACCAAAACAGCAGTTTCAGTATTGGCAGGAATGTTGAAAATACTGGGTTACAAATTCTACAGAAAGACTCTAAACCAATGCTGTTCTAGAACATCAAGGTATATAAAAAAAAAACAAGGAAGAACAAATGGTGCAAATAAAAAAATCCTTAACATTCAGTTGAATCGTGTCTATTTCCCAAATCATCATTTTAATCATTACTTAGCCACTAAGATAATGTTTTCCTCTAAAAGCTGCCATAAAAGTCCTTTACAGAAAAGCTATTAATATAGTAATTTCAATTATACATGGGACATAGATCCAACACCTTCAACGTTTATTTGTTGAGGCATTTCCAATACCTAGAATGATGACAGCTTTGCAAAGATTAAACACGTGCATTAATTTAGGGACTGACTTATGTTCAGCATAACCTATGGCATCATACTGTCTGGCGTAAAATGGAAATTCCGTTCATATGTTATAATACCCAATTAAGGTTTCCTGACACCAGATTTGGACTACGCTTACAAATACACTGCAGAATAGAGAGATCATTGGGACTGGTAATTGCACATCATCTGGTAACACCCGTATAAAACAATAACTTTGTCTGAACTAAAATATGTCTGTCTTTGAACTAGAAGTCCTTCCCCACCCCAAAACAAAACCAACCAGTAGAATCCAACGGTAAAGACTTCAAATGATGGAAATGCTACTATGGCTACATTCTAGCTATTCCAATGGTCCAGTAAGCACACCATTCAACCACTAACAAAAAGCACATAACTTCACACACAGCAAAAAGCAAATTTACCTGCCTCCTAAAATTATTTTAGTATTCTTGAGATTAAAGTGTTCAAAATTAACTGTAGTAGAATAAAAAAAAATCCTCACTAGCTTAAATGTAATGTTTGAACAGCTCTGTACAACAGTACAAAGATCAAGTTATTTAGGTCAAATAATAAAGAGCTTGATCATATGCTATGGATTCTCAAACATGTATAAACAGTTTAATAAGATAAAGATGTACATAAACTTGTGCACCGCTATTTAAATTAAAAATTTTCCATTACTGACAAATATATAGTTTACATCATGTAATCATGCAAATCTGAAGCTGCTGTGTTCAAGAAAGAAAATGTTACTATGGACTGACAAATGCATTCTTTCAGTAATTCATCTAGCAGTCAGGCAGACCAAATATTGCCAAAATACTTCTGATCTCCCTGGAATTCAGTCAAATATTAAAAATATAACATGCAGCATTTTTTCTTAAACTATCATGGTTTTGTTCTGAAGACATCATGTTTACAGTTTCTCAAAGTAGTCTAGACATCAGCTCCTAAATTACTACACTATAGACAAGATTTTCTTTGGAATGAGTTACAAGAGACGCCTGCCTGTTATACAAACACACCCTCATCCTTTATTCCTAAATAAAACCTGCACATGATACTCTAACCCTTCACACTACAAGAACTTTAATTCAATGCTCCCTGTGATCCCACCAGGGCTCAGACTTCCAGGACAAGGACAACGCTCACTTTCTGAAAAAGGGAGACTGAAGAAAGCCAATGCATCTGGTCTAACCGGTTTTCATTCGAATGTTATAAAGCATGCATGAACGGTTTAATTAATGGTTTTGAAGGAAACCCTGTAAGAAAAAGAACACATAAAAAGCTGTCTTCCAGATATTCAGACCATTATTAACGTGATGTTGATCATTTTAAACTTTATTCAAAAAGTTACTGCAAATTGGATTCCTTCAGACAAAGCATAACATCACATTGATTCTGAATTCAGTCACATTTATATCTATGTAGCTTGAACCTTCTTCATTCTATTCATCTAGGACAAAACATGCAAAGCTTAAACTAAGAACTAGAAGTTTCTCCCTGTGTTTTGCACTGGTTTAAACTAAGTCAACTGAAAAAATACATTTCTGGTTTAACCAGCACAGCTCTGAGGACAAGATTATTTTTTTTCCAGTTAGGGAAACTAAGGGTTTCCAGAATAACAGCGACAAAATGGAACAGATGCAGATATGGATATTGGAGGTCGACCACAAATTACAACAGTAGACTGCTGAAATTAAGTATCTTCTGGAAATACTGCTTTACCCTCTGAGGTTTTTTTAATGAGCTTAAGCACTGTAAAATAGGACAGGTCTTTTCTGCTTCTATATAAAGAACTGTACAAGCTACAAGTTGTCATGGTTTAATCCCAGCCAGCAACTAAGCACCACACAGCCGCTCGTTCACTCCCCCCACAATAGGATGGGGGAGAGAATCTGAAGGGTAAAAGTGAGAAAACTCGTGGGTTGAGATAAAGACAGTTTAATAAGTAAAGCAAAAGCCATGCACACAAGCAAAGCAAAACAAGGAATTCATTCACTATTTCCCATGGGCAGGCAGGTGTTCAGCCATCTCCAGGAAAGCAGGACTCCATCATGCGTAACAGTTACTTGGGAAGACAAACGCCATCACTCCGAACGACCCCCCCTTCCTTCTTCTTCCCCCAGCTGTATATGCTGAGCATGACATCATATGGTATGGAATAGCCCTTTGGTCAGCTGGGGTCAGCTGTCCCAGCTGTGTCCCCTCCCAACTCCTTGTGCCCCCCCAGCCTACTCGCTGGTGGGGTGGAATGAGAGGCAGAAAAGGCCTTGACTCTGTGTAAGCACTGCTCAGCAGGAACTGGAACATCTCTATTATCTACACTGTTTCCAGCACAAATTCAAAACACAGCCTCATACTAGCTTCTGTGAAGAAAATTAACTCTATCCCAGCCAAAACCAGCACGCACGTACATCTGTTAAAATATTTCAAAGAATCAAAATACAGACAAAAAACTTTTTGAAGCATTATAAAGACAGACAAAATAAAAATGCTGCCATCTTTAATTATATAAAAACCAAGGCTGCCCTGAACTATGCTATTCACAGTAGTAAGGAATAACTAAAGCCTTTTATCTGTCACCAGTGGTCATCTCCTGTCCCCCCTGTGACAACTGCTAGACACTAATAAGAAGGTTCTGAACTTCCAGCTGAAGACAGAATTCCTCTGGGACCACTTTACAACATTAACTGGTTGTGGCCGCTGGATCTACAGCCCAGGTATAAGTGACAGTTGTCCATGGGGGCCAATTTTGCATATGTCAAAGAGCCAACCATAACTTCAGATTAACTGAGTTGCTGATTCTTCATTATCTTGAAACATTTATCCTTTCCAAAAGTAATGATGCTCTTCAGTCATTAGGCACCCAATCTTTTGTGACTCTGAACCCTCCAAAAGCAAATACAGAAACACATAAGAAAGCTTCCATAACCCAAATCCCACACACCAAGCTGAGAGAAAAATCTTTGAGCATTGTCATGCGCCTTGGATCTGTCACCTCTAACTCTGCCCAAATTAAATGTTTTCATTAAGAAGAAATGGAAGTCTGGTATTTGTACGCAGTAAAACAGACATATCTGAAAACTCAAGTTTTATTACTATTTCCTCTGCATCAATTACCAAGCTAAACAGTTAGAATACAGAAATCAAACTACAAAATAAAACCGAACAGTTGAATAAAACTGTTTCTGTCTAAGAGGTGTTTCTCCTCCTCCTTGCATACTTATTTCATCTCTTTATCCATTACCCATACACAGAAGGATTCCAGAATACATTACTACAGCTTTCTGAATATGCAGCAGCAACAGATATTTCTTGTATGCATCAGTTCATGGCAGGGAGTGGGTGGGAAGGAAAGAAGACAGCAAAAGGCAATGGCTAAATATCATTTTATATGAATTACTGCAGAGCTGCTCTCAGCTTTAGTATACTTTGTTAACAGAATCTAACTTCAACCCCCAGAAAACCTCAACCTTTAAATAATAAAGGAACACTTCTGGGTTCAAAGAAAAGGCATACTTTCACTCTTCAAAACACAGTTAGACCGATAGTGTGGGGCAGCAATTTCATTGTCATGGATTTTCAAAAAACAGAACCAGATCATAAAAACACAAGGCATCAGAAAATATTAGATAAGATCCTCAGTCTTCCCATGGCCCTGACACCACATCAGAGGGCCCTGGCTGCTTGAAATCCCTAGGTCTAATCGAGCAAAATTTAGTTCCTCCCAGGGGAAGTTAAGACAAACAGAGCCTGTTTTTGCAAGATCTTGAACAGGAAATCGAAAAGGTGTTTCCAAAGTAGAAAAGCCGCTGCAAACTAGCTGCCATCTCTCAGACAACGTCTAGATGCCTAAACTACATCCAGGGTCACATTATCTTCCAAAGTGCGCCTGGATTAAGAGGAAAGCACTAACCATGAGGGCTAATTATAAAAAAGAACCACCAAGTTCTGAAGAAAAGCCACCATTTGTAGGGAAGACAGAGGGAAGGATGCAAGAACAGCAACTGCCAACAGTGCTTTTATTTTTGTTCCCGATTTTGGTCAGGTCCAACGGCAGAGGCATAAAATGTCTAATAAAATTTGATACTCCTCAACAGACAATTAGGAGAAACATTCTCTTAAATCTGATCTCAGTCTGAATAGCCATCTAATGGGATAGATGGTTTTGCCCGACAAATGCGAATTACGAGCTAGGAAACACGTTATGGATCTGAAAAATACCAGGCAATTTAAAAATGAGTAACAGTATAACTAGAAAAGAATTAAACGTCCTGATAAATCTAGCAATAGTTTATCCAAAGTGAAGTATTACACTGAGTATATTACTGAAGTGTCAAAAGGCAAGGAAGAGAGAAGGCAAAATGAGAAATCATGCACACACTTAAAAGCTTTCAGCCAGACATTTTTTTCTTACCTCCTTTCAAACATGAATTTAAGTTACAGTCACTGTTACAAAATTCAACTAATCCTTGTCTTGTATCATGGCTCTTATTGTCTCCAACCGCACAGCAAAAAAATCCCCAAGAAATTGAGCAGGAATGGAAGATGATTTTTTTGTTGTTTCACAGACACGGGCAAGAAGACCTCTTTACACCGAGGGGGAGGATGGGGGGGTTGTTGTCATTTTGTTTTTAAAAGTCACACTGCAGTCCTGGAGGCACTTCATGGACATTCTCCACCACCATAGCTCAGGCCTAGGCAGCAGCACGCCCTGGGCCTGCAGGACCTTCTCTGTGAGACACAGAGAGGGTCTGTGGCCACCCAGCTGTGCCACGACCCCCCAGCAGCCCCAACCCACCCGGCTCCTCCAAGCAGGCTGCCCTGAAGAGAGCACCCCCCTCCTCAGCAGCCACTGCCTCCCACCCCACCAAGCAGGGCAGGGACACGTCCCATACACACTGCCCAGCTGCTGAAGCAAGGAGCTTCCTACACGGTTCAGAAACAGCCGTGCACCAGCTAGACCCACACAGCCTCACCGCGCGGCAGCACACGCCAGCCAGGCACCAGCTGTTTGCAGCAAATGCCACCACGAACTCCGGAGCCCCTGTTACAGCACTCTGGAGTACACCATGGTTTTCCTCACTGTCCATCCTCTATCATGGACTCAGCTCTCCCCAAGTAGCCAAGTCATAAAAACGAGCTGGATTTTGAAATAAGGTTTGGCAAATGGTATACTGACTCCTTAGTCAAAAGTACAACAAAGTTCACCAAACTACATGTATATTTTCAAAATAAAAATCTCTTGTAACTTTTTTCTTAATCCAAATGGTGTATCTTCATTTTACTGCATAATTTAACCTCGAGTTCTGGGGGGGGGGGGGGAACAACCAACCAAACAACAAAAAAACTTACTGAACATCTACTCAATCCTTCATTAAAATAAATCCACAATACAGATGGCCGGACAGAAACTTACACAAATGAGATTCTGTGCTCAGGACAAAGACTTAAAGAAGGTAACTTGTATTCAGAGTCATCGCTGGGATACATTTCCCTTAGAAATAAAATGCTACCCTACAGCAAGGAAATAACAGCACCAGCTCTTCTAAAGGTCACTTGAAATTCAGTCTTTTTAAGACCACACTGTATTTTGCAGTAATTTTCATTCTTTTTTAAAAACAACTGCAAATAAGCACATGCTAATAGTGTCAAATCAGTGTATTTGCTTCAATTAATTTTATAGTAACATAAGCCAACACAGCATACATCAGTGTGCAAAACAGAAGGCACAGGATAGCATTAGCCAGCTACAGTAATGAATCAACATCTTTAAGTGTGGAGAAAAATGTGTGTTCTTTTTTTTTTTTTTTTTTTTTTAAATGGAAACAAGTGTTAACTGCCTTTAACACATGGCATTGCAAACCTGGACAACCTATGCTGAGACAGCTGACAAGCATGTCAACCCCACAAATATTTGAGTTATTTGTTGATCACCACCTCCTGAGCCATGGTTTGCCACCGTTTACAGCGTAGCAAACAAGCTGGTGGCAGTTCCTTTTAACCCCACTCTAAGCTACAGTGCTTCAGGAGCTGCTAAAAAGCGGCTCTAACATCTGTACAACAGGGCAGCACAGAGCGTAACTTCATCAGCCATTCTATTCCTCAGTCCATAACTGCCCTTATTTTACAGCCACCTGAGCTTACGTGGGTCAAGAAAAGTAAGTGGTATCAGCTATCTACCTCTCTTGTGACCTCATGCTGAAGAAAAACATTCAGAAAAAAAGGAAATAACGTTATAAAAACTCAGCAGATTGACCAGAATGCAAAAGCGCTCTACTTTGGCACCCAAAACCTGAATGGAATGATTTTGTTTCCTACAGCATTTCAGATCACCACGTCCTGTGTGGTGCACTAGATTGAATCAATTGACTCCAAACCAAAAATAATTCACTTTTTCATGCTAGGCAGTCCCTTTAGGTTTTTTTAAATCTCACTAACACTCTTCTGATGAGCGGGGTATTATACATGTATTAGATGAAAACTGTTCATCATATACAACATATTTGCTGTCACATGTAATGCTAACAGGGCAGGTGGCCATGAAACCCCTGAACAATTAGATTTTGTGATGCAAAATGTATGTGAAGCTACATGTATGAGTAAGAGATAACCTATACGATTTGTTGACTTAGAATAAGTAACAGAAGTTTATATTGCCTACAAACGCCTACAAGAAATGTACCTGAGAACACTCTCTAACCTCCTTTCACTATTCCAGAAACAATAAACATTTACTAACAAGCAACAATAAAGAAATAAAATACCTTTGTTTTTATCCTTTATCATACTTCCAAAAACCAAAACAGCTAAGACATATTGGCTTGGTATGTTGAAACATAAAATAAAATGCCATGTCCAATTGCAGTACTCGCATGACTTGTCTGGCTGCTCAGGAACTGCTGAAACGGTTCCACACTAGCAGCCAAGTCTTCCAAGCAGCTATCCATTTCTTAACAGCAGCTATGATCCATATCCAAATTCAGAACACAAATATTATGGGAAATTCTTGCTGAAAATATACCCACATTTCATCAAGAAGACCAAAATTCCTCCTTCAAAAATCATAGCCAGATTAAAAGTCAGTACTTTAAGAAAACTGTTTTTGTTTCTACTATTTTTTTTTTTTTTACAGAGGATAAACAATAAAAAAACGGGGGCAGAGGGGTTAAGTAAGACTGTCCACAAAACACTAAAGTGTGTTTTGTTTGTGTACGCACAGATAGCCGAAAGTTACAGGCAACTGTACAAAGCCACCATCCAGAACCTAAGATTAGTGGCAGGGCAGAGGCAATTGCTGGAGGGGCTGGCTGAAGGAAGGCAGTCTGGGCAGCAGGTGACTTGACATCTAGACCAGAAAACAGACAAAATTACATATGGCAGCTGGGAATAAGCAATAAGAGGAGGGCATCAGGAATATGCTGCAGATAAGACAGTTAAGGGGGAGAAAAATCAGGAGACTATGGTTCTACTAAACTGATGTCAAATTGAGCCTTCGTACTGAATATGTTCTTAGCTAGAAACAGTAACACGCAAGATATTTATGACTTTTCTTTTGCCGATCCTAATAAAGCTGCCTTTGTTACTCAAAATCTCTAAATATTTACAAGATCTTCTCAAGGACTCACATATTGGGAGAGACTTCAAAAAGCCCAAACAGATAAAAATCAAAAGCCTGAATGAAAAGATAAGGAAAATTGAATGGGAACTTCAGAATCTGAGAAGCAAGCTGAATTCTTCCACCTGCGTAAGAAGCCTAACATGACACTGTCCAGACACAGCACAGCTTTAGAGTGAGCAAGTAAAGCAGTGTTCTAGTTTCACTGATTCTGAATCAACATTTACAACTTTTTCACCAATTTCTGTGAGTAACTGTTTTCCAACTACATACTAACGGTAATTAAGGTCCTAGTTAGTAAAGGCCAGCCCTGCAGTTATCTATTTCTTCCATCCTGCAAACCACAACTCCACAATCTTCTGCTGGAGAAGAGCAAGTCACGCAGCTCTCAGATTTCTACGTCCTCAGTACATGTTAAAGCCTACTTCTATGTTCAGTTCAGTCTCTACAAACTGCTTGCCAGTTGTACCCTTAGTTTTGCAATGACTCTTCCAGTTTGAGAACTCAAATTTCTGACTAGCTTACTTGGCCACAATCCTGCCCACCAGTTAACTAAACCATCGTAGAAGAGTCACTGGGAGAGGTGATGAGTTTCTACACCCTTACACAGAAGACTGTATATGTGCTTGTGTGTAAGCGTAAGCATACACACACAAAATTGCTCTCTTCTGACTTCTGGTCAGAACTTCTGTATGCAACTACCAGATGAGGAGGAAACACCTGTACTTTCCTAATGGAAGTCATCTGAGTAAGGGTGAAAAGGTGCATCTCCGAGACCCTACCAGCAAATTCTTAGTAACAAGCCCTTTGCACATGAACAAGAATAATGGAACGAGTTCAAAGCAGGAAGAAAATTAAGCAGACAGGAAAAGGGAGGTCCGCAGCAGACAACGAGGAACAAAAATGGGACATAAAACTCCAAAATCAAGCCCATGAAGTTCCAAGTTAGAAGAAAAGGAGGCATCAAAAGAAGCTTTACATCTCAATAACAAGTAACTAAAATGGTCTTAAATGCTGCAAGACACTATTGCGCAGTGGAATACTTCCTGCAGACTCTTGCAGGATCACTTCAAGTTTATATCAAAAAAGATTAGCACATCTTCACTATTACATTGCCTCTTTCATTTCTAGTTTATTAAGGTATCTTGGCTATCTCTCCAATAGTACAGAAGCAAAAGGGTAAAGTTCTTCAAAACTCTCTTCCCATCTACTACGTTCTCTCGCTAACCTCTTATGTCCTATATCCAGAAAGATTATGCCAGCATTTGCTGACTAGCTTGTTACCCTTAAGTCTGACCTTGCTAGACTAAACTTTTCTTCAAAATTTTGAAGTCTATGTGATTATCCCAAACATTATGGCGGAGATTTTTCTAAAATGTTCTAACAGCCATTGGTAATTCACGTTTCTGTACATTTGTAATGGTTATCTCTGCACTGCTGAAGGCCTCCCCCCCTTAAATTCATCATTCTTCTTTACCAACTAGCCAGATTGGAAATAACTAAATATATATATGTGTGTGTATGTGTGCATATATATATACACGTATACACACACACACAATTTATTGATTTGTCCAAATACCATTAAAGTGTCAAATGACAGAGGCTTAACTTAAGCATTCTTCAATAAAGCAAGCACTGTAAAACACTTTTGTGAACACTTTAAATCACTTTAGACAAGTCTCAGTCAGCAAAACTGAGAATCTTATGTTAACTGGTCATCTCTGGGCCAACTAGAAGGCAAGTAGCTGAAGACACACAGAGGTTAACACCAGAATCTTGAGGTATATATGCAATTACATCCTGATGTGGTCTACAACTGCTTATTAACTGAAGAAATCCCTTCTCATACACTGAGAAGGCCCATCATGCTAGAAAACATCCCAATGGGATTTTATACTTCTGTAGTCTGGGAAAAACAATGTTTTAGAATAGGCTATATTATAGGCCCAACTATACTCAACTACTAGTGTTCCCCTAGAGGTAAACTGAAGTTTAACGAGATTAGAAACAGACATCTGCCATGTCTATGTGCACAAACAAGGTCAGCACTACTGTCAATGAAAATTTAAGTAATTTGATGTTTTAAAATATTTTAAGCCCCAATCCTCCAAAAGCTTACTATACTTGGAGTATATTCAATTAAATTTTACTGAAATTAATTTCATGAAACTATTTCCACCTATAAGTATTACTCAGTGATACTAATAAAAGAGAAAACACATGTTAAAAGTTACCAGAAACTGTTTCTAGAGAAATGAAGCAGAAAGTGACAAACAATGGGAGGAAAAAGTAAATGCAACTGGACCAAGTATAAAACAATGGTTGGAAAAAAATATATATTCAAGAGACCATTCTTTTCAAGTCTCGGAACAAAGTGAGGTGTAGATAAGTGCCAAAAGAATATGCATACCATGACTTCACATACATCCTATTAAAAACAAATTGTGAAGTAAAACAGTAAACAAATGCCTCACACCCAGAAAAGTCTACACTGCCAGCTAATATTAGAAATTCAAGACGAGATTCTCATCTAACGTTTCAGAACAGCTTTGCTCCTCCTCCAGCACACCTGAAAACAGTGTTATACTTGTCCTGTATCTTTCCTAAAAGTACCACATACAGCATTTCTCAAACATGTTCAATTATCACACTCCTGGACGTTTTATGGACTCTTGTACCATTTCTATGTAATGTCTTCTAGCAGGCTACTGTGCTGTCACACACCAACTTCACCTGTACAGCAGAGAAATTTTCCCTTGTAAAAGGCCACAGCCTTGGCTCCAAGCCCCCCTCAGTGGAGCGGGCAAAGAGGGAAACCTGCGACCAGAGGGGGCATTACACTGCGCTCCAGCAGACCCCTGCCCAAACTATGCCACAGATCTCTAAGGCAGGCTTTCCAGACTGCTTCTCTTCTTAAGTTTCTGAACTACATTAATAAAGCAATACTTTATGTGGGAGTGAGAGAGTGCAACTAATGTGACACAAACACACAATCCAAGGGCACTGTTTCAATCACTTGCCTGAAGAGCTACTAAGCTTGACTTAGCTCTAAGCAACTAAGTGGAAATATGTTGACAGGATCTTTGATGCTTTTGGTTTCAGACTCCATTTCTTGCAAGCGGTGATCTATGGCAGTCACCTCATTATTTAAGGTTTTTCCGCTCTTCCAGGAGTTAGAGACCCTTAGTCAAGCACATATGGGCACATGTTTCAGCTGCCTAGAAGTGGTGATGGACAAGCCATTAGCGAATACTATATACATTAGCATACACATACAGACATCCTCAATCTACCTACTTATTTAAAAGCTTCAGTAAACCATATTTTAACCAGTATTACAAAAACAGTTAATGGTTACCTTTAAGATATTAAAAGCGATCTAAAAATAAACCTGTTAAAGAAAACGGTGCTTAAAATGTGTCTTTTATTTTCCAAACATATCAGGAGATTTAACAAAAGAAACTGTATCTCCCTAAAATCTTTGCTTCTTTTATACCACTGGAGCAACAATCCCCCTAAGTAAAATAATTTCTTTAAAGCCCAGTAACTACCTAAGGAAAAAAGCAATGGTTCTGCCATGATTTGCAGTCTTGTTACATTTTCTTCTCCACAGCTCACTCTTTGCCTTTACTTTAAAATTACAGATATAGCTGCCAAATTATTTACACTTTATGACATGCTAGTTCATATAATTTCTAAGCTTTTGATTCTCAACATTCTCAACCTACCAGTCACAAATACAAATTCATGTAAGCTACAAATATATAATGTTAAGGGAGGTGTTGGGGACAAGATTCTCTAAAATATGTACTTAAAAATCTTACAACTGCTTCCATACTCCAGGTTGACCCCCTTGTCAGCCAGTAATTTTCAAGCTTTTAAGAAAACTTAGCCCCTGTTTTCCCAACATTTAATTATCTCAGTATTATTACCGTTCCCCAAATACACTTGCCTCCTACAGTCCTCCTTAATGCTGACCTTGCAAACTAACACAGTGTATTCCTCAATCAATATTAGTAATCTGGTAATATATCCTAAAGACAGTTTTACAGATTTATGTTAATCTGAAATTTTTAAGAGGTTGAAGTTATGAAATTTGATGCTATGACTTCTATGGTTGCCAGTAGTTGTGCAATATATTATATTTAAGCTTCAAGCTAGACCAATAAAGTACTCCCAAGTAAGTAATATGAGGAATTACTCATAATTTCAGTGTCACACTTTTGCTAAAACACAGGAATAAAAAATATTTTATGAAAAATCCAGAGAAATCCAACCAGATAATGTACTTTTTATGAATAGTAATAGTGCAGTAAGAAAAAAATACATCTTAAGACAACCTGCTCAAACCCCATATAAAAAAAATATTTAGAACTATTAGAAAGTCATTTTCAGTATAAGAAACTAAATCAAAGAGTAAGACAGCATAAGTAATATATTTTTTTACAGTTTAAAATTTCAGATCTACCAAAAAGGGAAAGTTAAAAAAAAAAATCAATCAACAGGAGATAAAGCACAATTACAGAAGACACACCATGCCTTCAAATCTACACTGATCTTAATTTGAACATAACTGAACATCCACAAGTAACAAGTACTTCTTCACTAAAACAGCAGTGGAAATGAAATTTATACTAAAGAGACTTGAACAGTAGATGGCCTGCCTCCTCTTCTTCCTCCCCATCTCCCATGACCGAGAAGGTTAAAAATAGAGGCTTCCGTTTCCTTAGATTATTTCACTTTAAACTTTTCTAGAACACTGAAATTAGCTACTTTGCCAGCTTCCTACATTTGTGTTAGAAAAGGAGGAGTGTTAAAAACACACTTCCATTTACAGCAACTCAGGAAACCAACTTCTGTGGTTTGTATTATTATTATCATTTGTAAATGACAAGTCCTTCTAGAAGTCATATGTGTCTCTTCCAAAGTTTGGATACTGCTCACCCAAAGGCCCCTTGCACCACATAGTAACATACTTTGGGGGTAATCTTCTGTACTTGCATATTTTTCTGTATTTATGCATTCCTTTGCAGTTAGTAAACACAGATATTTTCAGTGCACAGCATTCAATTCCCCATATCCAAGAGCAGCTCCAGTACCAGGAAGGAGAGCTTAAGAGCCACAGAAAGCCAGCTTCAGCTCCCTCCCTCCCAGCCCTGAGCCTTCGAGGAAGTCGGAGCCACAGGAAGCCTCTAACTTCCACCATCGCAGCACAGAGTGGCCCCAGCTGTCCAGGTCCATATTTTAAGGTCAGAAGGAACCACTGTCATCATCTAATTGACCTCCTGCATAATACAGGCCACAAAACTTTAGCTGGTAATTCTTGCATCTAGCCCAACATCTCGTGGTTGACCTAGCACATATTTTCCATAGTGGTAAGAGCAGTGTTTGTTTATATTGAAAAAGATATACATTGCAGAATAAGTATCTGAACTGTTTATCTGGCAGCATTGCATATCAACAAACAAAAAGTAGCAAGTATCCAAATACTGCTCTAGTATAAAGTTGTATCATCTACACATTACTATAATGCAGTGCCACCCATTCATTAGGAAGTCTGGTATGTTTCATTAGGCATTGCCTCGTTAGGCAATTTTTTGATTGCTTCTAATTCTGCTAGACTGAAATCGCTCTGGCTGAAGTTCTCCCTCCTGAGGGTGTGCCTCATTCTCATCTCCTGTGAGAAGTTTCAATTAAAACAGCTCAGCCATTCGAAAGAATAAAGCAGAGGAAAAAAATGCTGCCCCTCCCCACCCCTGTGCTAGAATTCCTACAGCAGTCTCCCAAATAACTTCAGCGCTCCTAACACCAGGACCTGAATTTTTTAGGTCTCCTACTATCCTCATGGAAAAACATGCAAGTTTGGTCAAGGCACAGGGGAGTGGAAGAGGTGCAATATTGTTGCACATGCTCAACATAACTCTGTGAAGTACGGAAGGCCTGTTCTTTGCAGATTTAATCTCCACTGAACATGCGCCAGCTTCTCAGGACCTCTCCTGGCTACACACCCAACCAACCCCAGTGTGCCAGGACATCGTGAGGCTTGCTCCAGCTGCACAGAGCAGCTCCAGAAAAATGTTTCCAGTACAACTGTGCTCCCTGCTCCTTGTATTCCGGGAATAGAGACTAGGAAGTCAGTTTCTCCTTCCAGTCTCAATGCAATCCCTGTTGCCGCCATGGAGGAAAAGAAGGAAGCAGGCACACCATGATACAGAAGGATAAGGAGCATGGGAACCAGGTGCTGGAAGAAGAGGAGGTGGCAATCAAAGTAATAAATGGTGCAGGGAGGCACAGACAGAGAAGGAGAAGCACAGGGAGAAGGACTAACAGCAGAGCTGGAGCAGAGGGGACTGGCTGGGAGCAGTGTGAACAGCCTAACTAGCAGGATAGGGAAAGACTGGACTAGCCAATGATGCTGCCCTCTACATCCCTCTGCTCTGAGACTCTGAACATGGCTCTGTTCTCCCCTGTGCACTCCACCCCGACTATACCACAAACTCCACCTGTGCTTTTGTATGAAAGCTGGATTAAGAGCTTGGTACCATTGAACTGGAGAGATCCCTGTTGTCTTCAAATGTGTCCCCCTGTGCTGCCCTAAACTGCACAATCCCATCATTTCATTGCACTACTACTTCTAACACTCATCTGATCACACAGTAAACTAGTAGTAGGTATGCTTCAACTCACTAGAACTGCAAAAAAAGTAATGGGGAAGGGGGAAAGTAGTAATTTTGGTTTTTTTCCCCATGGTCACTGAATGGAATCAGTTTACTTTGCTATCAGATGAGCAAAAAAGGCAATGTAGAGGAGGCAGGAGGTGAGCAAGATTTCCTATTATTCATAAAAAGCTGTTAATCCAATTTACAGTGTCCTAAGGGTACACTAAGCTTCACTCCTTTGCGGGGGGGGGGGGGGGGGGGGGGGACACAAAACCCCCCCCACCCAAACAAAACCAGAATGCAGACACATAAATAAAGACAATTTCACAATAATGACAATGCAGACCTTAGTTCTTGCACTTTAGAATGTGTCTACAGTTGGCTATGCAACTTTAATAAACATGAAAAAACCTTACATATGCATCACAAAAGTATCTCAGTTAGGAAGAGTACATTTAGGCACCACGATCCTTATCTTGAAGAGTCTTCTAAAGTTTGGAGGAAGAACAAAGCCTACTTTAAAAGTCTGATTCTTTTCTGAGAAAGTCAAGTATACAGCAAATTAAAAACCAACCTCAAAAGCACCTTTGAATATCCACTTCTAGGCAATGGTACCATTGCCCCCAGGAACAGTAATCCCCAATACGAACACTTCCTTCATTGCTCATGAAAGATTAAGACCTAACAACATAGGAACTTGACATGGATAACATGTTTGGAAACCACCTAATTAATCCATTTATCTGTTAACATTGGTAAAAAAAACCCCACAAACTGGGAGCTACTCAGGAAATAATTAGATTTTCACAAATTAAATGAACTACTAATACACATGTAATGATTGATTGACCAAACAACCATTAAAAGAAAGGTGTGCAAAGAGAGACAGCTGCTGTGTTTTGAGACATATCCTCAACAGTATGCTCACTAAAAACTACTTTTTTTCATAGTAACTGCAACTTCTTTTCTTTTTCTCAAATAAGATCAAGTCTATCTTTAATGCAGAGAGCACTTACAGGCAACAACAGAAAAGCCACAAAGACATCAGAAATGCAGATTAAATGAACCGCAGGAGGAGAAGTGGAGGAAGAGAAAAACATTTGCATTTCCAAGAGGCCTGTCTGGTACAGAGCAACAAACACAGGTTGGACAGATGCCTTCAGAAAAGAAATAAAGGTTTAGGTCTGACATATTAGAAAGCTAAGTTCTTCTCAGTGCTAGCAGAAGGGACATAATGTTTCGTTTACTTAAAATACAGAAAATTACCTGCCCACAGAAATAATATGAAGCCTTGTCAGAGTAACTGTTCCCTGCATTTCATAGCCTTTTGCATTACTAGCAGAGGAAGCATCTAAACTTTTAGTTTAGCTCCAATTTACCTCAAAATTATTTATGGGCAAGACCTAACCATCAATGGGACCCTCTCAGTCTTTCAAGTGAAGATGGTAGGTAGAACTGTCTCCTGGACTTAGGAGCTGATCAGCAAAATTTAAGACAGGTGGCAAACTCTTCCCAACAATACCAGCTATTTCCAATTACAGAAAGATCTATTGATTCAATCTCTGAGTAGCTTGAAAGAGAAAAAAGCCACAGTTTTCAGAAGTGTTGTAAGCCTGCTTGCTTAGTTGGGTTGATGAGCAATGCTTCAGGAGATCCAGTAAGAGGAGGGCATGAAGCAGACTGAACCACGATTACTATTCCAGACAGCAGATGCCTAATGTGTGCTGAAAACTTCATGACTAAAGTCTGTTTAAGAACCAGGACTTCAAAAACTTACCACCAGCTCCTCAAAGGCTGTTTGGAAACCTGAGTGAACTGAAAGGGAAACGATGGCGCACGGGAAGGCAGGAGAGCGTACAAGCATGACAGGAAATTCCCAGAAAAATGTGGTAATGACTCGTACGCACTTACTCTGCTCCACACATTTTCATACTGTATCGTTTTCTGAAAACCTTTTACTACTACCCATTAAGCAAGGAGACAGCCTCTCATAAGACAGCTGTGGAAAAAGAAACAGGAGTACTCCCTCTTTCCTCCCCCATCTTGTACTTATGCCACAACTGAACAACTAATTTGAAGTGGAGATTTTCTGACCATTTCCTAGACCGCTGCTCCTGCCAGGAAAGCCTGTCTTCTGCCGTCACCCTTCATCTAGCTTCCTTTTGCAGGTCTTACTTCCCCGTAAGTGAACTCAGATGTTTACATATATCGCCACTCTCTGCTCTTCCCAGCGTTAAATCCACAGGGTTCTTATTCACAGGATTTGGATTTTCTGATTTCATACTGCCCCAGCACAACAATAAGGTATTACTGAAGATGGAAGTTGTCAGAAGAGCAAAGGTTTTCAGTCCATTGCTTCCCTACTCATCATCATAGTTGAAAGTCTGATCCTAAAATTTTAATGTCCTCGAGAAGTTAACTTCCTTGACAATTTTGCCCTCAAATTCTAATTAGAGTACAATGAAGATACCACTGGTTAAATAAATTGTTATCATACTGCATTAAATCTATTTCCCCCCAAAATTAACAAGGTATTTTTAATCACCATTCAGAAGCACTGCTTTTCAGCCTATACGATTATCTTCAACCTCTTTTCAGAACAGCCTTCTGATGCAAGGACCCTCACTGCATACCCAGTGAAACTCTGTTGCTGTGCTACTTTTTAATGGAAGCCTAAGTTTTACAGATATGACTGGTCTAGACCCCCTCCTTCTCTCTGGCCTTATATTGAGCAATGCATCTTACTCACAATGAGTTAATGCTTCTAATTCCTGCAAAAGTTAATTTGATGGATATGATTAATTTTCCCTAACTCCTCTCAACAAAGAAGCAGTAATAAATACACTAATTTAAGACACCAGTCAAGTCTCAAGTGGAATACTGATTTGGGGAAGAACACCAATCCCACCCACCCCCACCCAAAAAAAAAAAACCAAACTCTCTAAAACAGAGAGCAACATGTAAGGCAGCATATCAACTATCCAAGACATCTCTAAACCACACTGCTTTCTGAGGTGGCACCACAGCAATGCTAAGGGCAGACGTCCATGGACGCAAGCACATTTCTACAGATTGAATAATCTGTACTTCTCAAAATTCCAGCAAACACATAAAAGGGGCATTATTCAGCATTTACTTCCCAGAAAAATGAATGCTGACAGAAGCAAAGGACAGGGTGGCATCGTTGTTGCCATTAATATAAATCCAGAATACTTAAAAGGATAACACACAATATATTGACAACTCAGCCAATATGATTTCACAATGTAACATTTTATGCGATCCAAGAACAGTATAAAAGTAAACAAAAATGTTTAAAGAGCTCTTGTGTATAGACTCTAATTGCTTTTAAAAGGAAAACAAATTACACAAATACCATTTTCAATAGCAGCTTGTCTAACACATGGTTTAATTTAACAGGTATTAAAGATATTGTAAGATATTGTAAGCATGGACAAGTTCTTCTGGCAACCTTTAACAACCATCAAACTTTAAAGTTGAGAAGAAAAAAAAAATCATTGTCTTCAGAGATCCAAGATTAGTTTTATTTTTATTTCTTGCTTCCTTCAAAAGTAGCTACAAAAAGTGAACATACCTTGTCCTCCATAAACAGCTCATCCTCATGTATTTTGTACAACTAAGCCCAGCATTCTTCCATTGTTTTGAACCTACACCACTTTGATCTCCAATTTCCAAAACAAGAGAACTATAAAAGCATTCTCAAACACACCTTCCAGATCAGACATGTGCTTCCCCATATACACACACATTAATGGCACAAATTACTGTTCCCTTTACCTTGCTGTTAATCATAAGCTTTTATAAGTGTAAATTTTGACCGTACAAAATACATAGCTATCCGATCAAAGACAAAAATACTCCTTTCTTAGTACTGTCTCCATCTTTCTTTCCTGGAAGCACATAAATGCCTTCTCGCAGCACTGGGAGCCACCCCAGCCCCCAAAGGTGAGGGCAGCCGGGTCCTATGCCAGTTCCAGCAGTGCCTCCGCAAGCGTCACGCCAGCGTCACCGCGCTGCCTCGTGGCACGTGCTCCTCGAGCTCGCTTCTGTGCGTGAGAGTGGGATGCAGTTCCCATCTCAGGAGCCGGCACAGGAGCAGCACGTGTCGACAGCTTCATGACGCAGTGTCGCGGCGGAGAAACTGGGGGATTATTTGACACTCATTTATAAATACAGTTTTTCCTATCGCACGCTGTCAAATAGTCACATGCATATTATTAATTTCCAAAGTATTGTGATGACCTTATGGCTACTGCTTTCCCCAAAGAAAACCACTACAGGCTAAGCTGCCGACCGTTCTGTACTGTGGCAGACACCTATTACTCACCCCCATCAACCTAATACAAAGAAAACTTTTAACTCAAGCTACATAGGTAAAAGTCACAGCTTAACACATGAGAGAAAGTCCACTTGCAGAAAGTGAGAAATATCTACATTTATCATACTGTGCTTGGCAAGCACAACTGTAATATGAAGATGAAGATCAATAAACCCCAACAATTTTTAATACTCCTTAAAAAACGTTATACCTACTGCCTTTAATAGCAAGGTAGGAAGGAGAGGGGGAAAAGAGGGAGAGAGACCACACCATTCCATCCTCAAATCAAGCTTGCTCACTGCTACATTTCTTCCTGGTGTCATCAGCAAAACTTTATTTCAAATATCTAGGCAAAGTAATACAAGATTCGGGAACTGAGGTCTTCTGCCTTTGGAAGGCTGTAACTGAAAGTGCTGAAGTATCACCGATTTTAGGAAGTGCTTTAGAAAGGAAAAGCATGAACATTAGCAAACAAAGCCAAAAAGAAGATAATTGAATCTTTACATTACTCTTGTATTCATACAATCACATTATTCATTTATAATCAGAACACCACCATAAAGTTAAGAAATACCATAATTAGTACCCACCTGAAAACCAGATACAAGGAGCTTAAAAATAACCGTACACAAAAAAACATGTGGCAGAGCAGAGAACTGAAGCCCAATCTCCCAAATCCCAAACCAGTACCACTGAACCATACTCTCTTGCTTTGGAGAGACATGATTAAAATAGGCAAACAACATTTTAGGGCACAACAACTAGAAGAGGAGGTCAGAATAGGCATTGCAGTAATACAGCTGGGAGATAGGGCAATGAATCTAAAGCAGGATTTTGGAAGACTAGGAAGAAAAAAACTTAAAGGCGCTTTTCTGTTTCTATCAAGTATTTGACAAGAGTAATTTAATTGTCTACTTTGAAGATTCAACTTCTCTTTCCAAGTAGCTATTGTGATTGGATTATATCAGAAGTCTTCCTGAAGTCATGGCTTTATTTCAAAGATCTTTGCTTAAGATAAAGTTATTATATACAAAATGCTGTACTACTGCAAATCAAACGGTAAGAATGTTATGAATCCATTTAACTAACACTGGTGATACATCCTATGACAATACACATTTTATGTATGCTTTATAAGTACAACCCTATGAAAAGTAACTAGTGCCTACAACTTGCACAAAAAGAACGTTAACTGATCTCTGTAAAGAAAGTAACATTACAGTAAAGGTAGTGTAAATTCATATAGTAAATTAAGTTACTCCACACAAACACTTCTAGAGTTTTTCTACACAGGATGTTTCCAGCAGACCCAAAGCAGCTCTGCCCTGGCTCCCATGCGTACAGCTTCCAGCTACTTGAGTGTGGCAGGGAGCTCCATCTAACATAACCTAGCCTACACAGGGCTTGTTAGCTCAGGTTTGGTGATGAATTAACCACAGCCACCTGGCTCCCAACCAGCTCAAAGCACCAGCCAAATTTGCAACACAGCATTTAGACACAACTGAGAGTGTCTCATAATGAAATTGCTTACTCACCTTATTCACCTCACTTACTTCATCTAGTGGAATAAACTACTCACCCGTATTGCTACACGAAAAGCATTCACATGGAAGGTTGAGGGCCCTGTGTATTCACACCCAAGCTTACTGAACTCCAGCTTTTCCAGGTAGAAAAATCTGTGCTTAATGAAGGTCAAAACCAAAATGAACAACCTTTGCCAACAGAAAAGCCAATGGTATCCGCTAGCCTTGACAGTATTTCATGCAATACAGCTCTGACCTGTATGAACAAAAAAAGACTGCTAACAGCTCCAGGAGGTACATTAATAGCAAGTATCTCACTGATACACCTTCTGCAGGACTCTGGATCTCTACTCAAGATTGCACTGTTTGTTCACGCATACAGAAAACCAAACCTAAAAGCCAGGCAGCGTACCACAGGCAACGCAGCCTAACGGCTACACTGGAAACTTCCATCTGCCTAATGCTTTGTTTCTTTTGTGGGGGAATAGTGCATCCATTGCACACACACCACTGAATGATTACAGTCCAAGCCTGTACCATAAAATCTGGCACACATCTCAAAATGTACTTCTATTACTTACTAGGCAAAAACATCACTTGATTTTTAGGAATTGGCTTCTGTTTCAATGAATTGGCAACTAACAGCTAGCAGACAACAGGGGCATAAAAAAATCCAGGGCTTGTAGTCCCATCTCCTATAAAAATACAGATATGTGATTTTTATTAATAACAATATTAATAGACCTAAGTCTACTTGGTTTTTATTCCATTGATGAGTTTCAAATTTTAGGGAAACCCCTTAGATTATTCAAATACCTATGAAAGTTACGAAAGTAGGAGGCCTAGTAGAACACAAGAAGCCCATGTTTACACCTAATCAGGTACGAGAAAATCTGCTCAGGAACAAGTGGATACAAATACCCCAAATGCAAGGCAAAAAGCATCCGGCAGAACTTTCACCTTCCCAGACACCAAAGTCAATCAGCCGTAAGACACAAACCCACAGGAAACCAGGCTTCATTAGTTCCGTAACTCACAGAAATACCTGATTTCTATAAATGGTAACATTTTCCACACAACATCTACTGCGAGCTTCTTTAGCACATCAAACTCGGTACCCTGCAAGGCATCTCCCTGCCCTACCCTAGACACTCACGTGCAAGCTACCCAAATATTTTCCCTTCCAAATGTTATTTTCTTTAAAAATATATTAAATATTTCCTTTTAAAATCCACAGCCAGTCCTATTTATGTGACTATTTGCTGGGTGGAACAAAGTTAGATGCTAAGCTGGAAATACCATAACAGCTGAGTATTTTAACTGGCAACACCCTTGTAATGACATGCCTGTGTGTCATATCAGCAATAGACTCTGCAACCTTACAAATCTGACATCTCCCAGCTTGAAAAATTAATTTAGCAGGTTTATCGGAATTTCACATGCACATTTTCACAGACATTCTTGCATTTAAAATACCCAAGAGCATTGTATCAAGTGTACATTCACAAGTTTGACGCCTGTCAGTAATGATCTCAGTAGCCAACTCAGGCAGGTCAATATGCCGTCCCTCCAAAACTGGATGAAACTATTGTGCCATGTCATAATACAATTTATGTTGCAGTAATTTTTCTGTAAAATAAAAATCCAAAGCGGAGGTCATATATTGTTTTTAAACACTGAAATTTTATCTCTTTCCAGATAAAAATCAGTAGCCTTATTACCTGTACTGTTCCATCAATACAGGTGTGCACTATTCACATAGATTAGCAGTGTTATACAAGGATCTCATCCTAAATAAACATAAATTGTATAATAAGGATGCTGCAGTTCCTTGTGCATCTAACACTGCTGGGCTTGGGACATTTTTTTCCCCAAATCTGAAAGCAAACATATGGCAATACATAAGAAGACTATGCTACTTTTTCCTTAACACAGGCACCAGGTGTATTGAGAAGAGACAGGTTTATTCCCAATTTGAGTATTTCCTGACAGTTTGTTGCCCCATTTTATAACTTGAACTTTGCTGAGGTTTCTTTTGTTGCATTTTGTACGTGTAACAACAGGAGAAGAGTAGAGAACTGAGGTAACACTGGATTCAGTAATCCAGTAGATATCAAAGTCTTGATTAAAAATACTTCTCCTGATTAAAAGCAACCCACCCATGAGAATCAGAGAGAGAGGAATTTGGAGACGTGCCAGTTTATACAATAACTGTGTTTATTTGTCTTAATAAATATTTAAGAAACATGACTTGTGGTATTTGATATAACTGAGGCCATGGTTAAAAGGCTTCTCTCCATGACATAAGCAAATACAGTCTATCCTCTTTATTTGTCCGACTTCTCTTCGACATTCAAGGCTAATCTAGTTTTAGGTCAGGAAAAAGACTGCGGTCTATCATTTTAAACAAACCATTGTAGTAAAACGTGAACAGGAAATTCCTAACTACACTGTTCAAAGAACAATGATTAGAAAAACAACGCCAGCTCACAAAGTACAAGGAGCCTATGAACTATCACAGGACAGTTTGGGTGGAAAATAAAAACAAAAATAAAAACCACAAATATATAGGTACTTTGCTCATTTTTTCTTTCCCCCCCAACACCCTCCACTTCCCACCCCGTTCTCCCCACCGGGGCCAGGGGTCCTTTAGACTTTGCTGAGGGAGAAATCTTCAGATCTGCAGGGGGAGGAGAGCAGTACATACAGCTCTGTCTGATACCTTGGAAATATCCGGCCTGCGGGAGTTAGCGCAGGCATGCCATTCATTCCACAACATATAAATGCCCTCTTTAGAGCCTCATCTAAGCAGCAGTTTCATTTGGACTTCGAGGCACAGGTCTGCCTTGTTTTTCAATAAGCTGCAAGCTATTTTTACCATTAAAAAAAAAAAAACCCAACATTTTAAAGTGTGCCTGCTAGCATACAGAGAGTATATAAAATGGGTAAAACGTGTACTTGAGGAAACTCTCCTGTATTAGCATTCTATTCATTACACAGATTTCCTTCTCCTAAAAAAAAAAAAAAAAAAAAACCAAAAAAAACCCACACCACAAACCAACAACAACAAAACCCCCTAAAACCTAAACCCTCAAAACCCCACCAAAGTTCATGTATTTTAAATTCTACCAGATGTAGTATCTTAAAACATTCAGAAATTCTTTAACCAAAGTGCTCTGACAACTATTTGGAATTTATTCTCATAAAAGTCTGGACATCTGACTGTCTTCACTAATGGGGAGAAAACAAAGGGGGACAGAAATCACAGTAAAGGGGAACTATTTCATTTTTAACATAACTTACTAACATTACATTAAGAGCCTATTAATCTCTATAACACCTCAGGAAAACATATTTTTTTCTTCACAGGAGATACACCCTAAAAATATCTGGATATAGGTATTAGTATTAAAATCTTCATCCACTTTGAAAAATAAGCTTCAGAGCACATACATAAAAGGCCAAAGACAGCAAAATGAACATATGATCTCAAAAGACTTGCATTTTAAAAAACACCATTCATAGACTGGAGGGCGGGGAGAAAATTTCCACAGCCAGGACATTATCCACATTTTTGGGGTGTTCCTAATGGAACCAGAGTTTTGGAGACAGGCTAATTTTTTTTTTTTTTAAGAGGACAGAAAAGCCTTTTATAAATGTTCCATAGACTCTAAATGTAAAGAAAAGAAACTTACGGTTGTGATTAAGGTAAAAAATAAACATGATTTTATCAACTGACTTCAGAAAGAATAAAACAAATATCTGAAGAACAGTGTGGGCAAGCGCTCATATGTGCAAAACTTCAAAAACCCCAGATGTTCACATACTGTACATAATTACACAAAGGAGATATTCCAGAAATTTATTACAGTAAGTTTTAACAATAAAATGATGCAGCTGTATTTTAAAACAAGAACAAAACTTTTTAAAAATTCTGAACCCCTTACATGTAAGGTGTTAGAAGAAAAAACATTACCAATATCCTCTTTCAGATACTATTTCCAAAAGAATCAGGTAATGGCCAAAAAGCTTCATACAAGTCAGAAACCCGCGAAAGAGAGAAAGTCTTTAACTCAAGGATCCAAACCAAGTCCTGGTCAATAGTAATGAAAGCATATTATCACCTTAGAGTTGTTTGGCAGATGTTGTAAAACAGGACATCTCCTAGCAGGCAGATGTCCAGAGAACAAGACCAGCTACATCATCCTGTTACCAAACAGAAGCCCTGAACAGGCATGGACAGATCTACAAGATTACTCCCAGAAGTAATTTACCTAACACGACATTACAGCATACTCTGGTACAAGAGAGCTCACTCTGTACCTGTAACAAGGTCTACATACAAGGCACTTGATATTTCAGTGGAAGGGAGAAGTTTACAAAAATGGACTATTTTCTATAATCACTGGAGCTTTATCTATTCTGACAGATTTCCAGAATATTGTGACAAATTTTATGTACGTTTGTTTAAAATAAATAAATATATAGAGAGATATATATATCTTCATCCATAAGAACCATCTGGTGTTTTGCCTTTTATTAAGTCACAGAAGGACATCCTATGACCCGGCTTTGCATGAAAACAGGTTTACATCTAAGCTCAGTGGATTGTTCAAGCTTTTTTTAGATGCCTTTCTGAAAACCTTAAGACTTTTTTTTTTTCTAAGCATATGACACACTCCTAGAAGAGAAAAAGTTGGGATATCAAAATTTGTGCCAGAATTCCCACAAGCTGTTTCTGAAAACGCATTAATAATGAAGGCAATTGATAATTCCCTAAGATGCCCTTGAATCTTTAAGAACAGATTCAGTACAAAGAATTAGGAGGTTCTGAGTGCAATTCACAGCCAATGATAGGAAACACTACTGGGCTTTTTCTTAAAAAAACAAACCAACAAAAACAACAAAAAGCAAACAAACAAACAAAAAAAACACACCGCAAACATAACCAACCACACCTGATCATGGCTCAGCAAATCTTCCACAGATCATTTCCCACAAGCATTTCCCAACTCCAGCTTCCCAAATTGTGAAGTCAGAATAATGTTTGCCAACAGAAGCATTGAGGCTAGAGCTGTAAGAAATCTTGTAGACGGTAAGTTGCCTGAAATTTCAGATGATTAAATGACACTGCACAAAACATCCACATACTCCTTCCTACATATTTGTGTTTGGATACCTACTCATGGACTAAAAGGGCTTTTTGCTCTGAAAGCCTTCTATCACATTTAACTGAAGAAATCTGTAACATTTCTCCAAAACTTCACATAAGCACATAGAGAAAACGATTAAAAAAAGACAACCAGGAATTTGCAAAGCAGCTTCTTTTACAATAGGAAAATAATTCCTGGAACTGGAAATACAGTATCTTCACAGTACCATCAATCAATCAGAATCCAAGAGTCAGCCTGATCATAAACATCTTGACATTTTACTCCAAAAATAGGCTAGAGGGAAAGATTTTTTTCTTTTTTAAAAGCAAAGATTTAAAGCAAAAATTATTTCACCATTTCTTGGAAAAACGTTTGTAGCTATACCCTATTCAAAAGATAACCAAAAACAACCCAAACAAAACAAAACAAAGTCCCAACCTACCACTTGAACGCTGCTTAAGACAAGTAAGTATGTAGGGTTCAGCAGTTAATGTCTTCCCTCATCATCTTCCTGAATAAAAGGCACTTAACTAACACACTTCAAGAACGGTAATCATGCTCCACACTGCAAATCAATTTAAAGGAACTTACCTGAAACTAGCCATTGACTAAGGCAAAAGGTTTAAGAAATCTGTTACTTCTTGAACTCCTTTAGAAGTATGTTGTAGCTACTTTTGATTAATATAGGTAACTGGAGAGTCTCTTCTTTCTGAAGTCCTGGCTATAAAAAAGTACATTAAAATACTGGACCATGTGTGCATTAAGCTGCAGTTTCCAGGGGCTGAGAACTGAGTGAAATCAAAAAGAAGTTTTCATAACAGTTCTTCCTCTTGATGACATGAGATTTACTCCCAAAGTTCCCATAGAGCCAATACAAATTTATGGCTAACCAGTCCAGATGCAAAATAAAGCTGATCTAAAAATACTTGACCATTTTTAATTAAAATGCTTTTGCAGAAAATCGTTTTTTAAAAGCTCTGTGAAACACAGAGATTTAGTCAAAACTATGTCTTTTGCCATACAGACGAGATAGAAGCATCGAAATCAAACCACAATTAAGAATTAGGCTACTATGGCTTATCAAAGTACTTCTAAAAGAAGAATCCACTGTCTGAAGCATTATCAAATGAAGAAACTGGAAGCTCACATGTGTACGAGTATTTAGGGAAGGGCTGTATTTGATTACTCAGAGGAATCGAGACACACGAAAAATTAGACCATCATTTCAAAGGACAGCATTTTTAACCACCTGTTCTGCGAGCTGGTACTAGTAAACATTTTTCTAAACAAATACTTCTATAATTTAGTTGGCCCAACTGAGTAGCTACATTAAACACAGAAGTGGAATTCAAATGCCCGTGCAAAGTCTCAAGCACATGGTGCCTATTTATCACAAATCTCAATACACCCATAACCACAAGAGCACCACTAGGTTTTTCCTTGAATAAATTATAAACTGGCAGAAAAGCAAAGATAAGACATACACTTTCTTTTTTAATGTCATCACTCAGTACACGGCAAACAGTTGTAAATATGCATATGAACATGCAATATGAATATACATGTTCTTTAATTGAATTTTGATAAATCATCTACTGCATTTCCAGTCTTTACATGCATTTCCAATTATTTTTAAATTATATAAAGGAGAGGTCAGTTAACGCTTTCTCTAGCTCATAACCTGATGACTATCATTAACTTGTGTTAGTCATCAATTACACTGTTAGAGACTATTTAGATGCTACTAAAATTGATCTATGATCCAACAGCCATGACGGTCGTTAAATCAATATTTCTTGGGTTTTGTGGTTCACTTATTCTGAAGTTTGGGGTTCAGGGATTTTTACCTATGTGCATATCATATCTTTCATACTGTGAGTCTTAGTCTTATCTAAAAGATGTAATCTGGGGGAAGCAGAAGACACACAAGTGTTTAAACAGTTATTTCTGAACATATGCAATACTTTCTTCATCTACTAACTATCCCTATGTTGCAAAAAAAAAAAAAAAAAAAACAACCCACCAAAAACCAATGGTAGTTTACTTTTTTATTCTGAAATTCCCTTTTAGGCGTGCATGGAATTACTGTTCAAGTCAAGTAACTTTGGACTGTATCCTCCTTTGAGAAGTGTGTCACAATTTGTTTATGCTATAGAATTAGATAATTATGCAGTACTGCAGCTGCCTTTCCAAACATGGATAAGCCACTCTTTCTAAGAATGCAATTTATATTAAGGTCTTTTAAAAGTATTATTTTTAGCTGTTTAAACTGTAATCCAAGATTAAATAAATCAATTTTGAAGTATTATACATTTTCAGCTTTGATACCACACTTTGCATTTTGCCATAAAGAATCCTAATCACTGTGTGTGTGAAAGAGCTTCAGCCCAAGTACAATATAAATGAAAATAGTTTCAACAAGATTCTCCATAGATATTTCATCTTGAAAATAACTCTTTCAGAAAGCTATGAAAGATAGCCTTTGATTCTCCATTGCTGGTTCAAGGGTGTTGATATCGCTGTACTTTATTTTTGTCCCATTGCCAATTAAATATACTGAAATAGAAAAGTCTTTGAAAACAAAAATAAAAAAACTAGTCACTTCAGTTTTTGATATTCACTAATTCAGCCCTTGATGGCAATTGGCTCCTTCAGCCAAGAAAGCTAACAGTATAGCACAGAATTGCCTCCATTCCGCAAACCACAAGGAAACCACCAAGTTCATCACTGGACGCAAGAGCCTTTCGTACTCTAGCAAACACCCACAAAAAGACAGGCAGAGAAACAAACTGAGAAATATTCCAGCTTATTTGATCATGCAACATATATCTAGAGCAAGCCTCGCCAGGAGGCTAGCTGTGTTAAATGGCTTACTCAAACAATTCAATGGGCCATTAAAAGTGACAGATCATGTCTCGCCATGCTTTTAGCACACCCTAATTATACTAAATCCAAATTAATTTTCCTATCTGGAACAGAATCAAGAAATAATCAAGACCCTTTTAGCATGGCAGCACAAAGCCTACATCCCCGTTCCCTTGCCATCGATGACTAGTTAAGAACTGAGGGATTTATCTCCATGAAACAGGCTTGGGACTCGTAGCAAGGCAAAAATACAACATCAAAGTCCCTGCTCCTCTCCATAAGCAGAGACAAAAATCTTGTTCATCTAATTCAGATATTACAACCTCCTCCTCTACAACCTGGCAATTTCAACCTGGACGCATTCAGGTCCCTTAAAAAAATTCCCGAGTCACACTGTCACAATCTTTTGGTGAGTTATAGCTCCAAACACTGGTGACAAAGCCACCTTCAAAGTCCCCCAAATCCCTGCTCTGTGGTTTTTGTTATTACCTCAACATGTATTTTCATGCTCCACCCCTACTGAGTTACACCCTATACTTCTACACCAAACTGAGATCCTCCTTGGAGGTGCTCCACTGTCAAGATCCTCCCCACATGTAGCTGATCTTGTACCCAATTCCCTCTCACACACATCTCCAAGGTACTGCACTGCTGATATCCTCCCCAGACCCCGTCTGATCCTAGATTTAATTCTCTCACGCCCCAACTTTGCTTCCTGCCAGTGATGGCAACGCTCACCACTGACTTCACCAAACCTTTTATGAGTGTTTCCAAGCTGCTGCTGATACCCCAAACTCAGTCCCCAAATCAGTTCTGCTGCTTGTAGCCCCCTCACTTCTTAACAGCCACTTCAATGCTGCTACTCAACTGCAACACTGGCCCTGACACCTATTTAATCAACTTCTGTTGACTTTTATACATCTGTCTTACATCTGGAAAGTGAACCCTTCCTTTTAAACATAACTTGAGGCTTATTTAGAGATGTGTTGTTTTACTATGGGGTATTTTAAAAATCGGTAGTCAGGACTGCCATTCACAAAGAGGATTTACTCAAAGAAGGTTTTAAACTGACTCATCACTTTTCCCTAAGCCAATTCCCTATTGAATTAAACTTAATTGACATAAGCCACTTAAATACCGATCTGCCCTGAAGGTAAGTCAGCTTAGGGAAATAAACCGGCTGAAAACTACCCTCCCCAAAAAGAGACAAATGAAATACTGCATAGGGTTTTTTTGCTGATTCATCTTACCGTGAGGTTGGATAAGCACCGGTACCAGTGCAAGAGAGGGGCAAAACCATGTGGCTGGCAAGGAGGACACTGCTGCTTTTGGCATCAGCTAACCACCCAGTAGCCCAAGGGTGCTGTACTGCAAAACATTGCTGAGCGTGCACACTGCTCTGCCACGGCAGGCGGAGAGGTAAGAAAAGTACCTAGAGTGTATTTTCTTTAGCTAGATTCTTTCAACCAGAAACAAGTTGAAGATTACTTAAAAGCTACGATACTGGCTGGCTTTGCTGGTGAATGTGAACTGTCACATCTGCAGCAGATAAGATATTCAGGAAGTTCTATTTTTAACTGTAGGCAGAAAAGTATTAGTTTTACTTTGTTTCACCAAAATATCAACTAAATATTTCTGTTCAGCCTCACATACAACTTTACAAAGCTCTACCTTCCAGTAAACAACACAAAATTATAAACCAAGATTACATTTAACAGGCACCTCTATGAAGCTTGTTAACAGGACTTTGCTACAGATAAGTTTCTAATTTTTTTATTGCTTACAAGTCATTTGTTCTTATGTTTGCACAGTACTGTCACTATATTTACATTCACTAAAAACACTAAGTTGTTATCTCTCAAACTAAACTTATCACTAGAATCTAAGCCTAACAAGGAATTTTTTCTCCAGATAACAGAACTTAAAACCCAGCCCTAGCCTTGTGATGTTTCAAATCTTGCATTCTCACATGTGCAGATTATAGATCCTGAAAAGCAGACACTTATCCCCCACACCCTTTAGAAGATATGTTAATGCAAATACCCAATTTTCTTTTAACAATGCTTGGTGCTGCTTCATGACAATAAATACAACCATTATGCCTATACTGACTCAGATATACATTGATTTATACATACAAGAAATAGGAAAGTACCTTCTCCAACAGTTTCGAGCACTGACAACATCTGACAGATCACAGTTTCTCAGTTTAAAAGATTCAATTCACAGGTGAGGCAGTCAATACCATCTCACAGAACCCTTCAAGAAAAAGCCCTCGTAACATCTGCCATCGCATTGCTGTAACACACTGAAGTCACAAGTGCTAATTTAGTCCTTTCTAGCATGCACACAAATACAATAAGGCAGGTGTCTGCATTCCTTATCTAATTGCTAAAAATACTTCCATTTAGAGGTAAAAAATACACACACACACAAAAAACCCTTCACCTTTAACAAAACGTTAAGAAGCTTAACAGAGTTTTTTTGTTAATGAGGTTAACCTGGCTTAATAGCTGTTTTGATGCTTTAGCACACATGCACTAGGTCTTGCAGTTTTAAGCTACCTAAGCTAGATTTTCAAAGTATATGTATTTAAACCAGTAAAAACCAATTAAATAAACCAGAATTCACTACTGTTGTACTATAAGGAAAATCTTTCACCTTTAGGAAGAAAGAGTGGATGCCTCCCACCTCTACTTTCTGAGGCACTGAAAAACTACTAAAAACATTTATTATCCTCAACGACTGGAGATGTAGCACTCATTTTTAACAACACTGAATTACAAGAAAAGGTGAATGCTCACTTCATACAGGTATTGGTTTTTGCCAAGCAACATAAATCTGACAAGAAATTAAAAGCTACTTTTTTAAAACATTTAAATCAGAGAGCCAAGATCAAGGGAAAGGGGGGAAAGCAGCAATTTAAAATTATTTACCATGAATCAGCTGCTTAACATTTACTTGTTATCAGAATCTATCAATCAAATGAAAGACTCAGCTTGAAAAACATACCTAATACCAACTAACATTAATTCTAGGACACTTACACCTATGTTAATTTTTAATCAGAAACATTTTCATGGAATTTGCTCGCAATATAGTTAAATATCTGCCTGTCTGAAGACCTACCAGCCAGGATTAAAAAAAAAAAAAAAAGAATGTTATCTTCCTCCTGAAAGGCAGAGAAGTGGATTTATCATGGCATATATATACATGAAACCATCAAAATAAATGCCAGCTACAGCATGCCTTTAAAAATATTACTGAATTATTCTGAACAAGAACTAAAGTACAAATATGTGCAGATTGCCCAGGGAGGCTTAGGGCACCGCAGCCCTTTCTTAACACCATGTGCTGCAGCATGTATTCCCAGTCACATGCCAGGAGAGCAGTTGCACAGCTGCACAGCTTTCCCATCCACGCTGTGGCTGCATCCAGGCTCGACATTTGCACAGAAAATTCAAAACATCTGGATCTCAAGTACTACTTTATATGCAATGCTTTTAATATAAATTCTATCAAGTCCACTGTATTTACTGCTAACTTGAGGTAATCAAATGATGCAACTTCAGTGACCCAGATGCCTCAAGTGACAGGGATAAATTGGATTTCTTCTTTGCTGTGCTAAGAGAAACAACCAGATAGAGAAGCTCTCCACTTTCTAATGAAAGGATGGCTGCTCTGCCAATCCTTATGAGATATATTTAGCTATATATATTATATATAGGTCAAATGATATATCATGCAGTGGAAGCAGTAAAAGTAGATGGACATAGACAGTGAGACTTCAAGCGATAGCCGACTTAAAAAATTGAACTAGATAATTTCATCTAGAGGGCTAAAGCAGTGGAAAATCTACTCTGACATTTAATATCTCTTACTATTAAAAACATATCATATTTCTGGTTTCAACTTCTGACTATCAGATACTATTATAGATCTACTAAACAAAAGAGCTCTAAAGTCTCTGGTATCGTCTCTTTTTATGAACAGTACTCAAACCACTTCTTAAACACCTCTTCAACTGAATAAATTCAGCTCCTTTGCTCTCATGGGAGAGCATATTTTCCGATCCATACTCATGCAATTTTTTTTTTTTTTCCTTTACAATCATCTCCATCTCTCGTGAGGTTGGCACTGACAGCCTAGAGAGCCAATTTATAAAATCACAACCAAATTAGTTCAGTAGTTCTGCTCCCCTTTGAACATTTTCAAAGCATCACTTCTAAAAAATACATTTCTGTACCCTATAGGTTACATTTTATGTTTTACATTAACGGCCTGCATCACAGTCAAATAAAGCATGTGATTTAAATCTGTCCAGTCATCATAATATTTTCAGAGGGAATATTAAAATAACAATCAATAATCACTATTTTCTTCCCATTCCACAAATAGCATTGCTTCAAAACAAAATCGTGAGTTAACACAGTTGATAATCAAAATAAAACAAAAAGGAAGTAGACACGAAAAGTCTGAAAACACATACAAACTTGAAGCAAACTTTCAAAAAAATGGCAGTGGTACTAACTATTCTGTTGCCTTATCTTTCTGATGCTTCCAAATAGAAGTATTTGGATTCTAATACTGATTGACACTAATTGCAACTCTCAGTGCAGGGGCTTAAGGCAGGCCCAGAAAAATGCTATTTGTGAAAAATCTTTATTTAAATGCTTCTTCTGATTGTCTTTGGGTTGCTGAGTAATGTCAACTGGAAAGATACATCCCAATACTATAGGAGATATTCTCTTGCCTTGACAAAGAGGCCACTGCCTTTCTAACCGTACCACATGCTGGTGTGCCAAAACACCCTTTACCTCACCAGTGAGAGGCACATCTTCCAATTTTGGCAATAAACTTTAGAAGCTATTCTCATCTACTTCACTTCACAGTCCTCTGATCTGGCCTTAAGAGTTGCTCCTCTCCATGTATCAAATAAGGCAAGAAAATATATGAAAAAGTAGTTTGTCACTAAAAATGCTCTCTTAATACAAGACAAGTAGTTAAGCGACTTAAGTCTGGAATTTTCTAACTTGGAATATTTGACATGAATATTCTCTTGATGCAAGCTTCTTAATTGCAATCTCCCATTCCTTTATAAAATCAAACTGGGGA
This sequence comes from Mycteria americana, assembly GCF_035582795.1. Classification (NCBI taxonomy): domain Eukaryota; kingdom Metazoa; phylum Chordata; class Aves; order Ciconiiformes; family Ciconiidae; genus Mycteria; species Mycteria americana. The sequence goes on from NC_134365.1 coordinate 141,014,881, forward strand.
AAGAGAAATCACATCGTGCAGCATCACACCAGCACGTGGGTTTAACACCTCACTTTGCCACTTGCCGTAACAGAGGAAACAACAGTACTAATGGACTGTCTTTGTCCCACCCCACAAAGAGGACAGGCAAACTGGGCAATACAGGCATTTGCTAAAAGCAAATAAATTATGAGAATGAGGAGTCCTGAAACAGTTCAGCAAAAAACAGCCAGTACTTCTGGACTTTTCTGCCCATTACTCACTTGAGCATTTCTGCTCTGCACCCCTAATAACACAGATACCTGCCTAGTGACTTTCTCAAGCTGACTCCTTGTTTCAAGCCCATTAGCCTTTCCTGCTTATTTCCAATCTCTACAATTCTGATTTTTCGTCAGTCTCCTTGTCCAGCACATCTTACATTTCCTGACCCCCGTCCTCACATTTCAGACATAGTTCTTATATTTCACCTTCCAACTATCTTCCCTTCTTCACATAGACTTTGCATGCTGCTCCACATGAGTATTTCCTGACTCTGAAGATTCCAAACTCAGTGCTCCTTTTCCCTCGGGGTTCCCTGTACAGCCAAGAAAAGAGCCGACACCCTCACACCCTGAACCCTCACCAGACCGGTTTCTTCTTACCTGTTTTTCCCTGCCCTACTGGTTTTCAGTCCAGTTCCCCTACTTTTTTCTTCCCAGGCTTCAGGTGCCATCCTCCTTCTCCCTACCCCCAACTCCTGATTGCTTTGCTTTCCACAACCTACCAAAATTCTCCCCCCCCCCCCCCGTCAAATTCCAAGGCCAACCCCACTTGTTCCCATACTCCTTGTTCCAACCCACCTCCTCTACAAGCCCATGGTTTTTCTCCTGTGCTCGAATTAAGCGGCTTTTAGGTCTCAGAATTAAGACGCTGATGAGGACACAGGACAGAAAAAAAACCCCAATTTCAATTAACATACCAGCAGTCCAGCTTGCAGGAAGTTTCTGCACAGCTGCTAAAATCTAAGTCTTTACCCAGCCCATACCGACTTTTCAATGACTCCCAAACTGGCCCAAATGGATGATTTCTCCATGCAAAAACACTGCTACACCTCACAAGTTTAAAATCCTCCCTCCAAAACAAGATGATTTAAATCTTCAAACAAACAAGACAGCTGAAGGAAACACTCCCTCTCCCTTAGCGTTGTTCCAAAAGACCAACACTGTATTTTAGCTGAAGTTTCCATAATACAAGAAATCTAACGAGACTCACCAGCTTGGAAAGCTTTTGTAAAACTCCCAACAGTTTTGGCTAAGCTCTAATCACTTGAAAACACAGTCTTGTAACAAACAGCAACAGCAATAAGATCCTTGGTGCCACAAGGATCATCAATATCAACCACAAACATAGTCAAGTCTTTTATAAGATCATTTACAATCCCCAGTTATTGACCAGAATCTCAATATAGCAAGTACTGTGCAAACACAAGATAAAAAGGCAGTTCGCTGCCTTGAAGAACTTAGAATCTATTAAGATAAAAGACGACTACTACTGCCCGATGAAAACATGCACTGAATGGCTCCATTCTGAGATCTACAGGATCTGCTAGACAACCACCCACAATCTATTCATTACACATAATCCACACAGATCAACACAGTATCTTCCCCAACCTAACCACTGATTTGATACCAAAGATAAAATGCTTCTCAAATCTGCTCCTTTTATCACTCTTCTATCATTCTTCTTCTGTTTCCTTCATTTATTCCACTTTTTCTTACCACAGAAAATCATAAGGTATCCACTTCTTCTCTTCTCGGCTTCAATGGGAAAAAGAGGGGGGGGTGGTTGGGGTTTTTTTTAATCAAATAACTGCTTCAAATTAAATTCAGTAACCAAACTATACAAAAGGCTGAGAAATCTCAGGGGGAATGCTGAAAAGAAAAACAAGCTACTAAGTGCCAGGTGCAGAGAAAGAGGAGCCTGTGGGGATGCTTATGAGACTACTGCCCATAGGAAAGCTCAGAGGTGCTGATTCTCAGAGCCCTGATCAAGTGCAGCATGGCCTGAGGTCCCATAGTTTTGTCTAATTCCTCCTGGATAGAAACGAAACTGCTCAAACATAGAAATGGGGGGGCTGATCTCTGTCACACTATGCCAAACTCCAAATGCTGAGGTACAGATGATACGAGTAGGTTATTCTGCTTTCCACTTTTTCAACATCTTTTTGCAAAAATAGAGCTTCAGTACCATTTCCCTGCTGCTCTGACATTTCTTTCCCAGACTTTGGCAGAACACAACTAACCTGATCCTTTCCTACTTTGCTGCTGCCCACGGGAATCTGAATAGCTGCAATGAAAACCAAAGAGACTGGTCACTTTTCGCTATGCAGAACAACACAGACATCTCACTAAAGTAACAACAGTAGTCTATTCTCAACCAGACATTAACTCTGCAATCATAAAACTAGCTCCTGCTACTTGAATTCTGTAGAAACTACCAATACGTGCTCATGAAAACATCATGTCTTTTCTATCTGCCCCAATGTAAAAGTCTCAATCTCTGCTCTACAGCCTGTTCTCATCCAATGTGAAAAATAAATCTAAGTTTAAACATTGGTGTGAAATATTTAGACAAAAACTGTGTGGCATTTCAATTATTTCTTCAAAACATGAAGTCATAATTTTTGCAATAATATTTAAGTTGAATGGTAACTGAATTTAAACACTGTGGTAAATGGCTGAATCTTTTTTGTTATTGTCTATATGCAAGATATTCCAGAATATGAAACCGCCTACCCTGTGAAATTTAATGGAAAGGATGACATGCAGAGAAGCCACAGACACGTTGCGATGTCATCGGTTACCTTTAAAACAGCGTATTACAACTAAGCTAACATTAAAATACATATACATGTTGTAGAAAAATGTGCTATCTAAAGCATACTAACAAATATTTAATGCCTCAGCAAAAAAATATGTGCATGCATAAGTGTCTAAATAACAAGACAAAAGATCTTGATCTGGTAGGTAAATATTTACGCTATTTAAACAGTTATGTATCATTGTGCAAGACGGCAGGAATCGCTCAAATTACTACAGTCTTTAACCCAGACTGTGCTTAAATGTTTCTGTGGCCTGCTTAACATTCCAGGCATACTTCTGGCAAGGTAGCTCTGGCTGAGGTTCAAGCTGTCCTTGTCCAACTTTCACTTACTATAAAAACATTGTTTAATATAGAAAAGTATACACAGAGACATATGTTTCTTATTTCACAGACACCTAGAATACTGACACTTGTGTTCACTAACTCCGCGTGGAAATTTTTAGGCGAACACTTTCAAGCGAGGTGTATTTACCAGGCAGTACCCCTACAGATAGTCCACGCTTCCACCAGCTTTAAGCTATGACGCTTAAATATTACTTATAATGCAATTCTACTGAAAAACACGAAGACTACCCGTATTTATTCACCCTAATTAAAACGAAAAGGCCTAACTCGATCTCACCACGCACCGCCAGGCCCGAGAGACGTGAAAACGCTATCCCAAAACAACGCAGCAGACGGGTAATTTGCAGCAGACCGCGTATTTGTCAAATTAACTGCAGGAATTTACCGGTTTGCTTACCTCCACGCAGCGTTATCTTTTATGAGGAGGTAATCTATCAAATTACTTCAGCATGCCTCCAGCCTGCTGCTGCCAATTAGTTCAGCCCGGCTAATAAATCAGGATGGCCAAGCCATTCGGTTACAGTGGGGCTAGTCCAGTATGCGAGGAGTACAAGCACAGGCGGTGCGTTCCTGCCTGCCCATCTCCCCACACGCAGAGGCAACGCTTGGCCTGAGCACCCACCACGGGCAAAAAAGCCTTAATTCCCATGCGGTTTTTTGGACCTAATTTAACATTAACACTGGCGGCAAACTCGTCAGCTGCAGGGGCTGCCCCTCAGGTCTCCACACGCATCGGCCGAGGAGGCCCGGTGTGACAGGGCCCCCCCTACCCCGGCCCGCCTTCCCGCCTCGGGGCGAAGTGAGGCGAGGCGAGGCGAAGCGCCCCGCCGACAGCGGCACCGGCGGCCCCGCCGCCCACACCCTCCCCGCGGCCCGGCCGGGGGAAGGAAAATGTCGCCGACGGGCCCGCCGCCGCCGCCGGGGGGGAGAGGGCGCGGAGGGAGGGGGACGGGGAGGCCTCGAGGCCTCCGCGCCCTCTCCCCCTCGGCGGCGGGGCCGGCGACCGGCGGGGTGAACCGGCCTCGGGCCCTCCTGCCCCCAGGATCTCCCTCGTCCGCCGGCGGCTCCCGCCCCTTACCTGTCCCGGGGGTCGATCCACGAGGTCTGCCGGGTGTTATGGTCGATGTAAAAGACTCGCCCGTCGAAGTCCCTCGCTTCCTCCCAGCCAGCGGGCAGCGGTAGCTCCGAGCTCTCCCGGCCCCGCTGCCCGCCCGCCGGCGGCCCGCCGCCCTGTCCCGCCGCCACTTGCTGCTGCCGCCGCCGCCGCCCGCCGCTCAACCACGGCATGGCCGCTCCGCCGCCGGGCCGCCGCCGCCGCCCAGCTCCGGTCGAAACCCGCTCCCCGCCAGCCGCCGCCGCCGGGGCAGCTCCCGTCCCGCCCGGGCCGCGGCCGCCCGCCGCCTCCTCCTCTTCCTCCTCCTCCTCCAGCACTAACAGGCGGCCCCGCAGGGAGCGGGACTCGGGCGGCTCCGGCTGCGCCGCGCCGGGCTCATCCTCCCCCGCGCCAGCCCCGCTCCGCGCCGGGACCAGCCCCGCCGCGCTTCCTAACCCCGCCCGAGACCTGCCCCGCGCCGCCGCGGCTCCCAGCCCCCGAGCTCGGCCCGCCGGCCCGAGCGCCCCCGCCCCGCCGCTCAGCAGCGCCCCACCGCCGCCTCCCCCAGCTCCCGCCCGGCGCCTGCCCCGGCCATCTTCCTTCCCTCCCTCCCTCCGCCAGGGCCCGGCCCCCGCCTCCGCCCCGCCCGGCTGTTCCCACGCCGCGGAGGGCCGCGCCGGGCCGGGCCGGGGGAAGGGGCCGCGGCGGGAAGACCCTCCCGGCCCGCGGGGGAGGAGGGAAGCGGCAGGGCCCGGCCGGGCGGCCGCGCCCCGCGCCGCGGAAGCCGGGCCCAAACCCAGACACGTCGGCTACGGAGAGAGGGCGGCAGCCCTCCGGCCTGGCCCTGGGCCGGGGGAAGGGGGCTGCGGCCCCACCGGGGCCCGACCTGTCCCGCCCCGGGGCTTGTGCTCTGCCACGGCCCGTTGGAGATCGGGGGGCGAAGGAAAACGGGAGCCATGCCTGGCCCTCCCCGGGTCATGCATCCCGCAGTGCCCACCCGAAAAGCCTCGGGGGTGCTGAGCAAGCTGGATGCGTGTAGGGATGTGGGGAAGGGACAGAGGTCCACTGCAGAGCCAGGAAAGATGATGGAGGAGAGGTGTTGAGGACTGCACGAGTCACAGCGACCATGCTGTATTGATGCTTGGGTAATGTATGGTGGAAAATTACACATCTGACTCGCCTGGCATCTCAGCCCGGTTCCTTAACCTCATCCTGTAGAGCAGAAAGCAGCTGTGTCTGATTTGACCTGAGCCTGCTGGAGACCACAACACAGAGTTCCAGCTACCACCTAGAATTAAATTCCCTGAAACTTGGTTAGAACAGAGTTAAAGTTGACCTGTGGTACTCCGTGCCTTTCCAGGACACTGACTTAGCTAAACCTTTGAAAATCTGGAAATAAAGAGTTCAGGTAATGCAGGCTAAGCTGCTGAAAACTAGGAAAGGAGTTAACAATATATTCTCAAACAACCTTAACTCAGCCCCCTGAAATTGGCAATACCCTGCCAGGGATTATATTGCAATTCCAATTATGTTCCACTTGCATTCACCATTTTAAGTTACAACTCTACGAACATTAATTGCTGCAGTGTGGTTATAAATGCAGGAAATGAGAGGACTTTTGCTCCTGACTTCTTAGGCCTTTCCCTCTTTCTTTTATTCCACCACCACCACACCATTAGTTATCAAAGAACAGAGCAGTGCATGAGAGAGGCAGTATAGATAATAGGACAGATCAGGCGTTCTACCTATGTTTCATAGGTTATTTCAATAGTAGTAGACTTGAGTCTTCTTACCAGGGCTATTGTCAGCAGTGAGGTGTGATAGGAGGGTAATATGTGGTTTTAGTGATGAAAGCAAAGCAGGGTATGAAGCTCTGAGGGCAATGGTGAAGGAGATTAAAAATGTGGTAAAGGTGTAAAATTTAGCAAATACGAGGTTGTGGAACTGATCTTCAAAAGCACAACATGTTTGGATCAGCTCATCTCAAGAGAGAGTTTGCTTCAGCAAACACCGGCTGTTAGGCTGTCTCGTGTGGTCCCAAGAGTTCAGCAGTATCTCCAGGAGCAAGGTGCTGCTTGTGTGTTACAGATGGTTTTGAGGCATATTTCAAAGAGGGCAGAGCTAAGGCATGGTACAAACGCTCTGTTTTTCAGTGGTAGCAGTTTCTATTACTTTGAGTATGTCTCCCAGATTTTCAGAGGTTTTATTTAGCGGAGGTAGACATTCTCAAATGTCCCAGGTCTATATTAACAACATTTTGGAACATTGGATTTTCTTGTTTGAAATAAAAAACCTGTCCTCTGTGCACCACAGCTCAACTCGCCCTTCATTGCTTTTAATGTCCTTGCAGCAATTACCTTAGCACAATGTCTGCACAGCACAGCACCATGCCAAGACACTGGACTAGTTCATAATACCTGGAAGCAGTAGACACAGGTTGCTATAATAATCCACCAAGACTAATTAGCCCCGCTGAGGATACGTGCAGCATCGCCCTCCAACATGGGCTGGTTCTTCCTCATCAGTCCCCAGAGTCCCAAGAGAGGGTCAAGCTTCAGTGAAGAACCTACAGGCGGAGGTTACAGAAACAGTGTGGGACTGACCATGGAGGCAGCAAAAAGATTTCAAATGGGGGTGGGGAGCTCAATACAGCAGTGGGCAAGAGGGGAAATGACGGGATTGAATGTGGAACATTTCATGCAGCTCACAGCCCTTCGACTAAATTCTTGTCTTAACTTTGGCAAATTGCTCCTGGTTAGAGCCAGAAAAGGACTTGGCTGGGCTGTGGCTTCTCAGGCAGAATTATGATGCACGTGTTCCGTGTAAAACATGAGCTGTATGTCCAGTGTGGCCTGGATCTCATGGATTTATTATAAATGCAGTTGAGGATGCATATGCTGCTATGTAAAGGACAGGTCAAAGATTTTCAGGTGCACTGTAGCTGCTTCTGCAACTGATAGGTTACATCTCCCTAAATCTTGAACAAATGTGAAAAAAAACGTAGATTCTGCCTGGGCAAAGTTTGCAGGCTGAACATGAGAACATGTCCTAAAAACCTCAGATTTAAAATAGTCCTAGACTCCAGATTTAACTTTTAGGTTCTCTGTGTTTAGAAAAATCATTAGCTTCAGTTAGGAGCTGAAGCTTCTTAAATGCTCATGAATAAAGGTGTTGAAAAACGTGATTCCAAGAATCCAGCCAACTGTGCACAGAGCTGCCTACAGCAACCAGTAGGAAATGATAGGGCTAGCAGTTGTCTCACGAGAATAGAATCTCCCTCTGTCTGCAGCATGCTCATGCCAAGATGCCAGGCAGGAACTCTCAATTATTTTTCAGGCCAGAATGGTACCCTTCCTCGGATGTTACCTCATCCTTCTGCCTGTTCCTTGGGAGGAAATGAACAAAGCATTCAGGAGCCAAGGATTATTTTTGAGTAACGTGAAAAGGCAAGAAGAGAAGAACCTGAAAAAGTCACTGTAGTTTTCATGCCAAGGCACTAATTTGCAATGCCTTCTGTGCCATCCTTCCCCTAGAATGAAACCCTCCCGAGCCTGTCTCGCTGCTCCCTCCCTTTTCTTTTCCTTCCTTTTCCTTGTCTGTCATGCTTCATTAGGGTAAAGGGAAAGAGAGGGATGGAGAGCCTGGTGCAACACAGCATCTCTCTGTTTTGGGTTGCAGAAAGAAAGCTCTCTGCCAAACAAAGACAACTTGCATAGTATGGAACAGGTAATAACGTGGAAGACTTAGACGAGACTGAAGTCTGCCACAGGAAATTAAATGCTTGCAGTGCATATTTTAATCAATCTGCACAAATGCCAATATATCATATTTCATATAAAGGTAGATCTATGTAAATTTATATCAGTCCCTTGTCTCACTTATATCTTTTCCGTATAAACATAATACAGATCTCAATTCTCATGTATTTCACACACCTTCATTCCACACCTGTTTTCCTTTCCTTCCATTTTTTTCCACCCACAAACATTGCTCACACATTCACTCATTCCTCAGGCACACCTATTCCCATTAACTCAAAATTACATAAGTAGCTTTTCTTCATGTACCCTCCCTTGCCATCTTCAGAGTTTATAATCACAGATTCTTCCTACACATCTTCTCAGTTATATGTGCTCTTATGCCCAGATCCATAATTGATATCACAACATTTTCCATAGAAAATGTAGATAACATTTCCCGCTGTAGGTTGTAGATAACAAGTTCCAACTTTCCTACTGTCCACAGGAAAAGCCCTTAATTCTGCATAAAAATCCCAACCTTATTTTGGCACTCCACTTCTTTCTCACAATTGCTGGAAAATGGCAGCCAGTCAGAACTGTTATTTCATTGTGTATAACAACATCCTCATCTTCTAGTTGTGAGCACTTATTTCCAATTTATTTCCCATTTCCAATATCGTCCAGCCTGTGTGGGTCCTTTATATACTGTCCTCACACCTAACTAAAAATTGTCACTTCTCTGTGATCATAGATGTCTTTTGGAGTGGCAAAGCAAAGGCTCCTTCGTTATCATTGTCCTTCTGATGGCCAGCTGTCACACTCATCCTGCAAGCTGGGGCTTGCTACTTTTCCCATATCCAACAGAATAAAAGGTTCATAAGAGACTGGGACATATTAGCTCTGACCCCCCAGGTATCCTCACCGCACACAGGTATGTAAAAATATAAATATCAATATAAAGATAAATTAGAGATAAAGATGCACACACATATAAATGTACACATGTCTCCAAAACAAATAAATATACATGATGCATATGACAACCTATTAGTTGGTTGAATTGCTTTACTGCTGAGAAATCTGTCTTGGGGGAAGGCTGTCCTTGGGCTGCCATACAGAGATTCAAGCATCCTCCAGCAGGGTGGAAACCAGGCTGGCTGCCCCGCTTTTGCTGGTGCAGTGTCTGAAGTTCCTTCAGAGGGTCGCTGGGCAAAGGAGAGATCTGACACTTGAGTTTAAGTATGTGGGACAAGGTGGGACACTGGCCCTTCCGTAGGGGTAGCAATTGAGATGGCATGGAAGGGGAACTGGACAAGCGCCAATCCCCGTGGATTACATAGGGGTTCAGGATGGCATAATAGACGACACAGAGAGACATGGAATGTAGTAGGAAGCGTGATCAAGTTACCCGCTTCAGAGGAATGAAGAGTAGCAAACCCTCAACCCTTGCTTGCTGCCAGCAGCCAAGAGCAGGGTTCTGGGAACAGAGAGTCTGTTGACGATCATTCTCTGGCACAGCTACAGGTGTGAAGGGTGCCGAGATGGAAAGCAGAAATGTAAAATCCCTGAGGGCTTTCAGGGTGGGAGACAGAGGAGGGAGCTGTGTCTGTGTACACGTGAAGGAAGCAAGTCTTTGTCTCTACACACTGAGCAGATCTGGTAAGATACTCTTCTTGAGGCAGAGTATTTCCACATGGAAAATAGACTGAAAATGCCAAATCAGTGGGGAAAAAAATGGAGAAGTCTGAATCTAACATAAAGTGTAACTGAAAGATTTCATAAACAAGGGTGTTTTATCGAGGCATGTATATAGGGGAAGATTTATTCATTCTGCAGCAACAAGTCCATCTGAGAAAAGGAGAAGTAGTCCTACAAGCCTTTTGCAGTCATTGATACTTTTCCCCTTGCTTCTTTTCTTTGTAGTAATTCCAATTAAATGTACCACGGAAGGTCTGTAGTCACAGTCTTTGGGTCAGTAGTCCACATCCAACCAAGGAAACAATAACAAGCTATTGTTCGGTGCTTCACTTCCCGGTAGGGAAATAGCATAAAGAGTTGCATTGCTATAGTGCATAGTATGCATAAATGACACGTGAGGTAGATGACAAATAGGACAGTACATCTGGGCACATGAAGAGAATAGTGCTTTACAGTATTTTTAGTTCAAGTGTTAAGGGTGTGGTTAGCCTTTGAATGAATGCGAATCAAGTGCTTAGATACTCACTGCAATGAAATGTATAGACAACTATTTGTTCTCACATAATTATGCCCATAAAACCTTGAAATATGTATACAATGTGCTTTTATAATGCGCATTTGAAATTCCATGGCATGCCAAAATTCTTCATTTATGACACTGATTTAATACACAGTATATAGGTGGAATTATTGAACAGAAAATTTTAAAGAAACCAAATTATGTACAAACAGTAAGATATACTCCTCTAGGCTTCACAGCTTAATAAGACTATATTAGCTGCAAACAGAAAAGTTATGAAATATACAGAAGTTAGATATTAAATAACTGTAGCAATAGATTTAAATATAGATCAATTCCTCTGAGTGTGCAAGCCTGCTTACATCCAGCTTGCATATCCTTTTCTAATCCTCCATTTCATGGCACCTACTCGTTTGTCTCTAAAAAGGCCTGGGATAAAGGCAATGTGAATTTCTCTTTATCATTCCTAATATAACATTTCACTTGACTTATATCAGCTGTCAGTAGTATTTGCTTTGAACAGTGTAAGTGCTCGTACTCAGGAAATCCCACTGACCACGTTCCCCTGGACAAATCCCGTTCTTCACGCTACACCCCAGCTTGTCAACCATTTACATGCCCAGATTCAGCATTTTATCTATCAAAACATTTAGGATGTTTATAATTATGAAAAGTTTTGGAACTTTTTTCTCATGGAGACACAAGAAATTTTTCATGTGCCTTCCTGTGGTGTGTTCTGTCCCAGTCAACTTTCAAGTCTGAAGCTCATCGTGAAGTGCTGTGCGTAAATTGCACAACATTTAAAATTTCAGATTTTTAAAATTCTCTGTAGGGATCTGATGAGTCATCAAGCTAGTTCGGTCAATATAAAACTCCTGCTCTAACATCCCACCACAGGGCTTGAGAGGGTAGGGGGTAGTTACCCCACAGTCGCCTCTCTCTCATCTCTGTCTTCGCTGTGAATACTCACCCACTTATTCTATTTGCAAACTTAAGCCTATTTTACTTAAGTGCTTTCCCAGACAACTATAAATAGGCTCTTGGAAGTGGTAATTAAGTCAGGACCACATTCACTCACAGGAATTTAACAGCTTCTCCTGGCAGAATACAATTGTTTTTTCCTCCTCCATCCAGGTCTTTGCAATTGGCCACAGAGGACCTGGAACGCTTTAATGGTTCAAACCATTTGCAGTATGATTGTATACTGGCACGTTATTATTCCTTCTGCCTCGTTATTCATGCTCCTATTAATTTTTATTAAAAAAATAATGTTGAGAAACAGATTCAGTCTGAGCTCAGACTTGTCATGTGCCCAAAATAAAATGGGATGGTGGAAGAGAGGGTGGAACTGACCTAGAGGACCCAAAGGCTGGAGGACGAGATGGTGGGTGCTAGGGAGAACCTGTGGAGATGTGAGCAGAGAAAATTGTGAACTCCAGTGTACAAAAATGAATTTCAACTGACTGAGATTATAATTTAAGGCTTATTGTACTATATTTAGCCCATATGATACTATCTTCAGTGACTGCAATGTCAATTTTGTGTTACTTGTGTCATCGTAACAAGTTGCTGTATGGCAACTTGTCTAAAAAAAATTTGTTGAAGTTAGCTTGATTTTTTTCAAATGTTAGTTCATTTAAACTTGGAGGAAAAAAGTTATCTTCCGGAGTTCCGTTTCACTTTATACTTAAAGTAAGGGAGAGTTATTTGTCCTGTTAGATTTTACAAAGAAACCTCTCATGCCAGCGTGCTTTTATACACCTGGTGACCACAGACCACCACATTTCAGCCCCAACAGGACATGGTTTTTTGCCTCCTGGCCTCAGAGCCAGCGTGCGTGCCATGCCACCCCACGGCGAGGAGGCCCCCTCCCTGCTGCTGGTGCTGCTTACCGCTCGGACAGGGTGCTCGGTGGAAGGCCTGGGGACTGGTATGTGTCTTGTGTCGATTGGAAAGATGGTAAATGTATTAACTGTCTCGCATAAAGCTTTTAAAAAACAGAAATAGAGAACTTTCTAGATAAATTACCAAATATAGGCTTTCTGCAGGATTCCCCAGCACATTCACTCAGTGACTCCCAATTACTTCAACAACACTGTAATGCTTGTTCTCACATTGACATCAACGGAGAGATATTTATTGCAACACAAGAAGTTTGCTGTGCAGAATATACCCGATTTTGTTTTACAAAAGCACATTATTATTGTTAATTTTTCATTTTCATCCAAAGATGTATTTTGTCTGTGCTATTGCATACTCTTAGGGAAAGAAACAACACAAAACAACCCCATGCAACCCCCTTTTTTTCTCCATCTAAAGAAACATGCCAGTTCAGATGCATTCCAGTAAATATACATGCCAGTTCAGCAATACGAGAATAACACTGACAATCTGTGCCATGAGATTCGGATACTGGAAACATGCTATAAAATCTCTGTAACGTGAGAGTGATTGTATCAAGCCAAACCAAAGTCCATCCAGCCCAGTACTGTGTTTCTAACAGTGGCCACTACCAGCTGCCCAGAGGAGTATAAGGACAAATCAGACATATAGCGGCATTTTTCAAGAACCGTCTTTCAATCTCCAGTGAATTCCAGCTCAGGTTGTTCTGGCCCAGAGCTGCTATCCTTGTATTCAACAGGGACCCCTCCCAAGGGATTTTCATTTAGCATCCTCAATATATATGGCGAAGATCTACACTTTGAGAAGTATTACCTGTTGTTTTGAACCTTCGTGCTATTACCAGTTGATGCCTCCTATCATCTGTTGTGCTAAAGGAAACTGTGATTATTCTCTGTCTTCTCCATGCAGATGCATCATATCCCCCCTCCATCCTTCCTGGGATGTGTTTTTTGTCATCTTCCCAGCCTTATGGAGGAAGAAATCTCTTCTTTATTTCACTCAACTTGGACTGTAGTGATCATTGCCCGTCATTCACCATGATGACTGATGACCAAATTAGAAAACAGGGTTGGATAATAGTCCCTACTAGTCTGTCCTTTCTGAAATGAAGGCAAAAATACAATTAAATGGTTTATTTTGGCCTTCAGTGCATGTTTCACGTGCGGTGGATGCGCATGGAAGTGCTGAATTTCAGCACCCCCAAAGGCTATACCAGTTCAGAAAAGCAGAATTCCTTACAGAATTCCCCAGTATGCCCAGATCAGAAAAACACAGCCATAGTACTATTATATTAATGTTATAAGATTATTACATTCATAACCAGAATAGTTCCTCTTATATAGCAGTCATTGATATTTGTTCAGGGATTTTTTATTTTTTATTTTTTATTTTTTGTTGGAGTTTAGTTTTGTTGTGGGTTTGTTTTTTTTTTTAATTTATTCTGGACAGCACTGCCAACCCAGCTGGATGGATGCTGTTCTTTTAAGCCAACAACACACTCAGAAATCAAGTCAATATTTTATAGTGGTGTAACAGATCATTGCTAGGTGCAGGATATATGCAAAGATGTTGCTGTTCAAAACAGCAAAATAAAAACAAGCAAAATTCGTTTGATGATTGTCCTTTGTAATTTTTGTCCTCCGTCATCCCTTAGTGAACATTGTCTCACCAAAACTACCTACACAAATTACCTAGGCAGAAGACTTCTATGTGCTCCAAGAGCTTTTAGAGTTCAGCTATCCTCAAGTTCTTGTTAAGTTTACATTAACATTTACATTTAAACTGACGCCCAGAGATTATTTTTTAAATATAGCCATTCTCAGTGGATCACATATAATGTTAAGGAAAGTTTAAATGGTCATTTTGGCTGCTTAGAATTTTTTCCAGTGTTTAAAAACCTGTAATTGGCTTTTAAAATTTAATTCTAAGATCTCTCAGCCCTTTAAAATCAAACCTGTAAAATCAAGGCTCTTTTCCTTTATTTTACCTTTACTATAGGAAAATCTGCAAGTTTCTGTAATGCCTAGTATTGTAAAAACCATATTGCTATACTTAGTATAGCAATAATACAGCCTGAGGAAAAGCATTTGCTGAGCTCACTATATTGAATTAAGATCAGTATCCAGCAGTGAGCTTCTGTCACTAAACAGAGCAATCTGGCACAAAGTTAAAAATCTAGGTTTTTATTCATTACTTGATCCAATGCCTCATCTGCACAGAAGAATCCTTATGTCAAGGTCAGTACCCTCAGAATGGTTTGATGCTGAGTTGATCCGTGCTGAGTTACTCCTTGTGTCATGCCAACGTAACACTGAAGATTTGGTCTGGCTCCAAGCAGAATGAACTTCTCCTCTGTGCCCCTAGAAAAGTGAACGGTGAACGTATTTTCCTCTCCATTGACTCCCCCAGCAATGTAGGCATCTAGTTCAGAAGCTCTGGATTTTTATGTCCAGGTTACACACTTTGAATTGCCTGAAGCAGATGATGAAGACACTATCAGTATACTAACAGTAGTATCTGTTACAAATGGCTGCCCATCATCACAAAGAATGAAGAATTTTGTGGCAAAGGCAAGGCCACAAGACAGTTCTCTGGGGCGGGAGGCAGCTGATTTAATCACCAGACTTTCCCTCTGCGCAGCATCTCGCCTCATTCTCTAAACACTTCAGCTTTTGGGACGCAAAAGTGAAAAATGCAAAGTTCTGTCAAAACCAAAGTTGAAAGGTTTAAAATGACACCAAGGATGCGGCTGAAGAGACCTTCCTGGATAACCAGCATGGCACCGACCAGTGCCGCTGACATTAGACTCTGTGGGTCCAAGGGTCCGCGAGTGTTTCCTTCACAAGCTCTGACACTGGGATTGCCAGGGGGAAATTTCCGTGGGGGAAAGTTGAGGCACTGCAGCTTTTTCCTTTTAGCCGTGGCTAGTATCCTGCAGACATCCAGTTGAAAGATGGAAAGGGGGCTGCCACGCCCAGCTTCCAGGCCTGGCTGTCCTAAAAAGGTGAGCTGCTTACTGAATTATTCCTTGGTTTGTAGGTCTCAGACACCACTTCTGCCAGTCACTGACATGACTGGGAGAAAACAAATCTGCAGGCCATTAAATGTTTCATGGAATTGAATCAACACAAAAACCCAAACCAAAACAAAAAAACCCCAAACCACACAGTATGTGTGATGTGCTTTAAGTCTGGTGAGACATGATTTTAATCTATGTCTGAATTGAAGATTATGGATTATACTGATTTAGTTTTGTTATCAGATCTGATAGGACAATAGGGAGGCCACACAGAAAAAAAAAAAAAGAAAAAAAAGAAAGAAAATAGCATTAATTTACGATGTTATTCAGAATGTGATAATTGTGTGCATGAAAGCTATGGTAGTCCCTTGGATCTTCCTTTTGCCATCCAGCTGGCATACATTATTAGTATGCCCTTTTCCATAACCACTAGCTCTGCTGAAGTTTTGGTCAGCATATTTAGAATATCCTCTATTTGGCTGTGAGAATAAAGGAAAGTCTAGAAAATGAGCAATAACCATTTCAGGTGGCGTTCTCTTTTCCGTTGTGAGATTCCTGACTGTGGTTTCTTTCTTTGCCATGGCTGTCAACATTATGATGAAGTTTTAGGACCACACTGTACTAAATATGCCCCTTGAAGCATATGTCAGTGGTATGTTTCAGGGCTGAAATAGCAGAATTTTGCTTTTGGCTGGAAAAACTTATAAATGACATTTTCCTTTCCACAGAGATTATTCCAATGCATTATTTTTTTTTCTATGAGACAGACTGTATATGAACTAGGTTAATAGCAGCTAATTTTCCTAATATCATTCCCCTTTGGGAGTATCATTTTACTAGAAGTAAAATGACATATAATCCTCCCCCCCAACACCACCATTATTTATTACTACTCTATGAATAATCCCGTAACTTGATTTTATTAAGAAAAGATATGACTGCATATTTGGTTGTAACTCTCTTGATATCAAGGCAAAAAGCCACAAGATTAGAATCATATTTTCTCAAAAACACTTTCTAACAATAGATAGAATTCACACCAAAGAACATCTTGCTAAGAATAGATGGAATTGTTGTGTAAAAATGCTTCATGCACAATGGAAAAAATTCCAATAATTTTGGCTGGGAGGCTATGACAATTTGTGACAAAAAGAAAACGATGTTGTCGCAAGCTCAGAAAAATGTTTTAGCTCTGCTAGGGTGCTGCTTGATTGCTCACCCCCAGATGAGCATTTCACACTCTTTTGGAAGAACTTAACCTTTTTAAAAATTTGCCACTTTTAGGTAGTTGTCTATCTCCTACATTAAAAATGTAGTTGTGACTACCATATGTGAATGAAAACTGAGATACTTTTTCTTTGGATCGTTCTTTTTTTGAATGTGCATCATCCCAGTGTAACTTGCCTGGACAAGGAGGACCGCTTCAGTAATATCTTCAAAGCTACCCCACTAATCCTCAAAACACAATTTGATGATATCTGCACAAAGTCTGACTGCAGTTAGACTGCCAGTGTGCTATGACTGTGTATTACACTGACTAATGCTGTATCACACTTTCCTTATACACGTCTGTCCTGACTTTTCAAGCTCCTTCTTCAGCAGAACAGGATCCTACCATTCCTAAACGCTAGCCCATAATTAGCATAATTAGCAACAGCAGTTTCTTCATTCTCATTTTTAGCATCCCCCTTATACCTGGGAGAAAAAAAGTCTGGTGTCTTTAGTTTAGAGCTACGCTGTCTTTTTCAAGGGCAACATAAATCATGTCATCCCATTGCAATTACCATGAGAAAGGACAGTCCGTTGTTAGGGTATAGTCAACATAGGTAAAACGTGCATGTTTCACATCATGTGAACATATGACTTGAACAAATCAGTCCTCAATGCAGCCGTTATATCCTCACCAAAGCAAACAGGCTCACCTCCAGCTCCAGTGAATGAAGTACCCACGAGCAAGACCCCACTACCCACACCATGCAGAAAGGCGACGCTCCCCATTGCTGCATGCCCCCCTTCCCTTTGCCTTGTGACCCCACGAACGAGGAGGGGAACCGAAAGCCAGGCAGCTCCGTCGGGATTGTGAGAGCGGGACCTGAGCTGCAAGTCACCGACCCAGCAGTCTGGCTGCGGGGCAGCACCGGACAGCAGCCAGCTGGGTGAATCTCAGTCTCAGGGGGTACTTGGTGGGTTGAAAAGCAGGGAGGCCCGATTTTGATTTAGTAAGCCTTTCCGCTGCCAAAGCAGCTACATGTAAATGTCTCTGTGTACCCCATTTAGAGAAATTTAAAACCTACTGTAGAAAAAAGGGTACCTTTTATTAATACGTTCTCATTTAGATGCATTTTATTTAAATGCTTTCTTAATTTAATTTTGGACTTGTCTACCCATAAATTTGAAATGATCTAATGAAATCTGTTCCTGGCAGTTCAAACAAAATGTGTAGGTTTGAGTGTAGACAGGGCCACAGCATCAGAAGTCCTGCCACGTTATACAGCTGATAGGAAGGTTAAGTTTAAAGCTCTCCGGAGGGCACACCTTCAGAAGATAGCTTAATTCCCTTTTTCCACAAATCACTGTGTTTTTTTCCATGTAAATTTCTTGGTCTTCAATATGTCTTCTCATCCTGTGTGAAAAGCACTCTTGCATTTCAAAATCTTTTTAAAGAGTCATGTCTGGAAGCCAAATTTCTCTCCGTTAGTTTGCAGCTTCAACCTTCACTTCCTGTATTAGCCACAAAATGCAGGCTAATGCTGCCTCTTTAAAAAGAAAAAAAAAAGTTAGCAAGCATAGCTTGCAGTGATTTTTATGTTCTTTCACATTTTCCTGCCACACTTCCTTTATTTTTGTCTGTCATTAGGTTAATTGTAATTTCATCTGGCTTAGGCATCCGTCATTTTGTTTATCTTTTCTGCACGATGCATACCAATGGCACTGCATAAGTAACAGTACAAGTGTGTTTATGTTAATAACAACAAGCATACAAGGAATTGTTCTATGTCAGGTGCTATCTTACAGCATCCCATTAAAAGAACAGATTACCAGTGAACACTGAACACCTGTTTTTTACATTCTTTAGTAAATGACTAATGTTTATATACAAAGAGAAGGTGACATCAATTGCAAGCTGTAGCAGCTGGCAATCACATTGCCAAATCCTTGCAAGTGTTAGCCAGTTAGCAAAAACAACAGTTTTCTTTTTGTGAACTTCCAACCATCAGCTTTATTTGTTCGCAGCTAACTCAAATATTACCTATACGTATAGGATCGCTGGCCAAAGGGCTTCCTGCAACTGGCTGCTAGCACTGAGTGTGCTCCATTGGTCAATAGCTACGGTGGCCCGATCACAGGATTTATCTCGACAGAAGACTTTGCAGGTTATTGGAGAAAGAGAAGAAAGATCCCGTATGTAAGCAATGCGAAGCCATACAGGGTCCCTAGAGGAGGAGCAAACCCGATTTCCTGCCTGGCTGGGATGGAGGGCAGGCGGAAAGGAGGAGGAAAGGAGATACTTCCATTGTTTACAACAGAATAGAAATTCCAGCTTGCAGAGACTGAGAAGCAGAAGCCTGAAGAGATGTAATGACATTCCTCCTGCCTCACATGTTCACCTCCAACTGGTCTTTGAGAAATGTTTCCATAAATACCGTCCATGAGGAGAAGGTGAAAAGTATTCCTAATCTTCCCACGAAACATGCACAGAACACAAGGATCTGAAAACCAAACATTTCTAGAGGGAAGAATATTTCATTGAAATGAAAATCAAGGCTACACTCTACATTATATTCAACAGACACCTCTAGTTCGGAGGGAAACATTTTCCATATTCCTACCCAAGTGATGCCAGAGGCAGAGATAGTGGTATGATTCACAAACCACAGCCTCCAGTTTGCCTGCTCCTGGTACTGCAGGTTAAAAGCCAGCACAGTAACCAAAAGAGAAACCAGCTATCTTTCCAAAGGAAATCGCTTGTATTACAAGGAAACAATGAACTGCAGTCTTCAGAAGTCTTTTAAAAGCTAAATAGCCAAACAGATTCTTATGGCAGCACTGCAGTAAAAACCAATGCATCAATTATTATCATTATGTATACGCCAATTAAAAATAAACCAATTTAATTACTAATATTGATTGTGGGTTTTTATTTCCTGGTTGTAGGAAAATAAAATCTTTTGAATGTGTTTGCAATATTGGCCACAGTCCTAGAAATTGTTTAATAGGACCTTTACTCATGCATATCCATGAAGCTGCTCACTCACATGGCGTATGCATTTTGGTGATCAGCCAATTTGAAAATTATGAACAAAGAATAGAAGTTCTACCTATTTCATGGTTCTGTCTGTTGTTTTAATTCAGTGTTTCATATTATGTGTTTTGTCATCTTTCATACCATTGTAGTTACTGAAAGCTGCCTATATATAGGTCTAAGATCTTTTCCCAGAATTAACGTTACTTTAAGTTCTTTCTTTCCACCTCAATCTATTTTGGAACCCAGACCAAGCCTGAAAATTTTCAGCCAGAAAAAATGTTTATGCCACTAGGCAGGGCACAACACATACCTATGTACACACAAACACTCCCTCTTGCTGCAGAGCATTGCAATTTCTTTCCAGCTTTTTAGATCTTTATTAGAAAGTAGATTTATGGGTAATGCTTACCAAAATGAGAGCTGTCATGACAGCATCTGATTTAACTTCAGTGTAGCACCATTCATTTTTTGGGCAATATTAGTCTTGCATAGTTAGTTTTTGCCTTCTGTCTTCTGTCTTGTATTACCTATCAATGTTACCTGCTAAGGAGTTTCCCTTTTCCACCCCAGTTGAATTTTCAGTTTTTCATTTAGATAAAAACCTGAAAGCTGGAATGGAAGGGACCTTAAAGATTTAGGTGTCCAATATTGACTTCCAGTCAAAGAAAAAGAAAAGCAGTTGAGCACCAATCACCCTTAAATCTTTTGAAAAATCCCAGCCCAAACAGTGTGTGAGTACAGTGCATTGTGCAGCTAGCCTCTTCTCCCAGCTTCCTTAAATCAATGTGGAATGACACCAGATCGAGTAGCATGTGCTTAAATGGTAGAGCAAAGGGCAACTTGTTAGCTGTCTTTGATAGTTATAAGATTTCTGCACCATTGTGTTATCTTAGTTCTGTAATATCTAATTATATAAATCCTTCTGAATGTTTATCATACAGTTTAAAGTGGATGTCATACTCTGCTACCCACATACCTTAATGATAGATTTAAAAGTAGAGAGAATAGAAAAAAAAATCAGGTGTTTCCTACCTAGTCAAGGCTCTTTCTAGTTGTGTCTTTGAGAGAACCGCAAGTTATTTTTAAATAAAAAGCTTTTTTTTCTTTCCATAAATTCTCCAAAGGAAGGAAGTCTTTACCAGAAGGCTCCTCAGGTTGGTTTCCTTTTACTGGCATAAGAAATGTCGTTTGATGGTTTGCCTTGAAACTGAATCCAAACATCTCATCACCGCCTGTCCAGGCCCTCCTCCAGATTGACTTCTTCAGCCAGATTAAAATGTGAACAACCTGAAACATTCATAAGAATTTGGCGTGTGATACACAGTGTGTTTCTTAGGACTCATTTTTTGTAATGCCTGCTTTCCTGAACTGTCAGAGATGTGGCAGCTCCAAGGAGGGGAGATTACCAAACAATGTCAAGCACCAGTAAAACTAAAGAAAGGAGAAAAATCTCCCCAGCAGTAGGAAACTGAGGTCTTCAGAAGACAAACATTGTCTTTCTGCCTTAAAAACAGAAAAAGAAAAAAGTCTTTCAGAATAATAGTAATTATTTTTGATACAGTAGTATAATTTAGGCATTAAAAAAAGGAGTTGCTGTAAAGTAAGCATCCTTTGTAACTACATCAATAAATTATCATGCAAGTCACTGTCTCAGCCCAGGCTGCAGCAGATAGAGCGGTCTAGCAGGTTGCCATACTCAGCTGCAGTTTCCAGGAGAACTAAAACAGAATTATGCTACAGTGCTTGTTCCTGTACTAGACCTGTGCCTCTAAGCTTCATTCTCCGTGTAACAAAGCAGAACCTTGGAAATGTTATATGTAAAGTTAACTCTGCCCTGTGCTATACACATAGCGGTACCTTCTCTTGTAATATGGGAACATATGTTTTTCAAGTAACACTAACATCCTTTTACCACACCAGAGTAGCATTGTGCAGTGTGGGAATGGAGCAAGCACCCTAGGAGGGCTCTAGCTCAATACAACATGCCAATATTGCATGGTTCAACAAGCTTTATGGTCTCAGTCCTGGATAACTGGAGTCAGATGAATTTCTGAAATTGATTTTCTAGAAGTGCTAGAACTTCAAAGTCAGTAGAATAAGACAAAATGTATTGAAATTTCAGAAAAAAATGTTAAGAGCATCTTTATTCCCCTTCCTGCAAATTCTAAATTTGACTTCAACAAACACTTTGTGAACATCAATAGTAAAAAAAAATGCCCCTGTTTTCAAAGAAAATAAAACGGCTCAAGTTTGTTAAACTATGTATTATTTTGGGGAAAAAAAAAACCAAACTTCATTGAATGAATACAACTAATATACCTCGCACCATATGCTGCAAAAATTCAATGAAACTAGGAATGAAAATAATAAAAGGTATTAATTAAATGACTGGGGCTAAAAAGGAAAAGAAAAAGGGCTGAAGGGATGTAGAGGGTTTATCACATCTGTCCCGCATCAAAACCAGTTCTCCAGCGCTTGGCCATGCATCTCCTGAGAAGCACTTAGGAAACCTGCTCTTGGACACCTCCAGTGATGCACTGCTTACACGCTACCTCCCCTCGTCTTCTCCCTGGGTGTGCTATGGGGGGGTTACAATAAATCGCCTTAAAAACCTCCTCTGTCTGGACAGGTAGTCTGGTTTCCCCGTGTCGTGTTGGTAGACAGCGAGAGAGGCAGCCTGCTGAGGAAAACGATGTGGGGTTGGACTTCCAGACGAAGCTCTCTCTGTGAATGGGGCCTCTTGTTAACCCAGAGGCAGAGGCCGGGGCAGCTGAAGGCCTCTGGAGCGCCTACACCTGCCGACCTGGGCCTGCGTCTCCCTCGCTCCTTCTCCATCTTCCTTCCCTTACTGGCCACACAGCTCTGCCGGGCCTGAACAAGGAGAGAAAAATCGCTTTAAAGGCATTGATTTGCTCTCGGCGGTGCGTGCTGGCAGTTTAACGCGTTGTTAAAATGCCCGCCACGGGTGTGGATTATGGAACGGTTAAATCCACCTCCCCTCTTCTGACAGCCTTCGTTGCCGGCGTACGCGTGAAGGGTACAGGCGGCACGGCGGTGCTCCGGCAGACACACCGGCCTCTGGCGGGCAGGGCGGGGCGGGGGTGCCCCTTCCTACCGCCCCACTCGCCGCCGCCCGGTCCCCCGGCAGCGGGCGGCGCGGCCCGGCCCGGCCCGGCCCGGCGCTTCACCCGGGCGCCCTCTGCCGCCTCCCGGCAGCGCGGCACTGAGGGCTGTTCCCCCCCCGGCCTGCTCCGCGGCCGCCGTGAGGTTGTGATGGCCTCGGTTCTGCGGCAGCTGTCTGACAGTTTCCAGTGTCTTTTTTTGGGGGGGAGGGAGGGGGCAAGAAGCCACGTGCCTCCTCCAGAGAGCTCCGCAGTGTTGGAGTGCCAAGCCCACGGCACCGAGTCACGGCGCCCGACGGGAGTAGAGCGGTCGATTGAAGCCGAGGGTGCTGAGGACCCTGAGAACAGAACAGAACAGAATAGAATAGAATAGAATAGAATAGAATAGAATAGAACAGAACTATTTCAGTTGGAAGGGACCTACTATGATCATCTAGTCCAACTGCCTGACTACTTCAGGGCTGACCAAAAGTTAAAGCATATTATTAAGGGCATTGTCCAAATGCCCCTTAAACACTGACAGGCTTGGGGCATCGACCACCTCTCTAGGAAGCCTGTTCCAGCGTTTGACCTCCCTCTCGGTAAAGAAATGCTTCCTCATGTCCAGTCTAACCCCCCCCGGTGCAGCTTCGAGCCATTCCCACGCGTCCTGTCACTGGATCCCAGGGAGAAGAGATCAGCACCTCCTTCTCTACTCCCCCTCCTCAGGAACCTGCAGAGAGCAATGAGGTCGCCCCCCAGCCTCCTTTTCTCCAAACTAGACCACCCCAAGGTCCTCAGCCACTCCTCACAGGACATGCCTTCCAGCCCTTTCACCAGCTTTGTTGCCCTCCTCTGGACACATTCAAGGACCTTCACATCCTTCTTAAATTGTGGGGCCCACAACTGCCCGCAGTACTCGAGGTGAGGCCACACCAACGCTGAATACAGCGGGATAAGCACCTCTTTTGACCGGCTGGTTGTGCTGTGTTTGACGCACCCAGGGTGCGGTTTGCCCTCTGGGCTGCCAGGGCACACTGCTGACGCAGGTTGAGCCTGCTGCCGACCAGCCCCCCAGATCCCTTTCTGCAGGGCTGCTCTCCAGCCACTCCTCTCCCAATTTATACTTGTGCCCGGCGTTACTCCGTCCCAGGCGCAGAATCCAGCATTTTGACTTGTTAAATTTCATCCCATTCATCATTGCCCAATGCTCCAATCTGTCTAGGTCCCTCTGCAAGGCCTCTTGTCCCCCAAGAGAGTCAACAGCACCTCCCAGTTTGGTATCATCAGCAAACTTGCAAATGGTGCATTCAACTCCTGCATCCAGATCGTTGGTAAATATATTGAACAGAACTGGCCTAGGATTGAACCCGAGGAGCCCCTGATATTTACACTGCATCCTTTTCATAGGCTTTTCTCTCAGACCTGTCTATTTTTCCTGGAACGAACATCCCAATTATTAACCATATATATGGTTTGAAGCTATTTGAAGGAAAGCTTTGCTTTCTCAACTCTAGACCCCTCAGCAGGCCACCCTAGGATGCCCCGTGTAGTCCTTGTGTCTGTCTCACCAGCGGTGTTACCGGCTCGCTGCCCCTGCCACCATTCCTTGTATAAAGCCTTGCATGTGACAGCAACCTTTAATTCTGTTGCTGCTGATACACCTGCCTTGTTTCTGCTTTGGCTCGTTCACAAATGAGCATGGTGCAGGCTGTCCACACCTTTTTGTGACCCTGAGTCTGGTTATTGTTCAAAACAGAAGTGCCATAGGGAAGGAACTGTGGATTTACTGCCACCACCCAGGCAAAACCTGGAGGGACATCCCAAATGAACTGACCCTCCTGGGCGTCCTTTTGTCTGAGGAGAAAGGCCCAGATAATGACTTTTGGGAAATCTTTGTCACTGCAACTGCTTTCCCCCAGAGTATGTTGGGACCACATTACCCTTGGGATAACCGGGAGTAGGTGCAAAACTTTCGGATGCAGAGGTGCACAGCTGAGACCGCTGGCCACCAGCTGGAGTCACAGCATCGTACTCAGTGAACGAGATGTTGACGGGCCACATGGGAGCTCTGAAGTGCAGTTATGCCCTGTGGAGAACTGCAACCCCCATGTCTACCAGCATGGCTGGTCAGTGCAGGCAAAGCTGTGGTTGTAAAGCCAAACTCCAAACACTCTGCATTCAGATAACGCAAGTGGGAGATGCTGATGAGATCACGACACTTTTGTTTTCCATGGCTGCCCACGAGGATGAATCCCTTTTAAAGGCATAACAGCCCTCACCAACAGAATGGCCATACATGTTGGTATCACCAACACTGCCTCCCTGAAAACACTGGGTGTATCATCTGGTGCATATTTAGAGTGACTCTTCTGATTTAGCTTTCTCAAAAATGAAGCAAGTTCACACTTACCAAACCCCCCCTGCAATACAAAACAATGGTGCTAGTCGTATGCGACATATGTGACTTTGCGTTGACCTGCACATTTACAGCAAACTCTGCGATGTTCTGGGTAAGTCAGGGTAATTACTCATGCATCCTGATGCCCACCCGCTGAACTCCCAGCTGGTTTTCTTAGTGAACTGTTGGCAGGTGTGTACCTCCCCTTAAAAGTTCAGTTAAAGGCAAGAAAATGGAGTGCTGAACCTACCTCTTCTTCCTTTACTGTGAAGACCAGGGTTGTGACTCAGCTGCAAAAAGAAGTAAGGCAGGTACAGTGGGCTCGCAGCTGTGCTGCCTAAGCTTCCTTGTGTCCTCTTCTGCAGCCCCCTTGCACATGTACTTGGGGCAGCCCCGAAGAAACCGCAGAACCTTAGTGGCAATGCAGAAAACCACTCTAGGACAATCCCTTTCCAGACAGACAAAGATTATTCTTAAGTTTTCTAATCCTCATACATTCTGAAAGGTGAAAATAAACACAAAGTTGTGGCTGTGGATATATGCATGAGTTAAGCCGTGGAAAGTAAAGCTAGCCTAAAAACATGCAAATATTTGACATGGCCGTTATGGACAGTATTTACCCATCCCAGTCCTGGCAAGTTTGCCCACTTGATGACATTTCTCAGATTTGCAGTCCTTGCTTTTAAAAAGCACTCTCTACTAATTTCTTGTGCTTTTAAATGTAGGATTTACTTACTTTTATGCAGCGCCACAACAAATTTATGCATCAAGTTTTGCTTCCCAAAGTGTGGGACATTAAAAGGTAGAAAGTCTGCACATGAACCAGACATCATCAAGAAAACAAACACCTACCCTTTCTTTCACTTTTTAAGACCTTTTTAATTTTAATAAAATAATAACTTGACAGAGAAGGCAACAGCTGGAAGTAAATACCAGCTGTAGAGCTGAACAATTCCTCACTTTGCTATAGCTTATAACTTCGTCAATCAATAATAATATATTATTTTCAAAGACAATTTAATGAGATGCTGAGTCTAAAACATAAAATATCACCATCCATTAACTTTAATGACATAAAGGCATTCAGTCTTTTAGTGTCTGTACATGCCCACAGGTATCAGATTGGAATTTGGTGAGATCAGGCCAACGTGTGGCCACCACAGGGGATAATACCCTGCAGGAGGCAGTAGGAGACACAGCACTCACTAGAGGACACCCAAAGCTGGTTTCTCTTCCCAGTTATACAGGTGCAACACCTGTGTTACAAGTGACAGAATTTGCTTACCCACACTGTACATATATTTAAGTGCGTAATGTAAAGAACTTTAATGAAAGCAACAGATAAGAGGCCAAAGCTTTTCAAAACCTCAAAACATAACATATGAGATGCCATTCTGTCTTCTACCAAGCACAGATATCCTTCACTTTGTTATTCCGTTTCCAGAGATTTTATGAAACTTCTGTTTTAAAGGTGCAGTTTGAAACTGGCTAGCCAAACTATAAAGATAAAGATTTTCTCCATGAATTGCTGAAAGATCCATGGTAGCCCTTACATACGTACAGTTTTGCCATGGAAGATATCCAATAGCAGTTTGAGAGAGGTTGGTCTCAGGGTTTTGTTGCAAAAGTTCTTTTAAAAATGCAAGGTATTTCACACAGACAGTCCCAGAGCAACTATCAGTAACAAATACTTTCTCTGAGCACCATGAATCAATTGATAACCCAGAGCTACAAGGAAGACAGGCTTGTTCTGAGTCGACAGAAATAATTTTATTTTGTTGTTGTTTGCAAGAGCCCAAATTTAGACTATTTTATTTTATTGGTAGGATGTACCCTATAAAAAAATATCTGCCAAAGATCATTAAGACCCCACTCAAGAATGGCATAACAGCAAAAGTGAAATCAATAGAAACAGCATCCCCAGCTTCCTGAGGAGGAACCCTCCTCCTGGGTTGGAGGAGAAATTGAATTCAGGAGAAAAAGAAATGCCCTGATTTTTAACTACTAGTTGAACTCAAGATTACTGACATTAAAACAGCATTGCTGGGAATGATGTTTAATATTCCCTCCACTAGACAAAATGCGATATATTTTTGAAACTCTTTGTTGGAGATATTCCACAGGGCAAAGAGGGCCAAGCATATCGCTGCTATCTCCATGGCAGCAGCTAGCACAGGGCAGTCTTGGTTGGCAGTAATTTCTGTGGAGGCAGGAGGATTATAACACAAATGACAAAAACTTTTAGAAGAGTTCTTTCAAATAATGTGGGGCTTTCCGGAGTCTGAACCATAAAACATCCACAGATGAGCTGAAAGTAACATCCTTAGTATACCACAGTTTCCGTTCTATTGGAAGCATTAATGCTATACACAAACCCCACCCTAACATATGGAAAGCAATTCCAATTAGGCAATGTAAAAAATGATGGACAAGAAATTTTTAACGTAAAGGTGATCAGCTGTTGTCACATTTTTGTTGGGTATGATACTGGCTGTGCAGAAAACAGTCAGTGAAAAACACCCAGGGCATGTGATGAGTATGAATTTACAGAAGGAAAGGCCTGAGTTCTGGGGTGGTCCAAAGTCTAAGTTGTGCCTTTTGTGTCCTGCAAAGCTTTAATGGTGCTTGAAGTTCTGTATTGAGCAAGAGCCCAAGACTTTCCTAGCCAGGTAGGTAACTCCTGCTAAAGCCCCATTAGACTCTAAAAACATGATCCACCCACACGTCTGGAATACCCTAAAACCCAGCAGCTGCAGACAGAGCACATTTGACTCTCATCAAGACAATCCAGCCCCTCACAACATGCAGTGACAGCTACGTTAAAAAATGCCTGCAAGGACGTTAATCACCATTTTCTATCATAAGAGCATGCCTCTTTTGAAAGTGAGTGACCTGGGCTCAAGGCCCTCCTTATCTTGAGCAACGAGACAGGCCCTGTGGTTAGTACT
Source organism: Mycteria americana (assembly GCF_035582795.1). Lineage (NCBI taxonomy): Eukaryota > Metazoa > Chordata > Aves > Ciconiiformes > Ciconiidae > Mycteria > Mycteria americana. The sequence goes on from NC_134365.1 coordinate 141,042,738, forward strand.
GCTGAGCCCCCAGCTGTGCAGTCAAGCTTTTCTGTATGATCAAAGTCTTGCTTTTTTGTTTTGCCACTGGGTGACCCAGATTCAGCAAAAGGATCAGAGGAGCAGTATATCCCCAGAGTTTCCAGATATTTAACTCTGTTGAGTATTTTGCGCTGTGCATAAGGTTTGAAGGTGGTTGTTTTTTTAAAAATCCCATAGAAGAAAAATAATGAATTTTATTCCCATTCACTGTGCTGGGAACGGAGCTGTAAAAACGCTGGTTTCTGGGCTTCTAAAATTCGCATGTTAGAACACGTTAACATGTGGGCATCCAAACTTTTGTCTGAAATTGGCACCAAGACATTCCTCATGCCAGCCCAGGTCTCCAGCAGGTGAACCAAAGGAGTAATTTCAGGAGCTTGTAGCAATGATGAATTATTGCTTGATTTCACTCTAGTGGGCTGCATCTATAAAAAATCTTCAACTTACTGTCCTAGGATTTTAATTTGGGTATTTAACCTTTATCAATGGTCTGGACAAGGGGATTGAGTGCACCCTCAGTAAGTTGCAGATGACACCAAGTTGGGTGGGAGTGTTGATCTGCTGGAGGGTAGGAAGGCTCTGCAGAGGGACCTGGACAGGCTGGATGGATGGGCCGAGGTCAATTGTATGGGGTTCAACAAGGCCAAGTGTCGGGTCCCGCAGTTGGGCCACAGCAACCCCATGCAACGCTACAGGCTTGGGGAAAAGGACCTGGGGGTGTTGGTGGACAGCCAGCTGAACATGAGCCAGCAGTGTGTCCAGGTGGCCAAGAAAGCCAACAGCATCCTGGCTTGTGTCAGGAATCGTGTGGCCAGCAGGACTAGGGAAGTGATCGTGCCCCTGTACTCGGCACTGGTGAGGCCGCACCTCAAATGCTGTGTTCAGTTTTGGGCCCCTCACTACAAGAGAGACATGGAGGTGCTGGAGCGTGTCCAGAGAAGGGCAACAAAGCTGGTGAAGGGTCTGGAGAGCAAGTCTTCTGAGGAGTGGCTGAGGGAACTGGGGTTGTTTAGCCTGGAGAAGCGGAGGCTGAGGGGAGACCTTATCGCTCTCTACAACTACCTGAAAGGAGGTTGTAGTGAGGTGGGGGTCGGTCTCTTCTCCCAGGTAAGTGATAGGATGAGAGGAAACTGCCTCAGGTTGTGCCAGGGGAGGTTTAGATTGGATATTAGGAAAAATTTGTTCACCAAAAGGGTTGTCAAGCACTGGAACAGGCTGCCAGGGAAGTGGTTGAGTCCCCATCCCTGGAGGTATTTAAAAGACGTGTAGATGTGGTGCTTGGGGACATGGTTTAGCGGTGGACCTGGCAGTGCTAGGTTAACAGTTGGACTTGATGATCTTAAAGGTCTTTTCCAACCTAAATGATTCTATTCTATTCTATTCTATTCTTTCTATTCTATTCTATTCTATTCTATTCTATTCTATTCTATTCTATTCTATTCTATTCTATTCTATTCTATTCTATTCTATTCCATTCTAAAAGGATAAACTAACTTATTTAATCAACATTGAAATTGTTAAAGGAGGTAAATTTCCATTAAATGAATGTGGCAAGGAGCCATGGTTGGCAGTTGCAAGTCAACAGCACTGCAATTGCATCTGTGGTCTAAAATACTTGACGAAATTATTTTAAGAGGAATCTTTCTCTTCTAACAATTTTCCTTAAATACATGAGAAGGAAACTTTCTTTTATGCTTTTCATGGGCGTAGAGAGTTTCTCAGTCAAGATCAATTCTTTTCAGTTTTTACAATTTCCTTCTGCAAGAATCCCCAGGTTTGAATCAGTTAGTTGTCTCAATAATAACCTTCCAGCCTTTCAAGAAGCAAAATTTAGCCCATCAGAAATACCTATAATAAAAAAAGAGGAAAAAGAATTCATGCAAAATAAGTGGAGTATTATTTGACAAGTGATCAGAAAAGGGGATTCAAATAAGTAGCACAGACGTCACAAATTACATGTGGGGGTTTTTTTTCATAATCCCATTGCCAGGTGGTTACTCCAAGAAGGCTGAACTAAGGTTAGTAGAGTTTTAAAGCATATTTAATCTTCATGTCTGTCTATTATAGGACAAGGCCCAGTTTCTCAACTAATGTTAAATGCTTTCATTTTATGATGTCATCTGATAATCTTTTTCCCAGTGATGATTTAGCAAAAAGGCAGCCTGTCCTAAAACCAAGCTGGTATCTGTAGCTACTTGCTTACTACTCACTCTGAATGGTATTAAATCGCTGATCCTTAGTTCAGCCATCCAGGTGTTGTCTGAGCAATGCAAACAATTTTCTGAGTACTTCACAGACATGAACGCATCTCCCAACAGTTGCGTCTAGCCATCGCACAGTGATTAGATCACTTACCACAGGAGCTGGGTAACAGCTTTTTTGTGGTTCCTAATCCAGACTTTGGTCACCAACAACAATCTGCCAAAGTGGACTGATATAAAACCTTTTGTTATTTGTAAAAGCTTGAAAGCAGAAGCTACTCTTATCAAGTCTATCCACTCTGCTGTAAACTGTTTCTGCTTTAAAAGACAAAGAGCTCTTTTTCTTTGGGACTTTCTGCTTTTTTTGGTTACTCACCAGCACTGAATTCATCTGAGCATTTGTAAAAGGCTGTGTTAACATGGGCTTCCTCTGCTGGCTTTCCAGTAACTGAGCACAATTTCTAAGATTTTGTGTAAACAATGGATTAAACTGGCTTTGGGGTTAAATCTTCCTCTTGCAGCATAATTCATCAGACTGCAGTGAATGGACAGAGAAAGCTATTAGTTGAGAGAAACTAACATGGTGTCATGGTTTAACCCCAGTCGGCAACTAAGCACCATGCAGCCACTTGCTCACCCTCCTGCCCCTGAGGGACAGAATTGGGGGGAAAAAAAAGTAAAACCCATGGGTTGAGATAAAGACAGTTTAATAGGACAGCAGAGGAAGAGAAAAAAAAAATTATAAAAGAATGTACAAAACAAGTGATGCACAATGCAATTGCTCACCACCCACTGACCAATGCCCAGCCAGTCCCCGAGCAGCCATCGCTGGTCCCTGGCCAACTCCCCCCAGTTTCTATACCGAGCATGACGCCATATGGTATGGAATAGCCCTTTGGCCAGTTGGGGTCAGCTGTCCTGGCTGTGCCCCCTCCCAGCTTCTTGTGCACCTGGCAGAGCAGGGGAAGCTGAAAAGTCCTGGACTAGTGTAAGCCCCACTTAGCAACAACTAAAACATCAGTGTCTTATCAACATTATTCTCATCCTAAATCCAAAACGCAGCACTATATCAGCTACTAGGAAGAAAATTAACTCTATCCCAGCTGAAACCAGGACACATGGATATACCTGCTCAGGATGAAGGTGTTGCTCCTCCCAAATAAGATGTTGGCCATCCATTTACCAACCCCTGTAACTCCAAAAGTTAATTTCTGCTTAGGCAGATGAATACTAGTATGAGGACAGGAACTGCCAAGACTCATGTATGCTGCAAAATATATTTTATGTGTTATATGAATCTGTAGTCATTTGCATTCCCCCCTGCGAGATGTACCAACTCTACGCTCTCCAGATTTGAGTGCTAGGCCCTCTGTCAACTATGAAATCACAGGCCAGCTAAGTTATCTCTCTGTGTAACTTATTCCTTTTGCCTTCCTTCTGAATCTGAATCCCTAAAGCAAAAGTGTCCATTCTCATTTTCTGAGTAGAAGACAATTTCAGAATGAATTCTGCACAGGCAAAAACTGTATTTTCTGAACCTTCAACCAGATTTTGTTCTCTGCTCTTCCCTGTCTTTGTTAAATCACCTTCCTCTCTCTTTCACTTTCCGCTTCTCTCTTCTTCATTTGCTTTTTCCTGCCTCTCTCACAGTTTTGTCCTCAGTGACTCACTCAACTTTCTTCCCCCTTACTCCTCAGAACCTTTTTTTATAATTCTCCTGTTCGGTGTTGCTCTTCTCCTATGCCTCTTGTGCCTATGCTTTCATTGCTTGTATGCTTGTGTGCTCTTTTGTCTCACTCTTGATCTTCAGTTTGCACTGTTTGTTTAGACAAGAAAAAAATCTTTTAGATCTCTTAAGGCATTGGAGCGGCCATTACAATAAGGGTGGTTTTAATTTAGGTAATTTAAAAAGAATTGGAGCTCCTTGTCAGATTTTCTAGAAACAACATGGTTTGCAAATAGAATAATGGGGTAATTTAAGTGGTATGGACTTCTGATAGTTTTCTTCAAACTATCTAGTTTTTCTTTAGCTTAATGCAAGAAGTTTTGATAGCGTGTCCTTAGGCAGTTACATTGCATATCAGAGCTTAGCCTTTTTAGTCTAGAATTAAAGAGCAGTCCTTGCAAGATGCTGAGTCTTTCCTAAATTCCCTTTGATTTCCATGATCAGACTCCTGTAAGACTCACTTTTCAGGCTAAAAGCCTGAATTATCTTTTCACACTCAGGTTCGTTTTGGTTATACCTACTCCAGAGTACTTTGTATTTGCTGCTGCAAATACAAAGTTTCACTAATGAAAGAGATTTTCTGAAGCACTGCTAGGTCTCTGAGAAGCAAGCAATGCTTTTGTCAGAAGCAAGTTTTTCTGACCGGTAATAACGATCTTCATATGACTGCTGTTTAAATGTTCATGTCAAAGCTTGTGAAATTTGCGGACAAAACTCCTCCTGGCACAGGGTATGGGTGATGGCAATGCTGTCTTTGACTGCGTTGAGGACCAGCCTTTCAGAAGAGAGAGCAGCACCTGACAGCAACGTTGGAGGCCTGGACTGAGCATGGCAGCTAGAAGGACCCTGGAGGCACTGAAGGCTGCCACCAGCTTCCGTGACTGTCTGCATCGGCTTTGAATGTCACCAGGACCATCTGGGAATTCTGGACTATTAGCAAACCAAGCAACGTTTACTATGTACAGCTGCAAAATGTAAGTAAGTCTCAGAATTCCTGAGTTTTCACTGGAAATGAAGCTATTTATAGACAGATGTCCTGGCGGATACAAACTTTTCTGAGAAACAGCGGCAAGAAGATAAGGTATTAGCACTCTTGCAACTAGTCACATTGATGGGTTCATGGGGTATGCTTTCACGGTCTGTGCTCACAGAAAGATAGGATGAACTGGCATGTGCTGAGCACCTTCCTGCCAGAGGGGTATTATACCAGTTAGTTTGAAACCCTTACAATAACAAGTACGGTCACTTCAACAATCCCATTTTATTCCTACCATAGTTTATCGTATTTAAAGCTACACTTAACCATGGCAAATATCATGTCTGTCCTCCTGCATAATGCAGGCCATGATCTCTGGGTGAACTAGTGCAGGTCAGTTCTAAAATGATGTTGTTAAAAAAAGCATCCTTTAGGTGCCTTTTGGTAAAAAGTCCACTGATACAGTGTTTGGTTACAGTAGGAAAAAATCAGTTAAATGAACACTGAATGTACATACCTCTGAAAAACAAACAAAACAAAGTCCACCTATGCAGAAGGTCACTTTAGCAATAACACTCATCAGCAACACCGAAGTGAACTCAGCTACCCGGCTGAGACATAGCTGCTGTGTTTCAGGGTTAGTTAATAAGAAATAATTCTTTGGGTGAAAATAATGTGTTGCATAGTTTACTTCTGTTCCCCAGAATTCAAACAGAAAATTGTGAATGTCACTGAAGAGTCACAGCTGACCCCAGAGAGCTCCTTGAGCAGATGAAGTCACTGGGTTGCTATGTTTATCCTGTAGCCCTGCCTCACATTTCTCACAGGCATCTGAAGCCTGTGTTATCAGAAGGAGCCTTGGCATCCAGCACAATAGCATGTTTATATTAAAGAGAAAGGGTCCCACTCACCAGCAGCAGGACAAGGGCTGTAATCCCGGTAGGAGTGGCAGCACCGGCTTCCTGCGCCCGGGGCTGGCGTGGGGAGAAGGGGAAATGAGACACCATGGCTGCACGCTGCAGAGCAGAAATTGCAGCTCACAGGGATTAACGCACATATGCCAGTGAACATTACCAACATCCCCCCAGCTAGGAAAAAGCTGATACGTGGATTTTGAGCACAATATTATATAAATAAATATATGAATATTTCTTAGAGCAAAGCTTGTAGGTTTTTCCTAGTGCTCCCAGGGTCGTAGCAGGCAGAGAAAGCATCTGAGCAAACAAGATTTCCAGGGGGTAACGTCTTCACTGAGTCTGACTCTGTGACAGGCCTTTATTCAGAAGTCCCTGGGGACTCTGCAGCGCCTGCTCAAGTTTCCCAGTTCCCACCCAAGCAGTGCTGGAGGAGATGATGGAGTTGTCATTGGTATGCCATGCTCAGCGCTTCTTGGGAGGTGACACCCAGCATCCAGCCCAGCATACCTGACACCGATCCGCTGAAGGTGGTACCAAACAGGGCATGGTCCAGACACCTCTGCCAACTGCCTCAGCCATAGGCAAACACGGCCCAGGATGGATGCGTTGCGGGAAACAAAATAAGTACATCATGTTATTTTACTGCCTGGCCTGAGCAGCACAGTGGGGTTCAGCACATGCAGCTGCTGCCTGCACTTGGTCGGTCAGGTCCCTGGTATCCTCAGTGCTGCAAAAGGTTCCCACCTGAGTCACTGCCACCAAGAAGGACTTTGCTGAAGCCGGTGTAGTTAGATGGGAGCACAGTGGGCTCCCTTCCTGCTCTTTTGCAGTGTTGCCTTCTGTATCATCGACCTCTTTTTTCCTCTGTTTTTCTTCAGTTCATTTTCACCTCTCTTCGAAACATGTGATTCCTGCTTTCTTGTTCATCTTTTTTTCCATATTTGACCCATCACTTGTTAGTCAGTCCTTCTGCCTGTTGAAATTTTTATTAAATATTTATTAGCATGATGTCAAATAGTGATAATATTTTGTATTTTTATAGCATCCTGGAATTTACCTCTTTTTCCTTTTCATTCCCTCCTTTTGCCTTGCTGTCCCTCTCCCCCCTGCCTTCCCCTTGCATGACACCATTCCTCTTCTGCCTCTGCTCTGTTAGTAACAGCAAGGCAGCTTCACACACCCAAGGGACTTCTGCATCCCTGAGTATGGCTTTGGAGTACAAGCAAAACCCAGTGGTTCAGCAGATCTAGTTCGGTTCCTTCTGTGGCTCCCATCATACTAGTCTTTAATGTATTTCTTGCCGTAACTTTTTGTGAGTCGCTACTATCTTTATTTTACAAATGGGAAACAGTCGTATGGAAAGACTATGGGTCAGACTTTACAGATATTTGCAATATTAAAGCTCAGACGTAAATAAGGCTCTGAAGTCCACTGACATTAATTATTCCAAAAGTCGCATATGGAGAGCTTAAGCTTTTTAGCAGGACTTCTGAAAGTCCAGCAAGTGGATGACCACATCGTTACATGGACAAATCGCTAGAAATCTGGCTTGAAGTAATTTCAAATTCACCCCAAGATCTAGTCCTTTTTTTGGCCATGGCTAGCTACCAGATATTGTATAGTTATTTTAGAGATAGATGAAACATCTCCATATTGGCCGGTTTTATTCCCATACCTTTGAACTGCTATTCAGCAATAGCACTGATATTTCCAATCTCTTCCCCAAGCTGAGAATGCTTCATTTCCAGTTCCGTAGCCTTCAGGGTTTTTTAAACACTTCTGTTGTGCAAGGGATTTTTCCCCCTCAATTTCAGTCAGCTGGCAGCTGCGATATACCTATGTAGTGGGTGCAATGCCTCTAGTTTCCAATTTCCCATGTGCTTTCTCTCCTACTTGCAATGTCTTTCCTGAGGCCATGTGGGGCAGGCTGGATGGGCAGGTACAAATTGTTCTTATCAGCTGAGCTCAGGTACCTGCTAATATTTTGGCAATGTTAATTCAAAGAGAGATCTATTTTTTTACCTTTACCAATTTATTCCATAATAGGTCTGCATATTCAGCTGCTGGAAACCAGCCTGCACGTGCAGTAACCGTGGACGGTGCTGGGTATAAAATCCTGCCCATAATGTATATGCTTCTTCAAAATATCATTCTGGGAATTATCCTTGCACTGGGTCTTTTCCACATATATCCCAAGAGAAAGGGGATGACATGACATTCTGTGAACTGGATCTTAACAGTGCATACTGTACCCCATTCCCAATTGTGAGCCGGTATTTATTGGTTTTCTAATTCTGAGATGAGATTCACTTACATTTTCTTGATTGGCATCTAGTTGGTTTTGATGCAATAGTTGAGAGCCAAAACACTCCAACCCACCGTGCTAATTCTTGAACAATCTTACCTCTCTCAAGCAAGGGAAATAGATTAAATTATGTGAGTAGTGGAAAGGGAATATGTCGGCTGAAAAATATGTTTTTATGAGCCGATACTGGATCTGACAATACAGATGTTGGCAAGAATGAAAGGAATCCCAGTTCAGTTTTGAAAAAGGTATATTTTTTCAGAGAACATGTCTCTTCTGGGAACCTTTAATTTAACGTACATTGGTTTCCTATTTTAAGAAAACAATTTGCTGTTAAACACTATGCCAGCCAGACTTACATTTTTAAAGCAAAAACTCTTTGTCCTGAAGTATTTTAGTGGCCTAAAGAGCAGGAAATTGCCTGTGACATTTCAGTTTTTCCATTCTAAGGGAAAACTGGCCCAAGGTCTAAAAATAGCTTTCTCCTGAAAACCACCCTCCCTCTCATCATTGTAATATACCATAAACCACGTGACAACAAAGGCATTTCTTTCTGAGACTAGCATTGTTTTTAATCAGCTCAAGAACTCACAATCGGCAATTAAGACTCTCTTCATGTAAAACTGCTGACTTGAATAAAAACTTTGTTTACTGACTTCACTCAAATAATTATTTGGTGACCTACTCTGTAGTACAGCATCTCCAGTTCCTCCCTCTGCCTTTGCCTGAACACAAATGATGCTGGTCAGAATTGCATATTCACCTGGAATGTGAAGGGAAGAAAATCTCAGTAGACTTTGCGCTATCGGCTTGTTTTACTATTAGGCACTTTTCAGCTCCATCTGCTATTTGAGCACCCATCTTCGAGAAGAGTATTGCATATATATTCCTACACATTTTAGTCTGCGGCCATGAATGGACAGGTGAGGTAGATGGTTTGCATAAATAAGGTTAACAAAACACATCGTGTGGCAGATTAATGCCAAGGAGTATGTTATGGAGGTCAAAGATGGATGCCTTACCGTTACGCCTAGATACCCAGCAGAACTCAAAAGAGAGTCGTGGTATTCAGATCATTCCCCCAGCAGTGAATTCAGACATGTGAGTGAATCACAAGATACTTGTTTATTGTCAACTCAGAAAAAATAAAGCGAGACTGGTTTATGTGTAGACTGAGGCCAGCGTGGAGACATTCCTAGACAGGGTGGAGCCCACAAGGCGAGCGGTGCTGTCACTGGGGAGGCGGCAGGTCCCGGTCTGCGCTGAAGCTGGAGAAGGAGCTGCGCGATATGATCTCTTCAGTGGCGAAATTTGCTGAAGAGGTTCTTGCCCCTTATCTCTCTACCTCAAGGCCCTGACCACTCACTCCTGTCTTTGCGCTACAGCTTGCCGCCTGTCCTCAACTGTGCTACTACAAATGATCGCGGGGCCAGGCTGTAGCATAGCTCCCTAAAGTAATCTAGGTTAAAAATAGCCTTCCAGAAAAGTTTCATATTTTTGAGTTTTAAATTGAAATCATTTCAGCTGCCTGATTTTGCAGACAACCCTAAAAATAACTGTACGAGCACAACTGAAATGGTAACAAACTGACCTACTGAAAGATAACTTAGCTTCTCAAATTCTGAAACAAATGAGTCACGAAAATATGCACAAAGAAACTATGCCTCCTCGCTGGCGAAGTAAAAGCACAGGAGCTTTACTTTCCTCCAATACCAAAATCTTAATGAACGCAAACATTCACTAAAATTCAATGAATCACACAGCCTTGAGGGATCAAGATTAGACAGGCTCAGTCACATTGAAATCAATGGAAGTTTTGTCTCTCCCTTGTTTTGAGCCAGGGTTTTTTTTCCTCCTATCTTTTCTTCAGGGAAGGGCTGGGAGTTTTAATATAGCCTGGTATTTGACCATAGACTACATTTTATCATATATCAACATATAATCTGCACCATGTGACTGCTGATAGACTAGTGTATTAGAGACCTAGGAGGTACAGTGGGACAGGGTGCCAAGAGCTCCATCTAGATCACCCCTCTGTCCTGAGATAGGCTCACTCATACCTACCGTCTTCATGGCACTATTTGTCTAAATTTATTTTTGGCGAAATCTCCTTAGGTAACATCTCCTTCAGAGGTGACATCTCCTTAGGTAATCTATTCCTGTGTTTAGATGGGGAATTTCCTCGCCGTCTAGCCTATGTCTGACACACCACCAGTGTTTTATAGCCATGCATCAGGACAGATCAACAGAATCCCTGGTGGAAACAGCTGTGGCGGCAACGCAGAAACTTGGCATGTGTCTGATGTTGTTTGTTGCTTTTTCTTTTAGCCAAGAGAAGAATAAAGGTAAATTGAACCCAGTCATTTAGTGAATATAGCTGAGAAATACTGTTGTAGTTATTGACATTTCTGTGCATACGTGAACTCAAAAAATGTTGAAAAATCAGTAATTTTCTGTTAAAGTTCAAATTCCTCGCCAGGGAATATTGGTGGTTTATTAGTGTGGGGAAATGCTGGCATAAACACATGGATAGAGCTTTCTTTTCCTTACAACTACAATAAGATAAAATCTAATATTATTTAGGCCCCGTGGGAAGAGATAACAGTTCTATTGACTTGCACATTTAAAAACGAAACCTACCAACGTTGTAAAGGATGTATAGTAGAAATCAAGCTAGAAACAATATAGAATAAACAAGCTATTAAATCACTTGCCTTCATTGAAACACCACTTGAAAGTGCTTTACAGCATTGTAAACAGTCAAAAGATAAACCCTTGTAGCAGATGAAAAAATTACCAATGATGAGATAAGCTGCTGTTTCAGAAGAGACTGGAAGACTGGAGGGGAAATGAGGGTGCTGTAGAGATTCTGTACAGACAGTACAACAAAGTTGAGACCAGGTGGAAGATGTGGAGGAAAAACTGGACTGCTAGGACAAGTTGCGGTAGTAACAGCCAAAAGCAATAAGATCTGGTTTGCTGACATTTTACCTTTTCTTGTAATGTACAATTATTACATTTTTGTTACATTTTCTTTTCTTCTTTCTCTGAATCCATGAGTATTTTAGAAAACGGAGGACAAATAAAAGACTAAAACTAAATTACTTAGATTCCTGGAGCTTTTCTTTAAAAGTGTAATAACTTTTTGAGGGACCTCTTTTCAAGAGATTATTTGTCAACACAGTTTACTCATTCCTCCCAATCGCTTAATTTTTTTTTTTAATTGCCCTTATTGCAGCATTTGGAGCATTTATCTTTTTTTTTTAATGGCACTGGCATACGAAATGCCACTTAAATGACAGATTCATTTCACCTAACTTTATCTAGCTTAGGTGACGTTTGGTTGTGTATGCCAGAGTTAGCAACTGTAGTTATTACAGCCATTACAGTGGGTTAAAAGAAACAGGTTTTTAGGGAGCATGTCTTCTTCCAGCCATTCCAGACATCTATTTTGGAAAAAGACTGTCTTTGTCTCTACGCTGACTATAAATGGAGCCTAAAGTGACCCGTTTCGGTATAGATGTCTACATCAGGTCAAATGAATCATACCCTGAAAGTTGTACTGAATATTCCTGGTTACCGAGAGCACTGATTTTGACAGCAGTTTTGTAATAACTTGTAGAAGTTGCTTCCATCTTTTGCAATACCTTTGGATTCGGTGAAGTGTCTGATGAAGGAGCAAACACTTGCAGACTTTTTGGCTCTGCCTAAGTGAGGAACTAAGAGCGCACCTTGCCCAGAGGCAAACGTGTTGCAACTTAAAATGCAAATAGCTTGAAAGAAAAATAGAAGCATTAAAGACACAGCTCTTTATGTGCCCTGGAGGAAGAGGAGACACTGGCAAGACCTTTGTAAGACAATTCAGGGAAGACTCATTTGACACAACCATGATGACACTCATATTATTGGTATTAAAAGTCTTGACTTGTCACAAAACATACTTTGCTACAGTTGTAATTAAATAATGGACAACATAGTTTAGTATCAACAAGGAAACAAGTTCACATTTCACATGTATTATTTCACATTTTTCTAACAGGACAGTTAATTCAGAGTCAGCTCTTTTAGCATGGTAAATATCTTACACAAAAAATGAATTAATAACATTTGTATATACAAAAGAGGACAACCAATAAAACTTAATCACAGTTGCTGCTCAACAGCAATTATCTCAAAGATGAACCTCTGGTCATATGTGACAACTAAGATGGTAATTCAGCTGGTTCATATAACAAAATAGTGTGGCTATGATAGACTAAAATTAAATTCTGTAGTTCCTTGACTATAAAATCACTTGTGCTGCCATCCTTTTCTCTTGACGATGCTCTTGTTCTGAAACAGCATGGGGGGATTTATCCTTTCAGGATTCCATGATAGCGTTTGCGGTCACTGGAAATCTGTACGAGAGACAGAAAGTCCCACTAAGCAGCAGAAGGATGACAGCTACAATCCCAATAGGAATGGCAGCACCAGCTTCCTGTGCCGCTGGGCTGGAGGGCATGTAGTAAGAAGGAGGAAAAGCAATGCTCTGGTTGTGTGTTACAGAATAGAAATTCCAGCTCACAGGAATCAGGACGCACAGACCGGCCAATATGTAGAAGCAGCCACCCACCAGGAAGAAACGGGTAATGAGAGTTTTGTAAGTGATTCCCATACAAACATTTCTCAGAGCAAATATCGTGGCAGTCAGTCCCAGCAAGCCCATGCACATGGCGATCAACAGGAGACCCTGAGCAGCATAAATTTCACGGGGGATGGAGGAGTCATAGCCACTGAATTTATGGCAGAACTGTTCTTTATAGCCAGGTGAGACGTGAAGGTAACTGATGAAGCAGACTTTCCAAATCCCCACCCAGGCAATGCCAGAGGAGATGACGGTGGTGTTGCCCACGTGCCACACTCTCCATTCCACGATTCCCATTGAAACGGTGCACAGGATCCAGCCTACCGTACCCAGAGCAAAGGCGGCTAGCTGGAGGTGCGAGGTGCTGACCAGGGAGCTCATCCTCTGGAGGTCTTCTACTCTGTCGCAGACACGGTTGCCATGCGAAGAAAGAGAGGCACTGGAAAGAAACATAGCATAAAATTATTCGTGTGCAAAGGCAATTATTCGTGTGAACAGGTCAACCTGCTAGTGAAAAAGCAGGAGAGAATACATGTACAGAGGGAGGATGGTAGTCATCTTTCCCCAGCTGTAGTGATTTGTTGAAGTTCAATGCCCATAGACAAATAACATCTAAGCTTTAATTCTGTGTATTTCATTGTATCACAAGAAGAAGAAAGGGTCTCTGATTAGCTTCCATTACAATCTCCATTTTACATTCCCAAAAGGGAAATTCACATCTTTTTCCAAGTTATTTTCTTCTTTGGTAATTAACCGTTATGTTCAAAGGTCCTTATACACGTTACGTGTAATCGGGAGCCCTGGTGTTACTGGCTAGTAGAAACTAAACCTGACAAAATCCTCGGGATCCTGGCTGTTGCAAGAGATCCTACGAAGCAGCCGCAGAAGCCACGCTCCTCTCTCCTGGCAGCTGTGCTTTCGGTGCAGCAGCCCAGCCTGAACAGAATTCTGCTTTTGTGCTGCCCTTACTGAGAGCTGCTGGGACCAGCGTTAGAGAGAAAACGCCGTGGTTCAGAGGCGTGAGCAAATCCAGGCCACAAAGTCCAATAATGATCGCTGAACTTTGACCATTTTTAGATTCTTTAACTGTGAATGCATTAGCAGAAATACTTGATTTAATCAGAACTATACTGCTCTGTGAGGGGCTGGAGCCTGGATGTGCTGCCATTGCTTTCCCAGCCTCAAACTTTAACCAAGGTTTCTTTAGTGTTTTACCTTCACAAATCACACTCGTTCATAACCTGCCCAACTTCTCCAGTTCAAATCATCCTAACGCTGTGGTGGAAAAGATTTCAGTCATTTAGCCTAGCAAAAGATTTTAGGTTTGTTTGCTGACTGTACATTCTGAGTGCAAATTAAGGGTTTATTCTAATTTTAAAAAAATCTGTTAATTTCCCATGTCTTTCATACAACCTTCTGAACAATTACAGGAATGATTTGTGATCAGAGAAGATGTGACCTCGATTTTATTGTGTAGATCTGAAAGGTTCTAGGGATCTTTATATTTTATGAGTTATCTAAAATACCTTTTCTCCTGCTCCCATTGTATCCAAGACAAGAAATACTGTACCAAGTTCACTCTAAGAAGAAGATAGATCTGCAACTATGTTTTGTTACTAAAGCAATAACTTGTCTATTTACTTATCTTAACCTAACAACAGATTCAGTGGTACAATCTAGCTGCAAAAATCCAGCTGTGGAAATATTAAATAAAAAATATTTTCATAACAGCGTGGCCTTAAGCAAACACTTTCCATCTTCTCATGCCGGTGCCCACTATATACTTACTTCAGTCCCGAAGCGGATGCCAGTGATAAGAGGATGGGACAGAGTGTTTTTTGACGCCAGCCAAACACGGCAACCTCTGCAATTTTGTCATTTTGGCCTCCCAGTTCATCTAGGTATCTCCGATAGGCCTGATTTCCTGCGGGACGTAGTAATCTCCATTACTGCAAATGTACATTTAACCCTTTCTTGCGTGGAGGAAATTGCTCCGGAATAACCTCCTGTGTTTTTATCTACTTAAAACGAAACCAATTTATAAACGCTATGTCAGTCTGCTACGTTATTTACAAAGTGATTATAACCCCCCCATCTAATTAACAGTCGTTACCAGCCATACAGCATAGTAGCCCCGCAGGAAATGCTGAATGGTTTTCCTTCTGTCCCAGTTCCACATCAAAACAGTGTCATTTCTGTACGTGTCTAGTGACGGGAAGATGCTAGGCAGAAAAGAGCGGGATCAAAGGAGTCCTGCGCTGACTCCCTTCTGCTTCCGTTTGAATCAGTTGAGCACACGAGGCCAAACGTGAACCATACTGAAATACCATTTTGTGCAGAGCCCATATTTCTGTAACACTTTTAGTATACATCATAAACATTCATTTAAACAACTTGCTGATATCAAGGTCATAAAAGATAGGCAAGCAGGCCGATCCGTGTCACTGAGAGCTGCTCAGAGTATGGTATCGGTATACATCTTCATGGATTGAATTTACTCACCTGTCTTCCCACAGAATTAAATGAGATCGTATCCACGATTACTGAGCCCTCTATCAAACCTTCATGTGCTAAGTTACTTGGAATGGTGTCCAGAATTGAGTTATAAAATTAAAAATTAGGAAAAGACCTTTTTTTCCTGTGAGATTCACAAAAAACGCAGAACAAGCAAACACGCAGGGTGAAAGAGTTCAAGGCTCATACAAAAATTCTGAAAACATTGGAGAATAACCAGCTGACAAAGATGAGCTTTAGATGAGCTACCAAACGTCTAGACACAAAAAATGGCTTATGTAGGAAATGATTCATTTTGGCTCATTTCTCCACAGCCTGCCCACTGGAACTTACTTGATCTAACCTGATAGTACTGACTGACTGACTTAGAGAAAAATCAAGGTGACCAAGAAGTACTTTTGAGATCGGTGATGACATTGAATTACAGTTACCATACTTGCCTGTTTCGCAAAATCAGACAGAAGCCTACATTACGACCTCTTAGTATTAAGATTCAGCAAGACAATAAGGAGCAAACTATCAAGGTGAAATAGTTACAGGAATTTGCTTGCCATACGAAAACATGACAAAATTAAAACAAAGATCTAGCTCCTGGTTCCAGTCTCTATCGTTATGAATATTAATAAACACACTGTAGGGTTTGCTGGTATCATCAAAAGAGAACAGACACGTACCGCCTGCCAGAAGCATCGATTTGGAGGGAAGACTTTGGATAAGCACGTGTTTAGCCTCAGGTTTCTGACACAAACCCTAAGCCGGAGCAGTGCTGCAGGTCGCAGCATCCACGGCACCTTGGGCACGCCCTGGGCCGGCGGCATCAGCCGAGGTCACGCCGTGTGCCTGCCAGCGGGCAACGAGCCTCTGGCAAACTCGTCTTCCCCCAAATGTAGCGAGATACCTTTACTTTTCAGGACTCCTGTGGCAAGCATTTAAAAAAAAATAGCAGACGTTTGGCTTGCGGATGGCAAGTAAAACCGGGAGGGACCTGCAGAGGGCGTCTCCCTCCGGGCAGTCACCCATCGCAGCCGCTCCCGCGCTGGGAGGCCTCGGGGCGGAAAGAAGGGAGGGAGGGAGGAAGCGAGGAAGGAAGGGAGGGAGGGAGGAAGGAAAGGAAGGGAGGGAGCGAGCGAGCGAGGAAGGAAAGGAAGGAAGGGAGGGAGGGAGCGAGGAAGGAAAGGCAGGAAGGGAGGGAGGGAGGGAGCGAGGAAGGAAAGGAGGGAGACAGGAAGGAAGGGAGGGAGGGAGGAAGGAAAGGAAGGGAGGGAGGGAGCGAGCGACCAAGGAAAGGAAGGAAGGGAGGGAGCGAGGAAGGAATGGAGGGAGGGAGGGAGGGAGAGAGGAAGGAAAGGAGGGAGAAAGGGAGGAAGGGAGGGAGGGAGGGAGGGAGGAAGGAAAGGAAGGGAGGGAGGGAGGGAGGGAGGGAGGGATGGAGCAAGGAAGGAAAGGAGGGAGAAAGAAGGAAGGAAGGGAGGGAGGGAGCGAGGAAGGAAAGGAGGAAGGGAGGGAGGGAGGGAGAGAGGAAGGAAAGGAGGGAGAAAGGAAGGAAGGGAGGGAGGAAGGGAGGGAGGGAGGAAGGAAGGGCGCGAGGGAAGGAACAGAGGGAGGGAGGGAGTAAGGAAGGAAGGAAGGCAGGCAGGAAGGAACGAAGGAAGGGAGGGAGGGAGGAAGGGAGGGAGCAAGGGAAGGAACAGAGGGAGGGAGGGAGGAAGTAAGGAAGGAAGGCAGGCAGGCAGGAAGGAAGGAAGGGAAGGGAGGGAGGGAGGAAGGGAGGGAGAGAGGGAGGGAGGGAGGAACCTGGTAGCAAGAAGAGCTCCAGGGCCCTGCGCGTGGCTGGGGCTAACAGCAGCGCCAGGCTGGAGCAGCACCCACCCTGTAGCAGCCAGGGCCCACCCTCTGGCCTCAGCAGCCGGGTCCCGGCAGCAGCGTGCCGGCTGGGTGATGGGGTGACCCTGCGCAAGTCCCCATCCATGGGAGGTGACGCGGACGCTGAACTCGGCTCCGACACCAGCAGTGCCCTTCCTGTAGGTTTCAAAGACAGAGGCATCCCCTTTGGAAAGGAAGAATTTGATCCATCACTAACTTGCCATTCGCATAACAAAGTGAAGAAATAATTTTTTTTAAAATGAAACCTTTTGGTCCCTGTGCAAATGCCCTTTCCAGCCTTCTGAGAGAAAAATGTGAAAGTTCAGTCCCTGCATGCTTAGAGCTATATTGGATAAAATACAGTTCAAAGCCCAGACCATATGGCAGGCTGTGCTAACACAGACAGCATTGGCATAATCTATTGGCTGGTTTCATGCTTCAGTGATTATACAAATATTTTGAGTTAATTTAATTAGTACAGTAAGATTATCTATAAGGTCTGAATAATACAATGATGTAACACGATCACTATATGAAATTTCCTAAGGCAAATGAACTCATATTCAGTCAGCTACAGGAGGTCTTCTGAATAATTAGTTGGTGTTACTGGCATGCGGTTCTTGATTTGGAAGCTCACTCTGAGCTGCAGATTTCAGCCTTCAATGTTTGCATGCCAGTGATTTCATGGGACAGAGGTAGCCTACAACAGCAATCTTGCCAGGAGGAACAAGCTAGGTCTGCGTGGTGTATATGCCAGTGGACGAAAAGCACGACTGAAAACCCTTTTCACCCAAAGAAGCAAGAGGAGTGTGTTAAGAGGTGGCTGTGGTTCCATCTCTCCGTGTCCCATGATTTCATCAACATTTTCATTAAAAACGATTCGGCCCAATACAACAAGCATTCCAGCAGCTTCTGGGGACGGTCTTTGGGAAGTCTAGAAACAATAGCTAAAAAAGGAGAGCTGCTTGTACAGGCGTCTCACCTGATAGTCCCTTGCTGTCATTTTCTCCCTTAATACATCTTTCATTTCCTTCGTTTGGAAGGGCTTTCCTTCACAGATATCTTTTTCACTAAATACCCTACCTGAGTAAAAGCAAAATGTAAACTTGCTAGCATTCAATGGAAATTTGCACAGAGAAGACAGAAGCTAACGGTAAAAGATGATACGTGCTAGTGAATTCATCCAAATACAGAAACTTGAAGGATCCTTTTGTCTAGCTTATTTTTATTTAAATCAAACATTGCACAGTGAGTAGCTGTTTACGAAAAGTGTGTTGAGCCATTGCCAATATACTTCAGGGACAGAATGAGACATGACTTTCTCCCTCTTAGTTACAAGAAACAGCTGAGGATGCCCAGGAGATGTGTTGACTTTCCTACAGCTGCAAGCTTGCTTCTAGGAGAAAAAAATGGAAGCAAGCTGCTCTCTCAACTGCCAAGTGGTTTCACAGAGTCTTTTTTGGGTCATCTGTGCATCAGGCTCACCTTTAAAAAGAATACAAATGCTGCAGTCTAAGAGGTAAAGGTCAGTTCTTTGTGGCCGCAGTCCCACCTCCTGATGTTCTCAGCAGCAGGAGCAAACGGAAATGGAGGTATACTTGAAATTTTGTCAACGCTTCTTTTACTTCCAGCAATTGCTAGTGACAAAAGGCTGTGGCTATGATATCAGTTCTCAGAACAGAGAAACCGAAACGGCACCAAATGCATTTGACTTCTGGAATTAATACTGGGTCCTCTGAAAAGCTGTTTTATTTACATGCAGCAGTCTGTATGCCTCAGCTGGGTTTCAGATCTGCTTTCTAAAGTTCAACCTGCCATAAGCTCCTGAAACAAAGATTTTAAAAAACCTGCAGGTAAATGATGAAAGGAAAAAAAGCTAGCATAATTTCTTAATTAGTGCATTTAAATATAATTGGGCCTTTCAGGTTACTGGGTCTCAGACTCCCTGCTGGGGTGAAGGCCTGTGCCAGGGGGTGATGTCCAGCTTGTAGGGTGGCATAAGAGAGTGCCCCCAACCATGCAATCACCTTGCAAAGACTTGTCTTTAAATGCATCATTTCATATGATGGGTTGAGGGCCAGATGGCACTAGCTTTCAGCAGCATGGAGGGAGTTTGCCATTTAGCAAAGGTCCTTTAGAGGTTGGTATGTGCTAGGTAATACATTCCCCAGCAGCAGCATTCCCTCTGCAGTCTCTCTCCCATCTCTGGGACCTGAAGAGCTGGATGGGCCAGTCATCAGCACCTGGAACGTAAGATCTCAGACACAGACAGAGGTTGCAGGGAAGTGCGAGATGGAGCTGGGGCTTGTCATGTGAATTTCTGGAAGTCTTAACACAATTTGCATGCTCCTTGACATGATACTAAAAGACTGTACTAATGCTCTAGACCCTTGCGTTCGGATGTGTCTCGAAGAGAACTTCAGAAAAGTTTGTTATCCTTCTGTCATCACTGTTTCAGCACAGCTCTGGTTGAAGTGTGGATTTATGTCTAAGGTTATATTCTTGCTGTGATCCCTGCCACAAGAGTTGCCAGCAGTGGCTGCTAAATCAGTCTATTCCTAGCTTCTTCAAAAGACATTTAAACAAACACTCAGCGTGGCAATTCTTTTGCTCCTATTTTCCTAGATACAAAGTTAGCTGCATTTATGACCCCTTCTTTGAATATAGTCACCCTGACATTCCTGAAGTCTTGAACCCTGATGTCTCATGTTTAGGTTTCAGCTGTCACTAACATACTCATTTTCAATTAGAAAAGACAATGTAGTAGAGCATACAGTCTTAAAAGTCATTATAGAGTATCTCCAGATTTAACACACCTTATGTACCCCCTTCCTCCCAAACGCCAATATCCAGTCTTATGAACTCTGCTGCTTCCACTTTCTCATTGTGTTTCAAAACAAGTAAACCAAAATAATCGTCACTTCTATTCCACTGAGTAAGAATACATTGAAATGTAGCTGTGTAACCGTTCTTTGCCTATTTCAGGAAAAGATTTTGCCACCTTAAGCTCTTGTTAAATAAGGAAATGTTGCAGGCTTGTAGGCAGTGAGATGGCAGTAGGCTTGACCCAGAACCCAGCTGAGCCTACATTATCATAGTTTCTACAGATTGATTTGCCTCTGGCTTGAAGGGAGCTCCATTTAGAGCCTAAGTAGAACAGTTTAGGGACGTGCCAGGAGTGACAGCCTCCGAAAACCCAAGGCAGATACGCTGGCTGCGTTGAGATGGGATCCTCTCAGGAAGCTTCAGAAAGCAGAGGGAAGCCCCAAAGCTTGCCTACTCTGGGTGTCTGGCACAGAGAAAAGAGCGTGAAGGGCTCAGGAGTGTGACTAAGGCAACCACATCCAGGTCCCAGAGAGCTCACACATGACCGGCAAGATGAGGGCACTGAATACAGGCTTGGGGCATGGGAAGATGTCACCCAGGAGGAGTCACCTTCCAGCCAAAAGAACGGGAGCTAACGCTGCCCGGTGCCTGCAGGAGAAATGAAGAACACCTGAAGCACCCAGAGCATCAGCCTGGACGTGCTGCACGGGCACCCGGCCAGGAGGAACACGCATTGCCTGTGCCGACTGCCTAAGGAACTGCCTACGGAAGGGGGAATCGGAGAGCACACGACCTGCACAAAGCAACCTGGCGATGAGATTTTCTTCGTAGACATTGGGTGGGTGGTTGAAAGAAGAGCTTTCCAAAAGGATGGGAGACAATACTTGTTTCTTTGTAGGCGATAGCAGAGCTAAAATAAAATACACTAAAAATTGTAGCAACAGAAGAGCGAAGTATGAGTCTCCCTGTCTGCAGCCCGTCTGCCTGTTGAAAGACAGTTTTGCTTTAGGAATTCTACTGCAACTTGTAACCACATTGAAGAGAAAGTTCATGATAAACTCTGCCTATATAAAATATGCACAAAGTATTTTTCCCAGCCCGTGTAAGCAGGAATTTATTTATTTCCGTTTATTTCATGTTTTAAGCAAATATTTTTGCTTTAGATATTGCCAGGCACCGCATGCATTTTGAAATTAACATTCAAATCCTGCTTTTGTAAAGTTTTATAGCCTAGATGCAGCTTTATTGGTCTATACTGGACATAGCTTACTAACCAAATCCTTTGTTCAGTCTAAGTCTTGCAGCAGAAAGGGAGTTTAAAAAAACCCAACAGCATAGTAATTAAGAAGGTCTCTTCTTAGCAATATCCCTATGATTTAATGCCTGAAAACTTAATTCTTCAGTTCCCAGTTGGGAAAATATTCTTTATAAGAAACAAATAAATATTTAAATCTCTCTCCATCTGTTCTCTATCAGCACTTCATAAAATAAGTCATATAAAAAAAAGAAGGAGACTTACTTCTGTGAGTCTGAGAGTTGCCTAAGGCTTTGAAGCAGTGTCAGCTGGATGAAGCAAGTTCCAGAAGGGAGGTGGAAAAAAATGCCCGTGCAAATTGTCCGACTTGTTATGCTACCAAATAGGTACCTCACAGTTCCTTGTCACTCTCCCACTAAGTCAACAAAGATGTAGGAAGTCAGTTAATCATTAACATATTATAAAAATATGAAAGCTTTACCATATGCCATTTTTTCTAATTGCTCTAAAGCACTTACTGAAGTATATAGATAACTCCCATGGAAAATTCAGTTTTCTGTAAGACACCCTTTCAGAAAATCTGCCCTTGTGATTACATGATTTTCCAGCCTGAGACCACTACAGTGTCCCAGCCTGACAGCCTGAAGGACATAGAATTCTCATCTGAAAGAGAATGAAGTGATTTCATAATGCTTTCTTCTTTGTTAGAATTCTCCTCCTGTATTTCTGCAACCCAAATTAGTGCAGCTCTGTAGCGGGAAGAAATGTAGGGGAGAAGGAGGAGGTTTTCCAAGGAGTAAACTCAAGCTGAACTGGTCTCTTGTTGAACTGTGGTTAGCAGTACCCATACTTTAGTACAAATAGTACCATGCTTGCTATCTCAGATGCTTTTTAAAAAAAAAAAACCAACAAAACAACACATTTTTAAAATTATATTCTGTTTGCCTTGCTTTGTTGTTTTCCCGTGAATGTAAATAATGGTTCTTACAAATGGTAGGAGAGTTCTTAACTCCGTTCTGGTTTCTCCTCTTTGAAACCTAGGATGAACTATGCTAATCTCCAAACGATGCACTGGCTCCTACAGTGGGAGGACATTTCCAGGGCTGGTGTTGAAAGACAAGGAAGTTTATTTCACAGAAGTATCCTGAATTGGGAAGCCCTCATTAAAAAATTCTTCTCGCCTGTAACACGCACCATGGCTGGTCGTTGCCACCACTAAAGAAGGCTGCAAAATGGCATTAATCCATATCCTTCAGTTTTCTGCATCACCTTTAATCCAGTTCCCCTCCTCTCTTGCTGTATCTTCCAGCTGACGCTGATTCACTGGTTTCATGTGCAGGTAATGGAGCCTGGCTACAGCATGGTCTTTTCTTCTGCACCTCATCAGGCCGGGATCTCCTCCCTGGCTGGTCAGAGCTAGGCGGTGTTAGCTTGTTGCACAGGCAAACTGAGCTACTCAGGCTTTGCTGTTGCGTGCCAAAAAAGCCCCAACACATACAGACCCCGATGGGCCTGTTGTCAGGTATTAAGACTTGAGTACAGCCTTTTGACAGGATGATGGGTCTGCTGATTCAGAAGGACAGCATCCTTGGGCAGTAGGCAGCTGGCAGATAGATTCCTTTTCTTGGATTTAATAACTGTGTGAGACCAGGTTTGCAGGCAAACCTATTGCTGATTTTGCATATGAAGCTGTTGCACGCAGCGTATTGGACTAACCATGCGATAGGACTGGCAACCCCTACACTACTCCCAGAACAACACTTCCTTGCGCCCCAAATTCTGTATCTCTGACCTATTTCTTCTCAGTCAAAAAAAGCCATTGTGATGTTTTAAAGATTAAATCGTACAGAAGAATAATAATGTTGATGTATTTGTCAACCGCCACCAGTGCAGCGAGGTTTAATTCAACTGGAAATCTACAGCGCTTAGTCTGTGATAACATAACCAGCAGCATAAGCACCATTACATTAGTGCGAAATACAATACACACAAAATGGAATGGAAGCAAGATAGGAAGCAAACAACAGTATTAAGTGTTTTTTCTTCTCAGTATATGATTATGACTTCTATAAACATGTTCCTTTTTAGTGTATTAGTGACAAGTTATTAGGAAGCAGATGGAAATTAAATAAGTTTCTGCCGACCTTATTTAAAGGAACACATTTTACACATCAGACTTTATTGTTCTTTGAATGCCAATGGTTAATACTTTTTTGGGCAGAAAACATTTGCCTTCTTCCTCCTGTGGCCTTGACCCAAAGTGCATTGAAATCAGTGGGAATAGTTCTGCTGACTTCAAAGACCTTTAGATCAAGCCCAGTCCCTTCTGTGGTTTACAATTTCATTGTTAAATTCCACAGAACAGGAAATATTTGTTTCAAATTATTTTTCCTTTCATTTGCCACGTTAAAAAAACCAGCCTGAAATCAAGATGCTGTGGAAGATACATTGCCCAACAAGTGGTACCAAATAGGCAGCAGACAGAGCCGCATAAACAGCTCGGAGGCTCAGGTACAAGTACTTTCTCGCTTTTTGTTTCGAGACAAAGGTCACTTCTCCCAGGAAACACAGCAGCCTCCATGCACGCAGCTTGCCCGTCTGTGATCAGTGAACTGGGGATTAGAGTTGTTGCATCCTCACTCTTTGTCACCGCTTGTCCTCAGCAGATCATCAGGCCAACACCTCTCCAAATCCAACACTGAACCTAAGTGTGGGCCTCTAAAACCACAGCTTGAGTCTGCAAAAAGTATTTACATAAACACCTTTCCTAACTATATACCTTTGTGGCCAAACTAAGTTGTCCTTTGAAACCTGGGAAATTCAGAGATGAGATAACTCTACCAAATGACACAGCTCACATGACAAAGTGCTTCATAGCCCAGCAGCAGTAGACTCTCTGCCTGTTTTGCCTGTGCCTCTTCAAACGCGGATCACAAATACATTATCAACAGTACATTAAATAACATTGAAAAGCAGGACACTTAAAAGATGAGGATGCGTCTTCAGAGTATGCACAATGACCTTGTTGCAATCGTTGCCCCACTGTTGAGGCTAATCCCATAAACAGCCCACTGGGCACCTGCATAGATAAACTCTACAGCTGTTGCAAGAATAAATACTCAAAAGCAAGGTGGGCTTTTGAAAGGGTTAAAACCCCTTGCACTTCATCATGCATGCCTTCAGAAGGGGGAGGAAAGCTTCCAGGTGAGGGGGTTGGGAGCCTTCTAAGTGGGTAGGCTCCATGTTCCTCTGCAGATGGAGGTGGCCGGTGGTGGTGGGACGGACGGGCCACAGTAGGATCCTCCCTGTGTTGCTAAACACGACCCTGGGGCAGGGGTGCTCTCGTCATAGCATGGCAAAGGGCTGGGTTGTTAAAGAGCTTGACTTTTGCTTTTAGAGTGGTTGTCACTCTCTTTGTCCCGCCAAGCCTGGCTAAGGCTGGGAGCGTGCAGCGGTTGGACTGCCCGAGGCTTGCCTCTAAAGAGAGGCACCCTCTGCCAAGCTCAACAGGCTCCACAGGGAAACACTACACATTATCGGATACTCAACACAATCCCAAACTACGTTCACCCCGTTCATAGCTGCCAGCGGATGCTGCTTGCTTTTATGATTCATCCCATCAGCTGGGAGGTCCTCTGCCTCCAGAGAACTTGGTAATAGCTTTGTTGTGCTACTGCCATTATGTCGTTGCATTTTGCTGGCTTTGATTTCTCTTCTCTTTTGTGAAGTCCCAAATAAGCATCCAAAATACTCGGTCCCTACCATCCTCTGTGTTAGTTCTGTTTATATTTTTTCTGTCCAGTGTGGGTGAGATTTAAACACATGTTTTAGTCTAACACTCCAGTGCACTCTGACATTATATGAGGGACATTATATGTTGTCTCTTCTAGCAAGAGAGACGGTGTTCAATGTCCAATTTAGGCATTGGAAGCTGGGAAGCCTGTACTTCAACCCATGTCTGAACTTGCTTCCTTCCAATCTCGCACAGCACTAATATCCCTATCAATGGTCAAATACTTGTTCAGTGCTTTTTCTACCCAAACTATGTCAGAGATCTTTAGTCCACCATCAATGCCACCAGTAGAGTCCTCAGAGTCCCCGCTGACACACTAACAACTCTTTTTTTGTTCGTAACTTTTCCCGGATTGCCCTTATTACTGAGCTAGAAGATTTGCAGAGACTTCCTATGAAGAAGTCTACCCTTTTACTATTGGTCAGTTAAAACCAAGGGGGAAGTGGAAACAAACAGAACACAGCTGCCCAGATTATCTCCAGGATGGGTTGTTTAGATGTTTTCTTCAGAGACCAGCAACCATAGATCTTTTGGAATGGGCTCAGTATTAGTTTTTGAAGCAAAACTGAGATGACAATTACAGACTTAATAATTTCAAAAGAGATGATTTCACTGTGATCGTGACTCAACGTGGGGCTGATTTAAAACCAACAAAATTTGTCTTTGGCTCAGCAATAAATCAATGTCTTTTCCTGGAGATACAGAACAGAAAAGCTCGCATGCACAAAATGAAGGGCTGCTAAAATTAGATGCACTCTTGTAGTCTTCTGGTTATTCCCAGCTACCCAAAAGTAGGTCATTCAAAGCTTAACAAAGACATTTTCCTCAGACTTGTTGACATTTTAGAGCTAGTGGAAAAGACCACCTGATGGGAGGATGTTATCAACATGTCACACTTGGGTTTCGCTCCGCCTTGGCAGTGTTTCTGCACTGCAGGAGCGTGCAGTGTTACAACGCCAGGCTTTTTTCACTTCATTGGAGCTGCCTTAGCAGCTTGTTCTTATCAGGCATTAGAAGTCACAAGAAAATCAAATTCCTATAAATTTCCAGTAAAGGGAACAAAAGTAAGAGATCAATAGAAACCTTTAGCTGGTAACATATCATGAGGGTTTTAAAGCTTTACAAAGCAACTTCCTGCACAAGTCACAGAGGTTTGGGAGAAACACGTGAATCACTGGTTGCTCATTAGCTGATTAGTTGCTCATCATGGCTATGACTTCGGCTATGAGAAGATCTTCAGGATCTTTACTGACACCCTAAAAGGGTTTCTGTGCCTTTACCCCCCCCTTCCTGGTTATCGTCATAGCTGAAAAATGACTGTGATCTTTCAACTGATCAATACCCTATTCAGCCTGATGCAGTAGGATAGAGGTACAAATGTTCTGGCGAGACAGAACACAAATAAAATAGGATTCTGCAGAAAGCAAAATAGATTTCTTATGAACTGTCTTATCATCAAAAGCAGGGTAGCGGTGGGGAGCAGAAGGATGCAGTTCTGTAAAGAGTTCCAGACAGGGCATATTCCTTAAAAATGTGAAGGGCAGCTGCTTTTCAAAAGCATTTTATTGCAGCAACTCTGCCTCAAAGGTAAGACAGCTCTACTTTTTATCCTTGTGCTAGTCTGTCTTTTACCTGGGTGCTGGGGGAAAGAGGTTTCAAACTGCCCCCGCTTTCCCTCAGAGCACTAAGTAGCCAGCTTACAAATTACAAGGCAAAGGATATGCAAGGCCATCGATCCTCCAACGATGTGTGCTCCAGCACACACGGGGGACAGTTTCAAAAAGGGGGGACAACCACCTGGAAGGAGCTGATGAAGTGAGATCAGCTTTATGTTGGCCCAGGGAAATGTTTTTACGGACAGCTAAGTTTGTCAGTACAGGAGCGCTGGTAGGAGACTTGCCCGTATACAATGCATTATCTCAGAAAACAAGAGGAAAAACAAAAGCAAACTTAGTAACTAACCGAACCAGTATATGGAGAAGAGTTTGGGGCAATTCCTGGAGGTGCATGCATGGAGAGGGTCTGTAATGGAAGAAGAAAGATCATCTGACTTGAGACGTGCCGCCCAGAGCACTCAAGCCCCATTTGCAAGCTGAGGACTTGCAAACTCCCACCTACTTTCCCTGACCTGCCAGTCTACAAAAGCCACATGTTGTAACTACCTCTGCTCTTTTAAGACCACAGTTATAAAACCATTGGCAATATAAATATTTACCAAAGTAGTCACACCTTGGTATGTGACCATGTAACGTAAGACCTTCAGACACGAAAGGTGGATTTATGGTGACCATAAAGTTTTCATTCTGAATTTCCTGACTTCCAGAGACTGAATGCCCGACCTTCACACTGCACGCTTTCCCCACTGTTCATGACACCAATACTGTACTCCTGCCACACTTGAACATTTGCACCTCATTTTTATTTTCATGTGTCTGTCTTGTGCTCGCTGGTTCATGATAGGACTTTCTCTGCTAAATGAGTCTTGTTTTGTATGTGATGCTGGGTAGCGCATACATAGCCATCTTTAAATCTCAGTTTTGATAGCCTCTCTACTCTCTAATAATTTAGATGAGTCTTTTCTCATGTTTTCCCAGTTTTTCAACACCTTTGCATTGGATATGGATAGTAGAATTAGACACAATATT
Source organism: Mycteria americana (assembly GCF_035582795.1). NCBI lineage: Eukaryota > Metazoa > Chordata > Aves > Ciconiiformes > Ciconiidae > Mycteria > Mycteria americana. The sequence continues at coordinate 141,070,404 of NC_134365.1, forward strand.
TTAGAAAGTTTTCAGTAATATTACATAGCAAAGATACTACTTTCCCCGTGTTCCCCTTCTCTTCCAAGGCACTGTTCCACCCTTTTTCCTAGAGCATAGAGTCCATATGAGCTGTTCCTTCACTGTGACCCCATGCAGTTTTTGAGAGCCATTGCTTTCTGGTCTGTATTCCATCACCCCATCCATGTGACCTCCATCATTTGCTCCTTGATTGCTTTGCGTGTCACCGTATCTAAATGGCAATTTGTTTGACCACACGCAGACTATCAGTCTTGCTCTATACAACTTTCCTCTTCGTTGTTTGCCATGTATGTGGCAAGTGCCGACTATTACCACTGGACCTCTTTTGTAATCACCTCTCTCATTTCTGTGGTAGAACTGCCCATTGCATAAAAATGCTAGTCTAAATAACTCCACCTTTGCAAAACCAGTGTGACAACAGAGTTTACTCACCTAGTTCTTTTTTTCCCCCACTGCAGTAAAAATAGGAGGAAAAGCTATTTTGTTTATTTCTCAACCTATAAATGTATACAAACACAGCATATTTGGAGAACAGAGTGACTGAACAGCGTTTTGTAAGAATCCCTAGATCTCAAACCCCAGAGACATATAGTCTATATTCAAATCAAAAGGATTCAGTATGTGCAGGCATTTGACAAATGGACCTGCAATTAATGCTGTGTACTGCAATACCTGAGCTTTTAGAATTTACTAGTGAGTTAGGCACCTAAGGAATGGATTAATCCCACTTTTGATTTCAATGCCTAAATTAGGAGCTTTGTCTTCCTAGAGAAAGAGGAGGTGGGGAAGGGAGAGGTATCTGGGTTAAACCAAACTCTTTTGGTAACCTTATCTCAGCTTGCCTATAGAGGGAATCAAGGGCAATTAGGCTCCTAATTTAGGCCCCCAGCTATGTACCTAAATGCTAATCCAGATCTAGCAGTCCATACACACTGAAGAGTTACTTCAATACTGATATTAATATCAGTGTCTGCACCCAGGCACCTTGGGCTGGAAAAAAACAGGAGGAAGGTATATCTGTAGTTGTATCCTCAACAGCCTTTGGCACTTATCTTAATGCTGCAGTTAGCCAGCACTTTAAGCTTGGATCCAGAGCCTGATGTTATATCCTGCATCTGGAGGGTAGGTAGGGCAGCAGGGCAGATTCTGGTCACCCTTCTCCTTGGACTGTTCCTGCTTTTTAACTCACTGATTGCCTACCACAAAGTAGGTAAGTAGTCCTAGGTACAGAAATGCAAGATCCTCCACTCCCTATTGATACCCAAATGCCTGGGTTGGATATTTAGGCCTGCTTTGCTTCTGGCTTTCTAAGTCATACTTTCCTGGCAGCACATGATGGTCCAGCTTAAGCAGGAATTAGATATTGCTCTGCCCTCAACCTTTTGATTGGTAAAGCAAGCTCTGAAGAGGTGGCAATTGCAGAAGCAAAACCCCGGAGAACAAGCCAGGTTGGCCACTTGGTAAACGTGCGGTGTGCTGTATGAGATGAAAACCACCCTCATCTCACAGCCCAGGTGACTTAAGCATCTCAGCACACCTCGCTAGCTGGGCTGTTTAGAGAATTTAGGATGACTAGAGCGAAAGGATGACTTCTCAATGCCGAGTGCTCGTTAGTGCCAGAGAGCCATGCCAGCGTCTCCCAAGCCAAGAAAGGGGCGTTACTAAGTGCATTTAACAGCACGATGGTCTCCTCCTAACACGGTGAGACCCGAGAACCTGAAATTTAAGTTGCTTAAGTTTCAAAGATACTTCAATGGTTTTTTACACTACAGTAATGAAAAATGCCTGCCCTACCATATGGAGACAGCATGGTCTTGTTGGATCAGGTATGGAGAAAGAGAAAAGCAGGAAATGCACAGCCCTGATGCACTTTACTGCTTATTTAGTTTTTCTTCCTTCAGAGCACTGATCCTTCCAGGTTTTCTTAGTTTTCACTTCCTTGAGATCTGTACCACCCCATTACTAATAAGAACTTGACCTCCTCCACACCCCTTTCCAGTCAATGTTGGCCACTTCGATCATCACAGCTTGATTTCCCTTTTTATCTTTGGAGGAACTGTACTTGCATGTGAAAGCTGCTGAAGCTGTAACTCTTGGGAGTGGCTATGAATGGTACTGACAAGACTCATGCTTTTCTATTTAGATACTGAGATAAATAATCTTATATTCCACTGCTTATTATTTAGTCTGCAATTGCTCACTGTATTTCTCTGAGGCTGTTCGAAAAGACACAAGCCTCATTTATCAGTAACAAACACTTTATGAAGACAGCTGGGAAGTGAAACAGATGTTGAAACTAAATGCTTGAAACCATCTTCATCAGGAGGATTTGTTTAATTCCTCCCAGGCTTTTTGGACTTTACAGCTCTACCAAAAGAACATTTTGGTAGAACTCTTGTAACTATACATCCATTACCTGGTTTACAGAATATGCTCTCCATCCAGAGGCTAGCAAATGATGCTATCGCAAGGAACAGCAGCAAACTAACAATTCTTGCTAATGCATGTCAGACCACAGCTTTTTCTGAGCTAATATTGGCTCCTCTTATGAAAGTTGCTTGGAATGAATAAAGTCTAGTTAACATAGTTGCAACTTACTATGTGCTTAAGAAAAGCCTTTCTTTCACCAACTCCATGAACACAGATCTAGAATTCTTGAGTATTCTCACCTGTGACTTGTGGCATGCAGGCTTCATTTAGATAGGGTTTTGCTGGAGATTTATGTTACCGAAAATAAGTATGATTATTGTTCTGTATCTTCCAATGCCTTGTAAATCTTCAGGTCCCCTGTCACAAATCTATTCACTTTAATTAAATTTTCTCCCATGTCAAGATAGGCAATCACAAATAGCAAATAAAAAGGTTTCAATAGAAGTGGATATGTGGTGGGAATCTGGTTCTTCTCTAGTCGTACTACTGTATTTCAGGTTAGCAACTCACACCTAGGTGAGCAGGAGATGCACAGAACTCCTCGTCCTGCTTCATCCCAGAAGAGATGCCAGAAACCACGGCATTAGTAGTCCAGATATTCTCGGTATCCCACCCATGGCAGCAGCCAGCACCAGGCAAGGTTTTCGAAAGCAGCAGGCGGCAATAGGTAATGACAGTTAGTGGGTAAGTTTCTTGTTAACCTTATCAGTTAGCAGTTTGTTACATCCAGAAGAATTAGAGGAAGTGAGAATTAGATCTGTAGCAATAGACTCCACTAATGCTGACATGTTTGGCAGTAGCAGCAGGCACAGCCTAGTCACAAGGCCATCCCCCCCTGCCAAATTTAGGAGACTGCCTCTAAGACAGAGATATCAAAGCACCTAAAAATGAAGCTGTTGTGAGAATTTTTAACATAGGAGGAAAAAAACCCCTCAAGAACACCATTTTACTAGCCTTGTTCCCAGGAAAGGCTCAACTGCTTGGACTGAAATAAAACTCTTAGCCTAAGATAAACAACAGCCATATAAAGTGTCTGCCCACACGACTACAACTGAGAAAAAGGTCCTAAGCATGGCCCATCTTGAAAAGGTAAGGTTATACCTGCTCTGCTTGTAGGTGCACTGGTGTAGTCTGGGAGAGAAATTACCTTCTGCTATTTGAACTACACTGAATCTACTTCAATTCAGATTTTCTCCTGAGGTGTATTAAATTACAATTAAGTTAACCTACTTCAAATGGAACAACTTTATTCATAGGAACATTATGAAAACAGTAGGTAGGGAGAATGAAGCCCAGGATTTCAGAGGTGAACTGCTAAACCACATGGGTAACCCATCGTACAATTTGTGGATCATTATAATTAGTTAACTTACAGACTGGAACTGCGGTAAGTGAATGTGATGTCCAATTTACCACTGCTGACAATTGATAATACATAGCCCAGCACTTTTAGGATGTAATTATTAATTTTTGTAACATCTACTCTGTGGGCAGTTTCCACCCAAGTATGTAGAAAAAACAATTTATACTCTAAAAATCCCACAACTGAGAAGCCCTTAATTAGGACAAACCTATGAGCCTCTGCAATAAATGACTGGACACCATTAGAACAGGAGTTACTATTCTACTGCGCACCCATCATAACGCCTTGCTAGCTACTGGATTGCCAACAGATTACTTCAGCTGTAAAAACTGAGACAATTTGGTACATCAGAATTAATCAACAGAGCTTGATCAGGAAAGAACACTGTGAAACAGTCACTCCTTTGAAATGTGAGGGTCTCAAATACCCCAGAACAGAAAATAAAGAGCCTAATTTCAGTTTAAAGAAAAGCAATTTTTTCCAATTCAAACAGAACACAAAAACTAGACTGTTATTCCCCTATAGTTGCCATCCTGCATTAGGATGCCAGGGAAGTGCCCAGGAAAGCAGGCACAAAGAGGTGGGTCCATGTACATACAGAGGGGGAGAAGAAGGGGGTGAAAAGCATCACTAGAAGTTTAGAAAAATCCTACAAATAGCCAAGTATTTTTCCTTCCCTAACTTCCTTTTCCCACATAGTTTCTACGGTGAAGACCTTCACAGACAATTGATTTCCATGATGATTTATCACGCCATAAAACATTATCTGTGGTCACCTCTACAACAGATTTGTGCACACTTGACAGTGTTTCCCAATAAGGCAGAAGATTCTGCAGTTAATCTGAGACCCCCATTAAACTGAAATAAAACAGTTTCTGTGGAAGTCTGCTAGAGATGGAGAGTTCATGTTGATCTGTTCTTGCAAAAAATCTTGAGAACCACTGACATTAGATATTTCCATACAAAGTATCATTCTAAACACGGGATGAAGCTGAAACAGTGTAATTGCCCAAGCAGAAAAATCTTAACTCCTTCCCTGGTATATACTCTGCAAGTCATGAGAGACTGATTTATTTTATCCACCTCATAACACATCTTTCTTTCTGCCCTGTCATACTTACACACTTAAAATACTGAATAGACATGAACACATTTCTGGTACTTACTTACACTGGGAACTTGAGAATGATCAATTAAGTCAACATGTTAAATAATCTGTGAAAAGGCAGCAAGCTACTTCAGACCATCAGATAACTGGCCTGGCCTTTAAAAGGTACAGGCACTGCTGATGGGCACCACAAGATGGCTAACACTGCACAGCAAAACAGTCGGTTTTGACAGGTGAAACTGCACACAAAAGCTAACTCTACATCGAAATATACAGTTTATTTTCTCAAAGTCAAGCAATACCATTTGTCAGTAGGTAAGTGTTAAGTGTCAGGCAGGAAAACTGTACATTTTCACTCGGGGCTGCAGGATCCAAACAGTTGGAGAAACATAGTGGAAATCTTTCACTATACAAAGAGATCTAGAATTGAGAACAACATAAGGTGAAGAAACAGCCATCCCCAGGATGCCAAAGGCAAAACATTAGCACCGGATTTTTTCAAAAAGCAACAGTATAGCTATTTACAGATTTACATATAACATTGGGAGGCAACCATCTTCAGGCTCCTGGGGTGAGAGATTTTCAACACAGCTTTAAAAAAGGAAAGGAGATAATGGTGTCTACGCAACTGTTCTGTGAAAAGGGTAATATATATAGCATTCACAATATTGCTACCTTTTATCAGAAAGATCTAAATCAAAGTACTGTATACAAACACATTGTAATTATATTATTATTCACATTTCACATACACATTTCAGAGTAACCACAATATGTAAAATTTTTAAAATGCCACAGATAAAACAATGCACACTTTTCTCCAAGCTAAAAGACAAGCATAATTTATTGGGGAATTGTTTAGTTTGGGGTTTGTTATGGTTAAGGGATAAGTTTAAGGACAGAGGGATCACTTGTCCTAGGAACATAGCAGCAAGTAACTGTGAGATGCCAGAGACTACATTTCTGAACTAGGAGGAAGAAACTAAGGTCAGCTGTAGGTCTTGTCAAATGGTAGCTCCATTTGACCTCAACTGATACACATCAACATAATTTCATTAAAGATTTGGTCCAGGTATCCGAAGTAGTGCACTATAAGGGGGGCAACAGTCCTTTTAATGTTTGCACCTGCCTGTAAAGGAACTGGTTCCAGAAGATTTTTGCTCCCTAGTTCCCCAACTCGCAAGGAATTTGCTGATCAGCACCTCTCTGGTTCTCTCCCTGCAAAAGAGAGGGTTCAGGTAAGGACAGAAAACCTTTTGTGAATTCTGCCACTGCAGGAATAGTGAGAAGAATTATTTTCTCTCTCTTTTCAACACCTAACTACTTGTCTTTTCAACCTTGGCTACAGACTGGCATTCACATCCGCCTCGAAAATGGCTTCTTGTTGGGCAACCTGTTTGTCTACAGAGAGATAAATGTTTTCCGTACTACAATGTAAATGGCATATACACAAAGTCATCCAAGACTTTCCTTTGCCTGCAAAACTTTATCTTAACATAGAACTTGACATTTAGACACTACAGAATTTCTCTGTAGTATCTGAACAAGTCAGCGTAACCTATTACTGCGCTAAAGCATGAGTTAGCGCCTCTTTTTAGAGCTACTGGAAATCATCTGTTATAAGTCAATGGCAGGATTACTAGAACACAACCAGTAATCTGATACTGTGAAGTAGCATCCTCTCATTTATCATTGTGCAATGGAAAAAACAAACAAACAAACCCCACGTATGTTCACAGTAACAAAGCAGAGTTGCTCCGAGTAATGCACAGTATTTACATGGCAGAAGTGTTTATATTGCATTTGGTAGTCTGAGAAAGAGGAAAGAATGAACAGCATTATGTAGGTCAACTTCAGTATAACTTAACTGTCTATATAAAACCATCACAACGTTGAGCAGTCAGAAGAAAAACAGAAGCAGTGTCCTTAGCCTACATGTATTTTCATAAAGTGTAGCGGTTTTGGGGGAGGAAGAATAAAAACATGCATAAAAAGCACAAGAAAGAGCAAATGACCCTTCTAAATAATTTAGATGAGAAATGTTTTGAACAAAATCAGCACAGTACTTCCAGCCTGTTTCTTAAATCAAGTAAAACTTGGTAAAGAAAATCGCTTGCATTGCAGTAAGAGGGTGTACAAATATGTCTTGCAAAATAATTTTAAAAAAATCTTCAGCAAGGTAGCCATTAGGTGATTTGCAAGCTGGTTTAAGAAGTGTTTAACTGAGACTGATTTTAAAGTTATTTACTGCAAGGGGAAAGTGCCATCCTATATACAATATTAAAAAAAAAAAAGTGTCTGATGCCACAGGATCAGAGTGACACTACATTTCAGCAATCTGAATATATTAGCTATAAGATGCACACTTCCCCTATGTAATGTGTCTTTAAAAAAAGATAAAAAGCCACTAAATTTAGAGCTTCTAAATTTGTGTGCATTCACAAATTTCTGTTGGGTTTCCCAGCAGTCTGTACAGCATCTGAACATAAAGAAAGAATACAACCTATTCTAAAAAACATTATTGTTTGCATGCACAACTGCAGCAGACTTTCAACTTACTGAAGCAGAAAGGTTAAGAGTCTATCCTTTTCTGTGGAGCTTTCTGTAAGTTAAGCAATGAGAAACAGCTGTAGAGTCCAGCAATAAAAATGTGTTCTAAAAAATTAAATACATCATCTCAAAAAAATGAAAGAGAGCATTATTGCTGTTGTGAGAGCTATTTTTCTCTTGTGCACTTGTTTCTCCACTGGACACTCAGACAAGCCAAGATACTCATTTGTATACTTGGAAACTCCCCCATCCCTTCCTTCTTTCCCATTTTTCACATCCTTGGTCAAACTCAGTCCTCTTATTTGAGCCGTTCAGGTTGGAGGCTATCGGTCAGACACTTCAGTTGCTCTTCCCCCAGCTTGATCTTGTCCTCAAGCTCTCGCTGCTCAATGATGAGGGCCGACTTCATTTTAACAAAGTGCTCGTAGTCTGCTAAGTTCTCCTCACTCAAGTAGTTCGCCAAAATGTCAAAGACAATACGCTCTCGACGATCCAGGTTTTCCTTCAGTTCTTTTGCATCTTCGTGTTGCTGGGTCAGCAGCTTCTGCTTCTCTACCAACGTCCGCTTAGGAGAAAAGAAAAACTGTTAAAAATTCACTGGGTTCACCAGGTTGGGACAACAGCTTCAGTATTTAAGTCTCAAGTTTGTTTTATCTGCAAACACAAAGATTTTCCTGAATACTTAGAGAGGTAGAATGAGATTGCTCCTTGAAGTTTATTCTAATAAAATGCATTAACAAACAGGAAAAAAAAATGAAGCAATGAAAGATGCACCATTAATTTCTATTGGCCTCAGCAGCAAGAACTTTAAAGACTACTTTACTGTTTAATAGTTCAAAATAGTTATATAAAATACAGTTGCCTTTGAGAAACATCCAAGTTCTCCAAATTAAGACTTCACTCAGCAATGTCTCATCTTCAATACACAGCACTGAACTTCCACACTGAAACACCTCTGGTTAGAGAACCCAGAACCAGACTAATTAACGGAGCAATTTATTCTCACACAGCTCCTGACACTGCAGTATTTCGTAGTTCTGCTGCAATCTGCATGGCTTCTCCATGAGACGTGAAGTCGTGTGGTCTTAAGACATGAGCAGGAGCAAGAGCTGGGGCAAGGCAACAGGAGGGAAGTAAAAAAAAGCATTATCTTCCCCAAAGGGCTGTAAACTTTCTGCTTTGTGCCCTCACAAGAGACAAAATAGGAAAAAGGGAGGCTGAATGGAGAAACACATGAAGAAAGACAGGAGCTACATCCCATTCACACATATGTATGAGCAAGAAGGGTGAGGTTCATCTCACCCAACTTCACCTGTCTACACACTAGACAGCCCCACCTGAATCACTCAGCTACACTCCTTTAGCAGTATATGGAAAGAAAGGAGCATTATCAATCTGACCTATTTCAGATGTCTGCCTCGAAGTGATTGCCTTCTTCCAGCAACAGAGTATGGCTGGCCTACTCTGACATCAAGAATTCCTGTACAGACTTCTGAACTTAATTAAAAAGTGCCCATAAGAGGTACCACTCCATAAGTTTTAGCTTTGCTTCAGAGATGAATTTTCTTTGAGAACCTATGTCTTCAAATAAACCACAGTCTGTTCAAATAAATATGTCCCTTTTTTTTCATTTGGACTTTATGTTAAATCACACATGCTATAATAAGCATAAAGGATTTACAGAGAAGTGTTTTTGTAGACTACAAAATAGTCTTTTCAAGACAGAAGTATGGGACAAAGGGGGATACAGACCAGCAAGCTTTAATAGACCTATCTGTCAGAGTTGCACGCATATCCTGTGCTGCCTCTTTTTCTATAGACAGCACAAAGCTCAGAGGGTGAAACGCTTTCAGACTTGCGCTCTCAATGTACTTAAAATACACAGCCTAGATTAACTCAGGATTCAAGACAGCTATGGAAGACAAGTCACAGAAATCACACATTATTAGAAAAACCACAGTTTAATCTTCCTTTGAGCTTATGCCAGGGAAACAAAATCCCACTGCAAGTTGCAAGCAGAACTATCTGCTGCAAAGAGATGGAAGTGCTGTTCTCCTACATTCATCAGGCGAACTAGCAGCCAAGCCCAAACTTGGGAGCGTGGCTAGACCGCTCCCCAGGGCAGGCTTGCAGCTTGTGTGTACACTGAGCAGCAGAAGTTAGACAGAATTTGATGAACACAAGAGGGCATATATCAACCAGCTGGTAGCTCAGTTGTAGAGTTACCCGCCTAACCATGGGATGAAATAGCTCTGTTTTTCAAGCCATTCGCTATCATTGTCAACAGACACAAGACCAATCAAATGTTTAGTCCTTCATAACAATTCCTGAGATTTAAGTTGTATGGTTTCTTCTTACCAAGCCTATGGCATTACTTTAAGGTGAACATGAGTAACCTGACAGTTTAAGGAAAGTAAACAGTAATTTCGTTATGAACTTTGCATGACGCCTTAGTACCTCTGCCCTTGTGGAGGTTTAGGGAATACCTAAGAGAAGTGGGATGCAGAAAGGAAGGTGGCAAATAAGATACCTCTTGAATTTGCTTTTACCTCTGTCAAAGATGACTGACACGAGAAAGCCTGTTTTGAAGGGTAAAGTGAAACACACTGTAGCAGGCTCAAGACACCATTCTAGAGGAGGTTCTTTGAGCAATGGGTAAATGGCTCGCCGGGCCTAAAGGCGTAAATGATGTCAGATGGTTTCATCTGACCGTCTTCAACCAACCAAAACCATGCAGAGTGCAGAAGGGTTTTTTGCAGTTAGCATTGCTCTGAAGCCCCAGCCAAACACAGGGCATCTGAAGCTCCTCTGATATAATAATCTTTGGCTCTTTCTATTGAGAGTCTTTCTGAAGAATTGTTCGCTGTTTTGAACCACAGCCATATTGAAAGGAACTCCCTCCATGTATTTGGCTTCCCAGCATCCAGTTCCTAAACTACTATCCCCGGTACTTGTCCCTAGTCTTGCAATAACAGGTTTTGTGGGTCTAGGCACCTGATTACATCTGTGGACTGCTGGTTCAGCACTTCAGGGTTCTCAACACACTCTGGCTTTAATTGATAAGGAAAGTAATGAGAGGACACTGGTCTCACTGTGTGGAAGGAAGGGGGCTGGTAGCTATTGCAGGTGAAGCCCCTTTCCGAAGCTAAAGCTGAAATACCTGATACTGTTCCTTGTGGCAAAAGAGACCTATGACAGAGCATCTAATAATAAGAATATTAATTCAGCAGTGATTATTTGCCTGCTGACAGACTGTTTATTTAGAAAGTCTGCTGAGCTGTTGGTGGTTCCTAGAAAGTGGAAAACTATCAGAGTAGTGTTTATTAGACAACAACAGCTTCAAAAAAAAAAAAAAGATTAAAAGAAATCAGTCATCACTAGGGATATGATCCCCAGGGATATAAGTAATCTGCCCTGTTTTGTTTATATGGTACATCAGTAGTACACCAAATATCATCATGTGACCTACAAAATACCAAAGGACAACCAAAAAAGCCACACGCACCAGCCTAAATTCAAAGAAATGCACATGTAACCCTATATGCATTGTATTTATAGTCAAAGTACCTGGGGACTTGATCCATCTGAGAAGCATCTCTGAGCAACACTTTTAGATATATTTCTGATGTTACTATGGCAAGACTTTGGTGTCAGTGCATGAGAAGATGAATGGAGATTAAAATATGTGAGGGATTTGGATTTCTGTCAGTCTACATTTGACAGCAGAGCACACAGACGATTTCTGACTGCCCTTACTACACCACCTACTCACCTTCTTCCTTTTCCACACCTAGCCAATAAGCTATTTTTATCACAGCTCTCAAACTGTGTTTCTTATATGCTCATATCATCTGGTAGCTCTTTCCCCAGCTCACACTCCCATCTTTGAGCCCATTAGGCAACTGCAACCTGCAAAAAGGAAGTCTAAAGAAGGATTAAATTTCTTTAAGTTTCAGAAGCTTTGATCTGCCTTCTAATAAGCTGTCAAATACCTTCCCTTCGCCTCAGTCAGAGAGGGGTCTGGACAGCCATTAAACAAGTATGTTTGGCAGCAGCTAGGGCCAAACAGCAAAAACACAGCCTCAGACTAGTCCCAGCACTTACTGGTTCTTATTGGTGCAACAACGGAGCATGCTGAAGAAACACAGTATGAATCCACAGCCCATGGAAAAAATTCTGTTACAACACTTAGGTGGACTGCTGGCATTTCAGTCCACAGCTACAAGCCAAAATTCCCACTTCGCATTCATTTAACTGTAGAAGCTAAACTCACTTGACACATACCTGTCCCCCGCCCTCTCTCTTTATTTATTTTAGCCTTTAAGTTTCACACATGTCTACATCTCTCCTTTGGTGCATATCTGTATTGCTAGATATCTGCTTCCCAGCTAAGGCCTGTTGGGATTTGGAGCTAAACAAAGTGCTGCCAGCAGAGGTGGGATCCAACAGGCAAGAGCACCTCGAACGCTCCTGAAATTTTCACATCTGCTGGATTCCTCCACATCACTACTGGGCTATTCTGGTTGAGTAAAACATGTTTTCTATTGAAAAATTCTTTTTGCAATGTCTCCCTCCTGCTGCTGCTGCCCCCCCCCCCCAGCTTTTTTTTTTTAAAGACTTGTCCTTCTGTCTTTTCCTGCTCTTGTTCCTTGCTAGGCTTTGTGGAGGAAGCTGTAGTAGATGAGAAACATTTTCTTTGTAACAACCTTACAGACTTTTATTAAGATCCTTGCTGAGTATAAAGAAGTCTGTAAGCTTTCTGCATTATAGCACAAAGTGACACTCCTTTTCCTATCTTGATTTGTTAAAATATTTTTGTCTCCCTTTTACACTCTTATCAGTAGTTCCTATTTCTTTAAACTTTTGCTAAGTCTGTTTTCCAGTATGTTGCATCCCAAAACACCATTTTTTCTCACCAAGCCACTTGTAGTTTTAGTATTCCAAGCAAAAGCAAGGCGAAGAGAAATCCAAAGAAAATGGCCGTATGAGATTTATCCATTCACTATCCCTCATCTTGAGCTCTGCAATTTAGAGAAACAAAACCAAGCAAAACCCCCCACACCAGGTTCACTAAATGCAGTGATGTTATTATTGGCCTTTCTCACCCGTTCTTCCGGAGAGGTATTTTCATCCAGGTTATTAAGGGCATTTTCCACCCGGGCCAGACGACCTGATAGTGACAGCAGGAGGTTGACTACTTTGTCAAGGTCACCGATAAACATCTTGAATTTGTCGAACTCATTTGGTTTGCAGACTTCTTTCACAATGGCCTCTACCTCCTCCCCCAGTATATTGTTTGCTTGGATGTCTTCCAGAAGTGTCTCCCGTGCTTCCCTCAGCACCTGCAGCTTCCTACTAATGCTGTCAATAAGTTCTTGCTGTGGAAAATAAAGGGGATGAGAATTTATTAGCACTACCGCATTTTCCCCCACTTTTGAAAGTTATGCCAGAAATCTAGCATTTTAATACACTGAAACTGCCATGTGGCTTTGACAATGAGTGCATTACAAATAAATATATGTCTAAGTATATGTCTAAGGTCTATACCTCTGGATTCAAAGGTTCAGGATGTTCATGAGGTCTATGATGCTCAGCTTGAGACCTGCGTTAAAGCAATTTACCTTTGTGGCAAAAGATGAAGGACTTCCACCCCCCCAGCAAGCATTCCTGCTTCTTCTTTGAACAGCTTCAAAGCCTGCTATGGAACAGCATAAAGTACAGTGCATCCTTTTCTCTGTAAATACCAGGTCCATAATACCTTTCTCAAGAGCCACACTTAGGAAGATAAACAGTACCAGGAAAACAATCCTGTATTTTCCACGTGACACAGTTAAAACTAGGGCACTGTCTAGCTTTTTCTTCCTTTCTGCATAATGTTAGCATCCCTCCAATAGCAGTCCTTCCACTCTCAGAAAATCTTAGCATTAACACTGTCTTACAACATTTCTGCAGGGAAAACATAATCCCTGTGGCACAGAACAGGGAACAAAATCTACTTCTGTATGGTACAAAGCAGCCCGGTGCAAAGCTGTGCAAAGTGGCTCTGCTAAAGGACCAAAAAAGCATCTTTGGCTGTCACTGTCCCATGCCAGGCGAATATACCACCTCACCTGCAGTTTGTCAGGGTTTCTCTAGTATAAACCCCCATTGCCTGGGATGTACATGCCCTGGCTTAGAAAAAGTATGTCAGGTGCATCACCAGCAGAGCCAGACCAAGAACTCAGATCTCCTCCCTCAGTGACCTGTGTTCCATCCTTGCTGCCTGGCTACCTCCCTGCGTTTGGGCAAGAGGACTTGTTTCTTACACGTCCATTAGCTTTCACTTGTGCACAAGGGGTGGAAGTCAGTTCAGCTAGTTGTCTACCCTAACATGAGATGAATCACACCCTAAAAATGCCTCATTAATTTAAATGTAGAAGCCTATTTAGTATTCAGCTAATTTCAGGTAAGAAAAATTTCCAAAGCGTTCTCTAAACATACACCTCTTAGTGCAAATTCTAAATGAAAATTACATCCTTTAAAATAGTCATTATTTCACAGTACCACTTCAATTTGTTTTTGAAAAAAATTACTCATGACATTCTTTAGGAACTCTGCTTTCTAAATGCAAGTCTGATTACAAACCTTCATGATTACTGAGAATCATACTGATAGCAGCTACTGCTCTCAGACATCACTGAACAGTCATTGCCAATTTATTTTGGGAACACAAAAACTCACCACCAACAACAAAATCTGCCATCTTAACAGAAAGCAACTACACCCTGAAAATTTAACAGCCTTTTTGAAGGTAGAAATTCAACACATGGATTACCCAGGCCAGTTTTCTCCTTTTTGATTTAATATACTCAGGCCAGGTTAATCTGGATTTGGGTTATCTGTTAGTCTGGCTGCCCAAAAGATTAAGGTAGTAAGCAGTTCTACAGATGCCTGCTTTACTGACTGATTAATCTGCAGGATTTGATTTTTTTCCCCCCTTCTCTCAATGCAAATGCAGTTTGATTTGGATTATGTAGGTCACAGTGCTACGCTCTCATTTCCCTCAGATGACATGCACATGCACAATGCTGCTGTTTTACCATCTGAAACACAACAGGATACTGTTGTGCGCTATGTTACTATCTTGAGTTTTTCACTTCTGCAGCTGTGCTGCAACTTTCTCGAATGAAAAAAAGCCATAAAAGTGCTCAACATTTACCAATCTGGTCTGACAAGCCAGATCAGCTCTCTCGTAAAGTTTCTTTCTTTAAAAAACAGAAAAAAGCCATTTTCCTAGTAGCATCCTATTTAGATGTCCCCAAGCAGCTGAAGCTAGCCTCTAAAGGACCACTTTTGCAGGTGAGAAGGCCATAAGTACTCACCCCTCTTTAAGACTGTCATATCTGTTAAGAATTGGATTATGATCACTGATTGCTTCCTACCCAGATGAAGCAGCCTTTGGATGCAGCAACTGTGAGCTCACTATGTGCTTTTGCTAACCGGCAGAAAACCTGTATTACGTTCAATATCTATTGAGCCAGAAGAGCTCCAATCTACATCTTGAAGCTGGCAGATGAATAATTTATAGCTGTGAATTCTGTACCAGTAAACAAGAAAACAATAAAAAACCCTCATCTTTTTCCAGTAATTCTTGCTGATCTGACACACGGAAAGTAGCTCAGAGTGCTGCTCAGGTGGTTCACTGCTTGGCATGCTTTATGTAAATTACTCTGCTCTCAGCTCACCACCCCATTTCATGTGAAGTTCAGGCCTGAAAGCAGAAGAAACCTGGTATTCTTCAATTATTTTTACACTCTTCAAGAGTTGCTGAAACTTTCCTAAAGGCAAAGGAGACACTTCCTACTCAGCCGCATGTGGATTCTCCTTACTACAAAAAACACTTCTGTAGTGTCTTCAACATCTGTTCAATATTTTATAATTGTGGTAAACCTACATTAAATTCAGTACATGAGACACATTCCATTCCTGCTAGCTGGGAATACAGGGATCGTCCCAAATTAAGAAAAAAAAAAGTTAAAAAAAATTAAACAACTCTATATGAGATTCCTGTACTTATTTCAAAATGAAAAAAAGAGCACCATACATTTCTGGTTTGCAGAGCAGAGACTGACAAATACTACAATCATTCCACAGTGGACTGCAATTAAGATATCTCATAACAGAACTGAGCAATTTCTAGGAATCAAGGAACAGGTTCTGGGCGTATGCCTCCTCTAAAATAACTGAAGTCGTAAAGTGTGCTATTAAAGTGTTCAGGTCCTTAATGATCCCTTGTTAAACTGTTGCCAAATATGTGAAGCTGGGCCAAGTTACATATTCTGGCTGTTTTATAAAGATGCCTTGACCCACTTACCATGAGTTTTATACATTTTCTGACAAGATCCAAGATGAAAGCCCACTGAACTGAGTGCTCGCATCCTAACACATGTGGAGGAGCAGGGAGAGAAGTAAGCAGCAGTATGTGCATGGCTACGACAATACGTATATTCAGAGAAGAAGAGGGGGGAGCTCTGCTAAAAGCTCTTCATGAAATACTTCCTATGTCATATGATTAGTGGTGTATACTGGAGCTGGGGGGACAGACAGAGGAGTATGTAAAGGGTGAACATGATTTTCCTGTTAACAGACACCAACACAAATAAATGGCACTTTTTCTTATAAAAGTTTTAGTATTTAGTTTGTTGGGCAAACAAGAAAGGTTTAATTTTAACCCCCTCCCCACGCATACACTCCATAATTAATGAGAAGGAAACTAATTCTAGCAAAATCGATGACTGTCATGTGTGGCACCAGATAAACCAAATTATTCCAAATGCAGTGAAATCCTTAATTTGTCTAAGTAGTACAGCTGTTGGATTCAGCGGCTCTCTGGCGAGAGGGTAAGGGCAGCTCTCCTGCTGCAGCCAGCCATGCCCCGGGCAGTGCACGCTGTATTGAACTGTGTGACGCAGTGGGGGCAGAGGGAGGGAGGGAAGGCTGAGGAAGAAAAAAAAACAAACAAAAAACACTACAGCCCCCTCAAACGCAGTGGCATCCACTCCTGCACTGAATCAGAGGTGGGAATCTCCTAAGGAATCTCTCATTCTTAGCAACTAAACATATTCCCAATATTTAATTAAAAGACATTTCTTTGGGACTGGATTACCAAATGCACCCTGGCAGTTGATTATTAAGCAGAGAGCTGACACTAACAGATAAGATTTGCACACCATTGCATTACTGGCTTAGGTAAACAGACTTAAACTACATCACTTTAATTGATCAAACAGACCATTTCCTCCAGTTTAGCTGTACTGGGAACTGAGATTAAAATATTTTGTGCCAAATCACTAATGAGATGAGTGCGATGATTTTAACGTAGGACAACACTTTCTCAAACCACAGAAATGCCATTATATCATCATTTTAACACATAGGGGATTATGTTGACCTTAGATCACAAATACAACACCAAGGATGAGGATGAACAAGAGTGGAGAAGACTGCCTCCCTTGTGATGAGTAGCTGTCTCCCACTGCTACTGTTATTAATTTGGAAGGTAGGAGAAATAGAGGGCAAAGTGGTTTGTTGCTCATGAAAACAAAAAAAACAAACAAAAAAAGGGGTGGGGGAGTGTGGAGAGAGTGTGTGTGTGTGTTTCTTCCCCTCTCTCTCATGACAAACCGAAATCCTGGACCTAAATTTCAAAAATATGGAGCAACTAGAACCACCACCAGTTACAGTGGGATATATAAGCACTACTGTTTCTTTGTATATAGCAAGTGAGAGAAATACACTAAAATCTCAAATGGAAAACGATCTTTGAAAATAACCTCCCCAAAACTTTTCCCCTTAGGACCTTCCAAAATGTGTATCAAGCTGCAAAAAGCACCTAATATCAAGTTCCTAAAATCACAGTTGGACACTTAACGATCCCTCCTGCCCTTAAAAAAACACAGGCTGATTTTCCAAGTGATCCTGTACATATAGAAGGCCTTTTACTTAGGGCTGTTTACCTAGCAAATTCACAGTTAATGAAATGCACGCAACCAAGAGCCTCCCATTACACTTTTAGAAATGTGTTACCTTTTTTTCTGACAAGTCATGATCCAGCTCGTCTTCAGAATCATCCTCACTCTGCTGCTGTTGCTGCTGCTCCTGCATGTCCTTCATTTTAATCAGCAGCTCTGCCTTCGGTGCAGATGTGCTGTAGTAAGTAGAATTGGTTGTCAGGGAGATGGCAGACGGTGCGCTCTGCTCCTCTTTCCTGGTAAAAAGTAAAAAACTTTCATTAACTGCCTTGATGCCCTAATCACTGAAAAGAAAGGACAATCTTTTAGAGCCATCATTTCATCAAGCAAGCAGGGGGTTCAAAAGAAAGCCATTACCTACGGAAATAGGATAAATAAATACTGGTTGTGAAGAAAATTTTTGTAAACTCAGCACATGCCCACCAAAAGCTAAAACTGAAGTAGTGCAGAAGACCTTTCACCATTACAATGAGTGAAATGCACCTAAGATATCTCAGCTGGAAACAAAATGTTAAGTTACATTTTACTAAGCAGGGCAAAGACCTCAGTGTCATAGAAAGTATCCTTTCAGACTGCCAAATGTGGGATACTACAACATAAGCATTTATCTTTTTGATTATGGAACTACATGTGAACTTCTTGAGAAGGCTACAACTTCATTTGATAACTCGTATCAAGAAAACAAAAGACCCACAGAACATCAACATGGATGGAATTTAATGGAATTTAATACTTTTCTTACTTTGTTCTCATTCACTTCCAGGAAATGCCTCATGCCCAATTCAAGTTGTCTTTGTAAATTTTCAGCACATAAAAAAGGCTAAAATATTGTTCCTTCTCTATCCAGTTACTAGACCTCATGATCTTGGTAAAATATCTAGTCACTATGAAATGGGAAAAGTTAATTATTCCTTAAGTTCAGACAAATAGTTTTCAACCAGGTCTTGGGAAACTTTTCATACTGCACAACACTGTTCTTTTTCTATCACTAATGGTATCATTAGCAGTATTATGCTTGACAGCTATTCTAATGGAAAAGTCTTAGAAAAGCCCCACCTCAGCAGCAGGAAGATCCTCACCTTCAGTCCCCTAGGAAAACTGGCACACTTTGGACAGCAGCTTACAAGGAACCACTGGCCTACAGAAAGCAATACTCACTTCTCCTCTGAAGTTTTTGGAGAAGGAACTTTTGGCAGGAGCTTCCTGCGCTGCTGAGCTTCTTCTAGGAGGTGTTCATCTTTAGGGAATATTCCAACCATCAGATCCATTGTCGTTTTTATTTTCACATTAGGATCTAGTATGTCGGCTAGAGATTTATCTCTTCCCACAATCTCTCTGGCTAGTTCCTCTGACTTCCAGTCTTCAAAGGTCTTCTCTTTGGCCTTTACATAGCTGACTGCTGGTGTGGCAGCACTGCTGTCCTTCAAGTTGCTCCCATGTTCTTCAGCTGGTTGAGGGTCAGCTGGTTTGGTTCTGGCTTCTGGCTCTGGCTCTACACCTTGCCTGGTGTAAGCACAGAATCGTGAATAGGACTGCTCAGAAGTGCTGAGTGTTTTAATTTGGTCCTTTTCCAAACCACTGGGTAAAGCAGGAGGCTCCATAGTACTGACAAGGCTTTGCCGACTCTCCTTCTCTGCGTTGCTCTCAGAATGAACTATCTTGATGGGAACCATTTTCACCGTAGTATTGTTGTCTATAACCCTTTCAATTCTGGAAAATAAGGAAAATTCATCTTTAGAAATGGAAGAACCTTACATCTCAATTCTTATCTGCAAATCAGAGGGGAAGCCCAAATATGAAAAAAAGGTAGGTAAGAGATCTAGGTAATGGAATAGTCCTTGCACTGTATCTCAAACCTAAATCTACATGTTTTCTTTTCTGCCCACACATTTTAAATAGTATTAGTTCATTTGTAAGTAATCCTAACATCAGCCTTGCACAATACTCATGGTACAGGACTTCTGTTTGTTTCCATGAACATGAGGGTCCAATCTCAGGAGCCAGGCCTCAGATTTGAGACAGTGCTGCTGAACTGCTTTTTAACCCTTTGCTGCCACACATATGGAGGAAAACACACCTCGAGCTCAACTTCATTGCCCCACACAGATCCAACAGTGGCCTCAGCTTTCGGCCTGACAGGCAGCTTAGCTGCCTGGGGAGTTTGTGATGCCCTCACATCAACTCCGAAGCTCTTCCAAGGGAAGAGACAACAGACAGATGGAAGCATCCTGCAGGCTAGGTCTTTGCTGAGCTGCAAGAATAACAAATAATCACACATGGAAAATCTGGAAATAATTCAAAACTTAATTACATGATTTAAAAAAAAAGAATCTGTATTTGTACAATTTCACACAAGATACAGAAGTTTAATAAATAGATCCCACCATAGTGTCCTAGTTTTCCACTTAAAGGAGAAAAACCAGCCACTGAAGGGGATAACACAATTCTGGATACTCCTTTTAAGGGAAGCTTATAGCAAAAATTCTGTACTGTATAGCACAGGCAAGCTATTTAAAGAGGAGGCTAACTTAGATTTTTAAATTGGACAATAACATGTTAAATAACATTACTGAAACATCTGTACTGGATGTAAACCATATAAGAAACTGAAGTCTAGTTTGGTGGTTTTGAGTTTGCAGAAAGTTTAAAATTATTGTCATAATGTGGGTTTGGAAGCTCTACAGCAAGTAAAGGAACATTGCCTACTAGCTAAAATATCTGGTTTCATCTGGCTGGGTTGCTTGCCGCCTTTCAGATAAGTGAGCAAGACATACTATGGCTCTTTTCCTCTAAGTGTGGGTGTGTCACTTTCCTTAAAAATAAACTTCTACTTTGTTGTGCTGCACTCTTCTTTTGTAGGGAATAGCAAAATCTGTTTGATTTCACATTTTTCAGAAGCTGTATCTTATATTTTAAAGGTGTATTTGTTTCTGAATGGACGTCCAGCCTCCCAGTAGGCATTTACTTTCCTCAAGTGCTTTGCGGACATGCTTTGGCATACTGATCCAACCTTTGGGGCAGGTTTTCCGGCCCATGCTGAACCCCTCCACTCCCATTCGATCAGGGTGTTTTCATTCAAGGTGACTGT
Source organism: Mycteria americana (assembly GCF_035582795.1). Classification (NCBI taxonomy): domain Eukaryota; kingdom Metazoa; phylum Chordata; class Aves; order Ciconiiformes; family Ciconiidae; genus Mycteria; species Mycteria americana. The sequence goes on from NC_134365.1 coordinate 141,090,974, forward strand.
CATTTTAAAGAGCTCGCTCCTATGCCTGCCGCTCAGCCCCAGGCTCCCTGCCTGCAGACTTGGGCTCTCCTCCTGGCTGCAGCAGAGCTCAGCAGAGGACTACCACTGCCCCCAACCCTGTCTTTTGTTTGCTTTTAAATAAAGCCCACACCTTTTGGACTCCACCAGACTGTGAAGAGGAACACATTTTTGAACGTGGGGGAAATGCAAGATGCATGCATAAGTGTGTGTAGGGCAACTGGAAGAGAAGTGAGCTGACTGCAATTCTTTACCTAAAATGCTTGGCATCTGTTTTGAGACTGACTACATTCCTCTCAGCCTAGTAAAAGATTTTCCAGATACTTAAGGCATCATCAAGTCAACTGATTTCAGTCAGAGCAAAGACAGTTCAACAGCAGGTGCTTCAGAAATTCTGTCTCTGCAATCACTATCCTCCTGATTTCTGAAGGTTTTCCATTTGTGGAACTGTGGCATGAAATTTTGACTTGCAGAAACTCTGCCTGCGCCCATTACGAAGCTTTACTCCAACCACGAGCACAGTCACTCCTTGACCTGAGCGTACGTTTACTGGAAATCTACTGATGCACATCTACTGATGCGCTCTTTTCATCTTTATAATTGCTAAACAGTTGCCTTTGGAAATAGCTGGGTTCTGCACACCACCAATATTTCCCCACGCTACACTGTTCCACCTAAAACGCTGCAGGAAACCCTACACACTCAATTTATCCTGTTGATAAACAAGACACCTTTCTTAAGAGTAAACAGCTACATGCTGAAATCTAGCTGCCCACAGCATGCAAACTGGCATGTCCAAGAGCTCATATGCAAGGAGCCAACAGAAGTAATAAGCCCAATCTAATTAATTGCATATTAAGATAAATCTACTTGACATATTTTACTCATATGAAAGAAATACCATATAGTAAATACCATATAGAAGGTTCAGAGGTATGGCCTGCATATCTTTCCTTTTTTGCCATACCTGTTTTATTGAGTGATGTAATTATTAACTGAGGACAATGCATTGTGCACAAACAAGAGCTGCCTGGGCTTAAGAATTTTAAATGTTAACAAAAGATTTGCAGGGTAAATGTATTATCATTCAGATATGGGCATATAATTAGGCACACCTCAGTGCTCATTTCAACACTAAAACTTAGTAAGAAGGAAAGACAAATACAATTAGCTTTCTATGCATCCTTAGTACCTATTCATAAAACAATACATTAAGGAAGTCAGAGCAATACATTAAGGAAGTCATTACTATCATCTACCTTTGCACATAGACGCTAGGGTTCACATGACATGTCGCACTTTTCATAGTAAACTGTATTATTACTTTGTGTTAAAAACACTGCAAGATTAAATCTCATTTTTTTCCTCTGGTTACAAGAGGAAAAACATCAAGGCACGTTTAGGAAAAAAAGTGATTCATGTTTTCAGTGTCATAACGCACACTGGAAAACAGCACGATTGAGTCTATTCAACTATTTACGTTACAGTAGAGAAAAGCTATTCCAACTACTTTTGCTCAGAGAGGCAACCTCTGCATTCATTCAGTTTGGAGGTTTTGTTTTCCTTCTTTAACCATGAATTATAGTGCTGAAGGATTTATGAAAACTAAGATGCCTGAGCTTCCTGGAAGAGTTTGTTATCTTGTGGGAGAATAAGCTTTTATGATGTTAGCAGCATACGACAGACACAGCGATCAATTAATTTCAGTCGGTTTGTCTAATTCTGAGCTTATCTAGCCTGGGAAAGGACTGATGTGCTCCTGCTGAATCTTCAGCCCATCTCAACACAAACAGTGCTGTGGACCCTTTCACAGACTACCTGGAGTGCCATGGTTCATCTTAAAAGCAACATGAAAACAGTCATGATTTGGCAGTGTACCTTACTGTGTGTGCTTTCAAAACAGATGTTCTCACAAAGGATACAGCTTCCCTTCCCACATCTGCTTTGTCCCTATACCAATTCATATTCGTATACAGACTCGGGTGGGGGAAATGATGACAGGGAATCTTCTGATTTCGCCCAGACTTACAGTGGAAAATCCATTTGAATCCATCCCTTTCATTTTCCACTAACTACCAGCTGCAACACCTGAGCAGCATCAGTCATCTAAAAGAAACCACAGACCAGTCAAAGGACTTTAATGGTACCAATTGGAATTTCACACAAGTCTTAGGTCTCTTTAGGACATCCTGTGATGGCTCACACTTAATGAGCCCAAAGGATGTGCTTTTAGTAAAGAAAATGAACAGTCAACCATTAATAAGGTCTAACTGGGCAAAAAGTGTTGATAAAATAGTAAAGGAGTAACATCTAGTACCTGGCTGGATTCTCATCCTGTACGGACACAGGAGGTTTATCAGTGAGCTTCTGTGGTGCAAACTGAGGAGAAGGGGACCTTGATGTCTCCATGCTAGGTTTTTGAAGATACCGATACTTGGAAGATAATACAGACTCAGACCTAAGGTGCGTTTTTTCTTCTAAGTGCTGACAAACATTCTCTGTGGATGATTCTTGCTGGAGCTGCTGTGGATTAGCACTCTTCAGTTTTCCATTGAAAGCTGCAGGACTCTGACAGAGAGAGGAGTGACTGGCAAATACTTCGGTGGAGCTGGGGGACGAAGACAGAAAGGGCTGGCTGGGTGCTACCAGCAGAGATTCAGAAGAGGTGCCAAGTGACAGCGCAGAATTATCCGGTCGCCTGTATTTATCTCTTTTAGGCGGTGGTGGCCTCTGAGGAGCAGGTCCACGCTTCTTGTTCAGCAGCGCCGGCTCTACCTTATGGTTTTCCTCTCCTTTGCCCCAGGACAGACAGGAGTGGTTCTCGTTCAAGGTCTGTGGCTCAGAGCAGGGGAGATGAGGCAGGCTACGATCCTTGCTCTTCTCGCTCACGTTTTCCTGAGAGTATCGGTAATCACTAGGCAATGTCCCAGACCTCCCCCGGCTCTCGTGAGGCAGAACTGTAGGCTCTTGTGCATGCAAAGGTCTGACAGATGCCTTCCACTTGTGGCCTAAATTCTGGTCCAGCTGATCCCTCTTCTCCCGTGGGTTTTCGCTCAGGGCCCCTGTGTCAGCTTGCCTAGAGAGAAGAACATGTCATTAGTGTGCTGCTGATTTATTTCCTTTGACGCGAGGCCACCACACCGATCCAGGAAGCTTGAACACCGAGATCACATCCAACATTTAACACCAACTCCTCCAATCTATGGTAACTGTACGGCACAAACACATCCTCTCATGTATGGGCACACATGGTGTACCTAATCTAACACGATGAGTCGAAGCATAATGTCAGGCTAAATTAGGGTATGGAGTGCCACAGGATGTGACACAACCTTTGGGTAACCCGAGGCCCTGCAGTGTGCAAGGCGTAGTTAAATGCACAGCATACCTCCAGCGCTGATGTATGTGGCACAGCCAAATGTGCAAATGTTGGTAGAAAATAAAACTGTCTCAAGAAGAGGAATCCTAATACTAAAATTTAATTCTCTTCTTGCTTCAGAGTCAGTAACGAAGGGTGGAAAACAAGTTTCTTTCTCTATGTGCAAAAATCAATACTTCAGTGTCATTTTAGATGTGAATTGACTTTAATGGACTTTAATTATGAATCCGGAGGTTGAATTTTTGCATAACTGCTGCAAAACTAAATGAGTGCAAAGAAAATGTTTGCCGAAGCTGAAAAACTGGGAAAGGGAAAATGAACATCTCCTGGAAAAAAAAGGCAGAAAAGGAAACTTAGAAAGGACAGTATTTTCCAGTCAGGCCTATTTTAAACTTGAACTTCTTTTGCCCTGTCAGCACAAATGACAAACAATGGCCAAAAAGGCCTTATCTTAGACAGAAATATTTTTGGGTTTATTCCAATTTCACACTCTCTATTTTTCTAGCCACGAAACAGGCTTTCGCAGCTCCAGGCTTGTGCTGTGCCACAAGACATGTAGTTCATTTGTGCTCACCAGATAAAGACAAACTGGGAAAGAAAGAGAAGGCAGGAAAAAAAAAAAACCAAACCACAACACAACAAAAGTACCTCTGGAGCCCCGAGAGGAGACAGGTTTGCTCTCTGCTTAAAGAAGGCTGAAGAGACACTGTGAGCTTAGAAAAGAAGCTGCAACAGAGAAGTAAAAGGCTTCAGAGAGCTGCTGGTGCTACCGACAGTGCTGGACTCTGTATTTTGAAATAGTAACCCTGTAGACGTGCACTACTCAAGCTTTCTTTCAAGAGGACTGTGAAAGAGGCATCTTTCTCAGCCTATTTATAAAATAAAGTTAACTTGAATTTTCAGTGTAAGCTGAAACTGTACCAGTTTTGAGAATAAGTCTATAAGTGGTTAACATCAGTGTGTATGAAAACAAAATTTGAGATAAAAGCACATAAAATAAGTAATAGGTTAAGTCAATTATAAATTCAAGAAGAAAAAAATTTGGAGCAATTACACACTGCATTACTATTTTAATTAAATTAAAATAAATCTCTAAAATGAAGTATTGTGGGAAGACAACGGATTAAATAAGGTTTCTACTTTCACACCTGTACGATCAAATTACATTCAAAATTATTATTTTTTAGTCCTTGCATCTGTGATGTTTTAGCACTTATGGAAAAAAGTGCTAAAAAAAAAATCTGGACATTGTCATTAAACTGCCTGATGTATGGGATTTTTAGTAATAGTACTTCACACTGATTTTTACCTGTCAGTAATAAAATAGCATTGTACTTCCAAGAGAGATGGATTTTTCACAATTTAATTCCTGAACAGGCACATGCATAGTCTCTCTCTCTCTCTTTCATGTGAAGTGTTAAATATTAAAATTCAATTTTAACAGATAAATTTTCAGTTTAACATGAATGAGGAGCTGAATATTGTTCAAACTCAGATCTCTTCATATTGCTCAACTAAAAGCAATTGGTTCAGACAACTTCGAGTCATCTGAAAAATTCAGAGTCAATTCTGTTTTACAAAACAGTATTTATTGACTCCTATTTTAACATTAGACGAAGGACAGTTTTGTTCAGTAAAATGATGTAAGGCCAGAAAGACCAACACGATTCAGATTTGGTTACATGACGTCTCTAGAGTCAGCTGGTTTTCCCTAGTGAGTGCAATGTAAGCAGAACTGGGTCTGTAAATAGTTCCACTAATTTTAATGGAAATATTTACCAAATGAAGACTGCAGGCCTTAAGTATGAAACAGTGTGTTTAAATCAGTGTTTTTCATTGTCTAGGTAGCCCACGTAGAGCACAATTTTCTCCTAATTAATCTGTGCCAAAAAATTCTTCAGGCCTCTCTATTCATGTTCATGTACATAAGCCATAACATAAGATAGTATAACAGCGGCACTTAGGTGCACGGAAGAATCAAGGGTGCGGCACAAAATGTCACAAAGACATAAATTACATGCATGACCTCAGCCAGTTTGCAAAGTATACATTGAACTTCGCATGCACATCAGGAGTGGGTGTGCTGGTGGAAGTAAACAGGACAGAGTATACCACCAATCTCACAGGTTTACATATCCAAAGCATGTAACCAAATTTGTTTAATATTCCCCTGGCTCAGGAGCAATGAATGTTTTATTAGTCCTGTCACCTTCCAAAATAGAGTAAAAGGAAATAAAGAATCACAGCACAGAGAAATTTAGAGATGCTACATTTGCAAACGTGGAGATAAAATTCAGAGATTACATACGTGCCTTCATACAGCTTCCACAAAATTAATCAAACATTTTGCAGTGCCACAGAAAATGGGTCCAAGGAAAGGTGGCTACATTCAACACTGAGGCTAGTTTGCATTCAGTGTGAGTGGGTCCTCATGCAAAACATGCTTAGCACATTATTTTGGAGAGATTTGAGCTTACTGTTCAGAAAGGAGGAAAAGAAAGCAAGCTTCAAGCCCCAGGAGAACACAGTGGCAAGAACCTGCAAAGGTGTTACATTATAATCAATACCAAGAAGCCCACTAAGCTCATTTAAATCTGTCAGTGCTTCATGTAACCATATGCCCAGAATATGGTTTTGTTTGAAATGAGGCCCATAGGATTATGCAAGGATAACATACCACTGAAAGGAACTTACCATTTATAACCAAACTTCACAAAGTGAGAGAGACAAAACGGTTTTAAATCATCTGAAAACATGACAATTGACTTAATTACCACTTTCATTTTAGATAACAAACCAGTCACCATCAAAAACGTTAAACTAAGTTATCTTCAAACGCAAAGCTCCCCCATCCCCATGATACAATGCCACAACTATTCCAATGCAAGAGCCTTCTTGATGCAACAGAATTGGGGAAGCTCACGCCATGTTCCCCATCCCTGGCACGCGATGACGTTACAGCTTTGACTGTCAGACGACTTACACCACTCACTTAACCTGAACTGCAAAGGAAGTGTAATCAACAGACTTATGCTCTTGACACAAAGGGGTATTCCGTAAGGGTGAGTCTAGGACAGGAGGCTAACATGAGCCTTTTCTACTGTACCTGCTTTTGGTATTTAAGGTAGATAAAGGGAATTAAGTATAGGAGCCTTCATATCTAAATGGTGGGGGGCAGAAACTGAAAATATGCTTCTAACTCAAGAAAGAAGAAATTGCTTCATTACAAAAACCAGTCCTCCACATTTTTGAGAAGCTCTCATTTAGAAGAGGTCTGTGCAGAGAGACAAGAGGCTGCGTGCTCGTTGGCCAGGTGAGCTCAGGAAGAGCTCTGCTCTGTGGCTTGCACCTTCCACATAATGGCCATAGCCACCAAGCACACCACCACTGCTTACCACCATGGGGGTGGAAATGTGTATCTCCATAATGGCACTAAGTATTTTTCTAAGTATTTTTCTAAGTATTTTCTTTTCAGATGGACAAGTACATCTCTCTGTTTCCTTCTGGCTCTGTTAGCTTGGGGCGTACACACTCACAACTGAAATGTAAAGGCCAAGTAAACACTAAGCCAGGGAAATCAACAAGCCTCCTCCCCAGTCCAGCCACCCTAGCCCCCCAGCAATAACACAACAGGCTATTCTAACAAACCAGAGACAGGTAACAGTAGTGTAAGCTATTACAGGAAAGTTAAACCATGGAGAGATATATATACACATATACACACATGTGCGCATTAATAGGAGCCTGCCAGTGGAGTCAATGAGCAATTACCAAAATGAATCATCATGTATAGATGCCTATCAGAAGGATAACATTTTTGGTTGCCATAAAAAACAAACCACTTCCTTCATTTGCCCCATACTTAGGATTTGAGTAAATCTGGACATAGAGGTAGAACAATCTGATTGAACGTCGTACCTCAATAAATGACAGTCACTTTGATCAACTCAATGTGTCTGATTTTTATCTGCCTGATTTACAGTTTCTTGAGAACGCTTCAGGCCAAGCCACGCAGTGCCACAAGACACTCCAACTTTAAAATCCCAGACTAGATAAGCTTTTCAAAAATGCATTAGCCAACATTTGAAAAATGCATCGCTTGTTAAAGACCTGACCTCTGTGCAGAAGTTTCGCCATAAAACATAAGCACGGTTATGTAAGCAACAACGTGTCCTGCACTAACTAACCGACAAAGGACAAGCAAATGGAGTGGCTGTTTCTGATTTAGCTTAAATTCCTTCTCAAAGACTACAAGCTTCACTGGGAAAAGGCGTTCATACCTGAGTAAGACTCCTCCGTAACAGTCTTCACCCTACAACAGCAACAACCCCCTCATAATCTAGGTCACAGTTTTGCAGTCCCTTTAAACTGATCTAAACGCACATATTTTGCCAAAGAGGCAGTCTCCTTCTTAGTACACTCTGGTTTTGTCTTCCCGCTCTCTCCATTGTATTAGCAGTAGGAATTGTACAGCCCCACAGAAAATTTAATCAAGGAACTGACCTGGCTCAAAACACATAATTATGTGGCTTACAGCAATTGTGAAACACACTCTTTGCTTATGCCAAAGCTCTGTTTATAGGCAGAGGCCTCACTGATATGCTGCTTTTTCAGCTGTGAACTTTATGTGCTGAAACTATTTTTTCATTGTGTATTTGCCTGGCACTTGGCACAGTGGGATCCAAAAGCACTTCTGCAACAGTCTGCAAATAAAGAGTAGTTTCTTCTACACAGTATAGTTCTGCTTGAGACCGCAACAGGATGCTACAAAGTTGGAACAGGATGCACAGGGTAAGAGTGTTGGAAATTTAGGAAGAAGTTTGAGGTCTAATACCACTTTTTAATCCATATTGATACGCTCAATGCAATCCAATAGGTTCAGCTCACCCTACAGTTATCTCTACAAGCAAATCGCGCATTGGTTTCACTGCCTAGGGGATCAATTTAGTTACCCAAACATAGGTGCCTTACACCATTTCAGAAACTTTAAAGAGCTGGAAGCCAAGTGGGATACGCTGGCCTATCTCAGGTCTCACTAGACACCTGTGTTTAGCCAAATGAATCAAGCCTAAGATCTCTATGGATTATAACTTGAGCCAGCACTTCACTTGCAGGCAGACATCTTTCTTCTATTAGGTATCTGAATTCTCATCTGAGTCCCACATCTTTTTCTTTGAGAGGCTCCAGTACCCCAAAAGTTTTGAAATCCTCAAATTGGTTTTAATATTGCAATGCCAAGGAGACACTGACTCCAGAACACCACAATCTGGACATCCAATACAAGGACAATGATATTACCAGTGGTCCATTTTTCTGATGAGCACTGTATCTCCTATTACTACTGAGTCAGTACAGCATGCACTATCCACCATATAGTGACACATGAAGCATATTCCAAGGATGCCAAATGAGAGCTTGGACTACAAAACTACTTAGAAATCTTTAAAGACAAATGCATAGAACACAGGACCCTCCAGAGAACTGATCATTTAATCACCATGATGACTGTACCATAATGGTCACGCCAGGAAGAGGCACAGCACAGAAGTCACTACGAAGAAGTAGAGCTGTTCACTGCCTTGGTCTGAAGAGACAGATGACAGCAACTAGAATCCCAGAAGCACTACTGAAGCAAATGGTCTTAAAACCAAAGCATGTGTTAAGATGAAAAGAATAATGAATGCTGAATGACAAGAGAATGCTCCCTCTCAAAGAGAAAAGAAGAGAGAAAAGAGAAAAAGAAAAGGAGATGCCCTGATATACTTCAGAAGACAACTGAAGGTACAAAACCAGCAAGATATTTCACAAAGTATACTCCATGGCACATCACTGTTACACTATAACACATTTATCATGATGTGAGTCTTGGTTTTCCAGTTCTGTCTCTGAATGCCTGTTAACATTATCTGTGCCTTGATGGCAGCTATCTGTTTAGTCAGTCCCAGTAAATACAGCTTAGTTGTTGCACCCAATGTGATAAAGCAAAATGTCACTCTAGCTTAACAACCCTTGCATTATCACCTGGCTTTATCACAGAATGAAATATGATAACAGCCACTGCTCGCCAGTCTGTCAATCCCACCAGAATCTCTCTCCCTTCCTGCCTGCATGGCAACATACACAGCAATGGGTTTTCATCTCGCATTCTTTCTCTTTCTAAAGATGTTACCTCTCTCCCCATGAAAATCAGAAACAAATTTAACAGACCCACTCCAATCCTGCAGTAGATAAGCAAAGATATGTTGATGGATGAAATGTAGGCCAGTCAGTCATGGGTAACAGCACAATACGTAGGCCAACAGCAAAAATCAAATCCGATTAAAATTAGATTTCTTATAACAGCATAGGGAAGAATATTGTGGGAAAGGGCCGAGGGGGGGATGTTTTTCCTTCCTTAGTTCAGAAGATAAAAACCCCTCCTCCATTCTGCTGCACATCAAAAATCAATGATAAAAAAATAATTTTTATGGCTGTATTCTTACTTGCTTTATCTATTGCATGCCTGTCCTAGCACACAGGGGATTGCCTGCATGGAATTAAAATGACTTCTGCTCACTTAAGTCAACCAGATAATATGTTCTGTACTTACACACTGAATTCAATCATCAGAATATCCCAACAGTATAACAAGAGCCATCATATTACACAAATGGCAACCACTGCGGAGACAAAAGACAATACTTTCCAACACTACTAACAAGGAAATCACAGTCACATTAAAAAAGGCTTGAAGAAAAATGATTGTTTTGTCAATTTATTAAAAAAACCCCCGACATTCCAGTTGCCACTCCTTTGATTTATTTTATTTTTTTTACATCTAGACTTTTTTTCCTGATATGCTGTTGCTATTTTCTTGTTGCCATTACTATTGAAAACAGCTGCTTGCAGCTGAACAAAAATTCGGTAACAGAATTTTTGACAGAACAGAAGCTATAAAATTAAACACTTTGTGAATAATAGCTAGGTCACCTGGGTTTCTCAGGCAGGCACCAAAATGAACACGTAGCTCATCTCTAAAGGAAAAAAACCACCTCTAAACCAGTTATTTAAATTAATTAGCATGCATATGCACACATTTCAATAGCCATCTTTTCACTCTGAGCCGCACTCACCACTTGCTTCCAATAGTCACATCCAATTCTCTTACACTCCCAGCTAATATCTCCTGCTGCTGTGGAAAAGGTCTTCGTGCGAGCCTGCACTCACAGTAACCGGCTTGCCAGGAAAATAACAAGATGAAAAGCTCTCGCACCACCCCTAGCCGAGAGGAACCCCGAGCCTGGCACCCTGAGCCACAACAACGGCACTGCAGCCCTCAGTCCAGAAAACAAATATTTTCAAAAGGCACTGCATTCTAATTCCAGTGTGCATGATGCCAACTGTGAAAACAAAAGCTGCTAAAAACAGCGCGCGTGTGCAAGCATATGCACACAGAGCATCTTAGCTGGATTTAACTCACATTTTTCCCCCATTCTCCCAACCCATCAGTGAACAGAGCAGTCGATTACGCTAAGCAAAATAAAATTCTGTACCAAGCATTGCATTGTTCCTAATTTGCTACTGTAGCTTCTGCTGATAGGGACAGGAGATGCAGCCTGTACTCAAAGACCTGGAGAACAAAAGAAATACTGTATGAATTAATACTGCAAATTTCTGTTCAGAACTGACAGAAAAAGGTAATTAAGGCGCACGCCTCTAGCTGTTTCTCTCACGCTTTAACACTAAAGACAAGACAATCTTACCAGGATTTACAGCTGTTTACCCATATTCACTGGATATCTGAGCTTTGCATCCTTGCAAATGTGCCAGCCAGTTTGAAAGCCTCGCAGAACTGAATCTGTCTCAACCTCTGCGTCTCATTTACTGTAACACAGAGGATTTTCAAAGCCATGCCTCACAACAGCTGGCTTGTTTTTGCCTGCTTCCTATGATTGACAAGTTCATACAAGCTCCGTCAACTTTAACCTTGATAAGTGAAGGCTTGGTCTGTATTGTATGTTACATCATCAGAAACTTCTGACCTCAGGGAAAAGATCTCAGAGACTTCAAAGCTTTTCCTTTCCCCCACCCCCACCCCCTGGATTTGGTTATTTAAAAAAAAAAAAAAAAAAACCCAAAAAAAAACAGAGAGAGATTTTAAAAGTCCTTTAATTTTTTAAGGGTTTTTCCTTTCATTTGTGAAAACCATGATCCGCATTTCAGCAACAACAGTTCCACAAGTTTTAAATATTTAAAATTATTTTAAAAGATCAGTGTGTTACTAGGCTCCTTTCTGTACAATGTTCAAATAACCAAGTCTTTAATTTTAGGAGAGTCTTCATCAACAGCCCTCCAGCTTGAATTTTTTTTGCATGTGTTGTGTGTACAGGCACTCTCTCTTGCAGGAGATTCTGCAGGGAAAGAACTAAATGCTTTCATGCTGCATGAGCAAATTACCACCCCCACGCTCCATCTTTAGAAACCAAAGGCATTGTGGCCTTCATCAGAGCAAAGCTCAAGCTCCTTTCAATTTTTCTACAAGAACGCATTAAAGACTTAATAGCGAAACTGCGGATAAGGTTTTAATATGTATTAAAAGATCATTTTAAAGATGACCACTTTCAGAGGAAAATGTTATTTAAACTGCATGCAAAATCACATACAGTGGTTTAGGTATTATTATACAGCACTGATATCCAGTTAATATCCTCCCGTAAAATTTTTATATCTGCCCTAAAATGTTTATATCTCCCAAAGCTGTCTATTTGATTTCAAGATAGAGAGAGAATGACTTCAAGAAGACTCACCCGTTTACATAATACAACACAACTGGTTAACAGACTGTAGCAAGTCTGGTTGGCCCATGCAGAGAAATGGAAGTTACAGCTGTCACGTTACTTTTTAGCACAAAACTTTACTCCAATTTACTGGCATAAACAGTCTCCTGCGTGACAGCAAATCATAATCCATGTTGCCTAAGGGCTTATAGCAGAAGGTGAACATTTCACAGGCTAGCTTTTAGTACCAGAACACCATAAAGCCACTCCATATGTTAGAAATATATGAACTGCCGCACTGAGGAGACAAATCAGTCACCTATTTCCAAAGATGCTTTTCATCAAGTTACTTAGGGGAAAATAAAATCTACAATACATCAGCATATGATGCTTTTATAAGTATAACCACTGGAAACTATACCTTATATTATCTCTAATCTCCCTACTCAACTGTTATCATTAAGATAGCCACAAGAAAATAGCTGGATTTCAAGCAATGCAACAAAAACTTAAGTCTTTAGATAGTTTTCATTCTAATCCTCTTTCCAGGGAAAGCAGTAAAACTAAACCAGAACACAAAAATGGACTAATGCTTACAAAATCATCTTTGTTTCTCTCTCCACAAACTTTTTTGTGTGCCGTTCCTCTTGCCCGCCCCCAATTTCAGTACCTTCAGAATCACGTCTTGGACTTCTCCCAGCTTCTCACGCTTGGTAACACTTACCTTTGGGGGCAGGGGAGGAAACTTCCCATAAGAAGAAACTACCCTCCGACACTTCCTTTTATCAGACCACGGTGGCCTTGCATACCCCTAAGCTGTCACTGCATGCGCAGTGGAGAACAGATGTGCAGCAGCAATTAAGTGAGAGGAACTTCACTCCGTAATAAGAAGCTGGAAGTAGACAAACGGGGCTATGTGAGGTGGCTACCCTCAAGTTTAGAAACAGGGATTCAAAATTCACCTAACAAAGGCAGAGGGAGAAGCCACACTTTCAAGGGTGTGGGGAAGGAGCAAATTGGATGGGGGAGAAACAGGGCTACATTACTGTAATGTACTGTAAACCAAGTGCAGGCTTTGGAGACAGTCCAGCACCCATTTAATGAGATCCAGCAGCTGCTGGTGAGCCAGAGCAGAGCATCACACCGACCTGCAGGACATGCACCTGACAGCCGCTGGGCTGAGCACCGCTCGGAGAGCGAGGAATGGGAAGGCAACGGGAGGAGCCTGCCAGCTTTAGCACTCTCACTTAGCCACAACCAGTCCGAGATCCCAAAATAATGCATTTGGGATGCTCTTGAAGAACCATGCATCTCTCGGCTCAAGCAGCCTGAAAGTTTTAAAATAGACAACAGGAGGATGAAAAAGACTACAAGTGGGACAATTTGTCGTGCAACCTCTGCCTTGATCCTGAGGTATGAGAAGAATCTGGTTCAAAACTGTGCTACTTGAAGAGCTATCCTGTGCCAGTGGCCATATGTATTTAGATTAATCATTCTTGAAAGATCAAGAATCCACACTGTGGTATTTCATTTTGAAAAGGGCATTTACATACATGAGAGGAATGTTTTTAAAAGGAACAAGCCAGATGGTATAATGCTAAGAGATAACATGCGACAGAAGATACAAGATACGAAACTTGGAGAAAATGCATAACACCTACAAAAAACCCAGAAGACCACCCCCTTTTTCCTCCCCTCTCTTTGTCCCCTTCAACAGCTGGGTTAAACAGTAATTAAAAGGACATCCACCAGAGAACTAAAGTCCTACCCAAATGAGGAAAATCCAAAACCATTCTAGCAAGACAGATAAACACGTTTAAAAAAAAAAAAAGGAAAAAGAAAAAAAAAAGGCTAAGGTACAAATTCTTAAAGGTGTTATAACAAAAAACCCCAAAACAAACAAACAAAAAAAGCCATGGAGTCCCCTTCACATCTCCATGAGCAAAGAACAGCCTATGTGGGAATTATTCTCAGATGCTGTCCACCATTAAGTGGGCAGTCATGAGTTACCTGGACTATATGATAATCACCCGAAACTCCCATAGGAAATTGTTGAAATAGTAGCTGTGATGCACAACTACCCATTCCCCTGATACGTGGGCCACTGCTTGAGCAAAGGGACACGCGCAGTGTTTGGGGAGGGAAGGTGTGAGGGTGTTGAAGAGAAAGAATGAGAGAAAGAGAGCAAGAGTTTAAAAAAAAAAAAGAGATTCATTATGAATCTGGAGAACTTCAGAACCATAAACAACATCTAAACTAAGCAAACAGGCAGAAATTATATGAAGCGATTCAGCAGCTGCACTAACTAGCATGTTAAATGACAAAGAATCATTTGAGCTCATGCAGAAAAGCCATGTCTCAGATGCATTATTATTCTTAGAAAGAGTCACTACACACGTGGACAATGCTGATCTGGATGACAGAGACTATTTGGATTTTTAGAAGAGTCTTAAAAAAAAAAAAAAAAAGATTCTCACTAGAGGCTCTTAAAAATTTGACTGCCATGGGACAAAGTCCTCACTTGCATCATCACGTGATTAACAGAACTGGTTAGATCTAGATGATTTACAAAAGAGGTGAAAAAGAAGGTGGCAACAATTGCTGCTGTGAGGAAATTATTCTGACTAATAAAGACACAAGCCAAAGATTTCCTATCATTGAGTGAGTAGGCCATAAAACAACAGATGAAATTAAGATTTAATAAATGCGAAGTAACCCACAGGATAGCTTTTCCTATACCTCAGCAACATATACAATGACATATAACTGAAATTACTGCTATGCAGGAAGGAAAAGCTGGATTTCACAAACCGTTCTATGAACATATCATTGCTGTACTCCACAGCAGTAAAAAAAAAAAAGAAAGAAAGAAAAAAGGTCAAGATAAAGGAAACTTTATGTTACTTTATGAATTCATAGTGCACCCTAATGTCGTTGCAGTTCTCCCACTGCTCCAAAAGGAACATATGAGAATGTGGAAAGACACAGAAGAAGAAAATATGGATGGGCAAAGTCATACAACAGCTTTTGCAGAGGAGACACCCCACCCACCCCCTGCAGAAGAGGTGCTCTTTCTCACAACACATCAGCACAACACTATGGATGTCAAAAGTCGATGTGGGTCCAAAACCAGTTAGACACTTTTCTGAAAGAAAAATTCATCAAGGGCTGTAACCACAAATACTTAGGATTGCACCTCTTAGCTGCAGATCAGCAGAGGTTGGGCAAGGATAGCCAGCAGCATGGCTCCGTGTTTGCGTTATTTTTGTTTTCTCCAAGCATCTGCTACTGTTCAGTCAGAGAAAGGAAACCTGCTTAGGTAGACCTTTGGCCTGCCCTAGCATGACTGTCCTTAAGAATCAACTTCCATGAACCTCCTTCATGTATCAGTGATTCAAGGTTACGCTGTCTCAAAGCGTGGTATTTATTTAGCTGTTAATAGTCAGTCAGATACACTAGTACACTGGAAAGACATAGTGGTTCAGGGCAATGAAACTCGTACTAATTACAAGTATTTACAGAAACCTAAGGAAGACGAAAGGTGGCAGGGGACTCCCACTACATGAATAGATGCTGCTGGACTCTCTCTCTTGTGTTGCCTCTATATGCATGGGAAGAGCCACAGAAGTGTTTTCCCAGTTTCAGACAAAATACAAGCTTTGAAACAGCCCAAGACTGTACTGCATCATCCATTAGTCCGTATGATACATACAATTACATCATTGGCAAAAAAAGTGGTCTGGCAGATGCCTTAATAATCCATATCTTAATACTAAAGAAATGCTAATGTAAATAGAAAGGGCTTCAGCAGCTCGCGTTCTTTGTTAATGGCCAAGAGCCTGTGAGGATGCACGTTGGCTCTCCTGCACTTCCTCCCGATGACAACAAACAGCTGCACACAACTTGCTGGAAAGGGAAAATTGCAATTTATTTTTTATTTTTAACTTCATGCAAGAAGGCATTTTCACATGTAAATTCATTATGTTAGGACTTCAGATATCTGAAGCATTACTTCAGCCAAACTGGTACGTTCTGGCTGCATAAAAAGCATGTTTTCTTCTCCCTTTAATGGAATAATTCATCTCCCTCAAAAAAGCACACTTAAACCTTTATAACAATCCTTATTATACTTAAATTGATTTTAAAAAGAGGACTTTATAAGCTCACTTTATACGCTCTTGAATAAAATGAACATAGAAATTGTTTGTACACTGCACATTAGATAAAAAAGTAATCATACATATTTTATAATTTATCTCCTACAAAATACTACTTGTTAGGTCATTCTATACTTAGCAAACTGACAGGAAATATTCTTTCCTTTAGAAGAATTTACGTGAAAAATGACAACAGCTTTAGGTGAAGTACAGAACAGAGAACTTAGCCCTCTTGCACCATAAAACGTTGAAGCTTGTTAATACATGCATGAAATGTTTGCCAAAGTCATTTTTCACTGGTTTGTAAGGAAGCAGTTGCTCAAGATTATACCATTTCTTCCTCAAGAGGAAAAGGGAGGAAGGTGAAAACATTTTGCTTATATAGTTCTGGTTACAACATTAAACTTGCACATTTAGGTCAACTCAGGCTTCAAGAATGACTTTTACTTTGTTTTTGTATGGTAAAGGCTGTTCCTCTGTCTTCAAGAGCTGAGACAGGAGCAACTAGTACGGCATGAAAGGTCTAAAAGAAACATCTTACAGTGTTTAGTTAGAGTTGAGTCATGCTGTGGTCCCATACTTGACAGGCACATGCTCTTGTACTTAACACCTATTAAACGTTGAAAGATTTTCTGCGACCTGTGATCTCATAAATCCTTTTTCACTTTTTGAAATTATGTAATTTTCATAGACATTGCAGAAACAAATTAATAGATACACAAGTCAAATGTTCTTAGAAAGTAAATAAGAGCAATGGCTGTGAACATCACTAGTAGATGGCAATCTTAAGAATTAGATCATAAAGCACTACTCTTTTGATGCAGATTGACTTTTATGTGTGCCATGTCATCCTGCAGGAAGCCACAGACTACAAGCCAGAGCACATATTTCCATCTTTAACTTTTTGAAGGGCTATGTTGGTTTAGAAATTATGGAGACATCTATAGGGAAGTTAACTATATAACCAGCATGTGTCATTTGACAAATACAGAGAGATCGAGCTGTTTAAAGAAGGACAGACTTTACATCTGTAAAAAGCTAAGCTTCTGTAACTAATTAGAAATAGAAAGAGTAGTATCATTAAAAACAAAAAAGCATCAACTTTTGTTTCACAGATCAATAGACTCACATAAAACTTTTAAAGCGGTCCTAAAGTTAAAAACATTTAAAATTGCATAGAACCTCGATATAAAAATCTTTAGCTCATGTCAGATGACTGTTTGCATGCCTGTAAGTTCATAACAAGAGTGGCTTGGTTCTTGCATGAGAGATGATAATGGCTAATATGGACCGCTGTTTTCTCTTCCTATAAAAATAATACTCCAAGCGATTAAATACTGCAATTTGGAAGAACATGTTGTAGCTTTTCTGAAAAGGGAGATGAAACAACCTGAATTCATTGGAAGCACTCAGTAATCTCAGAGGGGAAAAATACAGCCCAAAGATGAAAGGAGTTCACAAATTATCTTCATAGACTTTAAAAAAAAAAAAAAAACAACTTTCAGAAATATTGTCAATTTAGGTTTTGCAACTGTGTGCTAAAAAAAGAGCACCAAAAGAATACTGTAGCAAAATGAACCAGCAGCAAAAAGCCCAGGAGAAAAAAAATTGCTTATCAAGCACTTTTTTTTTTTGTTTTCCATTTTTAACCATTTGCTTTTACAATATTCCAACCCTTTTTCATTCTAGATTCAGTGCATTAAAAAGACTCATATTTCTCCTGAAAATAATCAGGGAAGCTGTAACAGTAAATATTCAAAGTTTATTTCAAACCCAAATTATTCATTTTTTTTGCAAAACAACTGGCAGGGAGTGAGGCCAGAGGCACCCTGTAGCATTGGACAGTCTCTAACCCAGAGAAGGCACTCGTGGACTCCAGAGCTGGCTCTCAGCTTGGGTCCCTGCATATTTAACTCACACAAATGCTGAAGCGATGTTCCTGTGTCCAGCACGGTCACGCTGGCTTTGGTAGCACAAAGGCAGCTGTAGCACACAGGTCTCAGTAGCACAAAGTAAGGGCCATCAGCAATATAATCCAAACCCAAATTTTCACAGAAAATATTAAATATGACCACAAGGAAGACCTTAGGTTTGGTAAATATTCACGTTCTAGAATATACCTCAGATTAGGTAGATTTGCTAGCCATTTGCGGATTGCTAGCTTTTAAAAGTCGGAAACTAAATGCCTTTAGGGTAGCTCAAAAATCATAAAATCAATTCATGTCATGATGAGTCCAGTTCCTTTTGAGCACAGGAATGCTTTGTTAAAAAAAGAGCACATGGAAATACATATTATTTCCCATAGGACAGTCATTCATCATCATGCAGTGGTAGTTCACAATGCAGGAATTAAATCCCCAAATGAGATTTTTTTTTTTTGTTAGTTTTTTTTAATACGGAAGACATATAAGTCCTCTGCATAACACAAGTGCTGAGGGAAAGACTGAGAAAAAGATCATTTTACAACACCTCCTGTAATGCGGTGAAATGGCCAAATACTACATCTGAAATAGTATGTCAAAATAGATTTTGGCTTTAAAAAAAAAAAAAACCAAAACGTTATTGCAGCTGGTACTCAGTCATGTGATTTTCATGGATTCCGTGATTATAAAGCAAGAATTGTACTGCACAAACACTGCTAAAATGCTGGCGTAGGAGTATTATTCACATGCTTTTGTGACTAGGGTTCAGCACTGGTGGATGGAAAACATTTTACTTGTCCAGAGATGCTGTCTGCCTACAGAAGCATGTCTGCTCCCGGCCGATCCTGCTGCCGCCTCCCCCTCTCCCTCCCCTCCAGCCCAATCTCCCCTCCACGCGCGTGCGCACACAGGCGCACACATTCACACCCTCATGGGCTATTCATTTTGAAATCACTACGGTAAGTACAAAGGGCTACTAAGAATTAGCAAAATAGCAGATGGTCTCTTCAGCTGGGCCATAAGCGATGCAAAATACAACCGTATAAAACCACAAATACATACTAATTTTTTACAAGCTTTTACGGTCACGACTAGAGTACGTGTTTGCTCCAGTTCATAATTTTCTCCCCCCTTGATTGATTAATACCACTTATAGAACTGAGGAAAGCCCATAGAAATTATTTTTCCTATACATGTGTTTCTTCTGTTACAAAAACCGGAGCTATCAAACCTTGCAACAGCGGTGTGTGCACAATCTCAGTTCAGCTGCCACACGCCACTTAGGCAGCCGCAGCATCAGTGATCACCGAAATCACTGCTTACATTATAACAGCTCTGGCAAACTGCGGGCCAGGAGGAGGGCACCCCCCCCCCCGCCTGCTAGACATTTAAGGACTTGAACTGCGCTGTGCATACAGTCAGACATTTGAAAAGGGTCTGAATATATTGTACAGTTTAATTAAAACATGAATTAGCAGACAAAAGCAGAGCTGATCAAATGGGAAAACAACTTTTGGTGGCTTCTGTTCATGTACTGCATTCTGTAAAGGTACAAGTAGAGAAAAGTCCAGTTTACAGCACTACTGTATTTCAGTAGCATGCTGTCTTTGCCAAGGAGAATACTGGAAAACTCTTTTGGGAAACCTCAAGCATCCCCTCCCCCCCGCCAAAAACCTGTAACTGATAAATATGAAAAATATCTGAATCGTTTCATGCACACTAATAAGAATCATCTGTCTCCAAACAAACCATAATACACTCAACACTTGACAATTTCTTCGAACTCACCCTAGAGTCCCCATAAATTTCCGTCCCACATTAATTCTATCATGCACATTGAAGTATGTGGAGAGGAGGGAAACAAGGGAAAAAGCCATTGCAAAAACTCTGAAATCATCACAGCAAAACTTCCAGTTTGAGTCAGGAAAAGATCAGATCAGAGTTGTCATAAGAAATCTCCTAAAGCCAGAAATTAAGAAATACTTACCTTACAGTGCAGTTCCTTTCATCCAGATTGTTAACTTTAGAGAAAATACGCTCCCCATCTTCCTTTAAATCCTCTGCTTGCCTCCTTACTTCAACTGAGACTTCCTAAAAGTGGTTTATAGCACAAGTAAGACACCAAGTCATCATGTTTCAGATTCCCAAAAAATCTATGATTATGGAACCTCTTATTTGTGGGTTTGCTCTGTTTGAATATACATGAAGTCAACAGCATAGCATGTCTTAAGCTTGTTTGGTTTTAAGTGGTACAGTATGCTATGTGACCTCTTGCGCAGCACTACCGACCTGGCTGTGCTCGAGTTACTGCTCTACCGTGCTGATCTACAGAAGAGCTTAACATTTATATAAACCTTCGCAACTTCCATTTGGCAAAGACAAAAAAAAAAAACCAAACCAAAAAACGCAGCAAAGAAGTTACAGAAGAGTTGCTCACATTTTAGAAGAGGCAAGTACACACCGGCTTTTGAATCCCTGAGCGCGTACTTTAGTTTCTCGGTAAAACACACATCATCACAGCTCCAGAATTTTATTATCTCACTATCTTCAAACAACCACACCCAAAGCATAGCTTTGCATTACAAACACTGAACCTACAGGAAACTTAATTGCGCATTAGCACTGGAATCATCTGAATCATATATGCGAAAGAACATCTTTATTTACTTCAGTCTGTTGTACGCATCTTCAATGCACTCACCACCATATTTTCCAGGTGCCTAAACAGGTGTCTGCTTTTTGCCCCAGGTGGCCTATACTGAACTTAAAGGCACTGACTAATAAACCAGAAATGCATACATAGAATAGATTATATGATGATTTTTCTGCTGGGTAGGCAATTATTTAATAATTTACTTAATTTAATTTTCAAAATAACTTCCATGTGAACGTTCCCAGTGCTTGGAATCTCTACCCTAATAAATTATCCGCATAGTTAAGTCTGCACGCAGACTTCAAAAATAACTTTTGCAAAACTTAAAGACACAAAAAACTTAAAGAAAAAGAATCCACAACTTTTAGAGATCAACATACTTTGTTTCTTTTTGAGCTGTTCTCATTCTACTCCCTGTATATACACACACACACAAGGAGGTGCTGTGTGGATGTGTATGTACATATGTATGCAATGTTTTTAACAAGAGATTTAAAAAAAGGAAAAAATAATATACAGCTGCATTGCTTCAATCCTTTTCTTGCATAAGGTGAAGTTCAACCCAGGTTGAACACACTACAACTCCTTATACACATCAGGAAATCTTGTAGCAGCTTGAACAACATCTTTTAAACAGAGAACTTAAGAGACTTGGTTTCTCTGTTTACTTCCCCTGCAACCTGCCAACCATTCCCTGGCCCTGCTCAGTTAAAAATTAACTTAATATTTACTTGCAAGTTGAACAGACATTTGGCATCTCTCTCAGGAATAAATTTATACATCTTAAATCAAGCAACTGACATAAAATAAAACACTAAGAGTTTCATTTTTTGCTGTAGTGTAGCTTTAACATTAACATGCATATTTTTAATCTCTAAACTTTATTAGGCAGAAGTTTTGTCCTATGTAGCTTTTGCATCAAGCCAGTTTAGAAGAAAAGAGGAAATCCATGGAAAATGACTGGACCATTAACAAAATTAGACAAAAGTAGGTATTATTTCCCCTTGGAACATTTTTCTTCATAGTTTCAGAGAACTGAAAGCCTTAAAATGGGGAAGGCAGCCACACCAATGAAGAAATAACTCTTGTGTTCCTAAACTGGAAATTTTCATAAAAATTATCTCTTTCCTGCTCGACCACTCTCCTGGCCCCTCCCCCCCCCCCCTTTAAAGGGTAACGCGAAAGACACTTGTACCTGTTTGTAGAAATCAGTAGAAGGGGATGATCTAGACCTCTCATGGGTGTAATGGGGTTTCTCATGTTGTTCATGGCCTGCATCAAGGATATTATCAGCTGAATGGTACCTTCCTGAGCTCCTTGGCTCTATCGGCTTCCGCTGCTCCTTCCATGACGCCTGATACTCTGCAAAGGTTCCCAGGCGCTGCGGCTGTTCAGATTTCACAATCCTATCAGCAGCCTTGTTGCTGCTACTATGGTGGACGTTATCTTTTGAAGCATGTGCAGTTTCAAGTCCAGCAGAGGCTGCCCGACCTCTTCTCTCATACCACGACTCCTCTCCCTCTTGTCCACCGTGAGCTTTCCTATCCGGCCTCTCAGGCTGTCCCTCAGCTAGACCGGGGGGAGCTGGTTTCTGTGCCGATTTCCTATATGAAGGCTTACTTGTTTCTTCAAAAAATTTCCACCTGTCTGCAAATGAGCCCAGGGCTTCTTCAGATGTATTTGGACGGCAATGAGCACGGCACTCATTCTCTGACATCCCCACCTCATTCATCTTCTCCGGTTCAGAGTAAGACTTCAGTTTTTGCTCTGTTGTGAACCTCTTCCTGGCTCCGATGCGAGAAACGTGATGGGTGCCACTCCCTGTAGGGTTCGGTTTACCTTGCGTAGCCTCGAGGAATCCAGACACATCTTCAGAAACCAAAGCCAATAGCGAAGAGTTGTAACTACCAGTTTTCCGCTCGGGTGACCTGGGGAGATATTCAGCGGGGCTGGGCTCCAAGTCCCGCCGTTTGAAGGATGTCGCCCTCAGGACCCTGGCCTGTGCTTCCTTGAGGTGATCTTTGTATGTGCTGGTAAAGTTAGTGTCTGGGGAGGCGGTGACATTTTCTGCTGAATCTGGCTTCCAGGTCTCATTGCACTCCTCCGTTTCAGATGACCCTACTAACGTAGCAGTGCTTCTACTTTTCTGCAGCTTCGCTCTTCTCATTTGGATCTCATTTCTCAGGGTTGTAGCAAAACGATCGCTCCTTCGTGCCTGTTTAGACAAGTGAGTGTCAAATGGGGCCTGTCGCTCTGTTACCGCTTCTGGGCTGTTGTCAGTCTGTTTTTTCCCTTCCTGAGCTAAAGAGTGCAACATTGGAGTCTTCTGAGGAGAAATCTTGCTACTCTCATCTTTCCCCCACCTGAAATCTTTCTGAGCAGATCTGTTTTCAGTGGTAAGGACACAGCCCTTTAGATGCTCCTGCTGACCATACCTAGTTTCACTTTCCTCAGAGCTGCTCTCTAAGTTTTTCTTTTGTCCAGACTTTTCAGTATGATTGGGTTTTCTCGTTTCTTCTACTACAGCACACCTAGCATCCCCCTCTCTGTCCACTGGGTAATGACTACTGTTCTCACATCCTTTCAGTGAAGATTCAACAGATTGTTGAGGTAGATAGTATTTTGGTTTTTGGACCGTTGTGACAACTGTGGGATTTTCGTGAAGTCCAAGCGATGCATCAGTCCCCACCGCAGGTTTCCAGCTGTCGTCCTTGAGCTGTAGTGGCTTTGAGCTTCCCTGAGCAGGATGTTTTGCTGTCACGCAATAATAGCGACTCTGTCCAGTGTTGTCCACCTTCTGTTCAGCAGCACTGTTCAAAGAAGAGGAAGTGTTGAGCAGACTGGCTTGGTTTGGGCTGTAGCCATGAAAATGATCTGTAGGTAACTCCTGAATGCCACTATAGGACAGATAATGTTGCTGATCTTTAGGTGCAGCTACGATTCTTGCATTGTGAAAAAAAGTGCTTTCATCACTGTACTGGTGCTGGTGGTGGTAACTGTAAGCAGGCTGTGCAAACCGAACATCAGTGCTGGACAAGGACGACTGCAGTTTGTTCACAGTTCCTGCATTACTATTGTACCTTTCACCGGTCGAAGAAAAAGTGTGTTCTGAACTGAGATCAGATTTATAATTTGAGCTGCTGACCCTCCTGTCACATGCTCTGGAGAGCCGCCGCTGCTGCTCCACAGTTTCCAAGTTCCAGTCATTCCTGGGCTGAGACCGGTTCAGGACTGTAAAGTGCTGCGTGCTGGCACCCTCTGAGTACGCAGGGCCATGGGCTTTCTCATGGCCTTTGGTAGCAGCAAAGCTGTCACTACGAAGAGGTGGAGGTGGGGGGGGAGGAGATGAAGACTTCTTCTTATCAGGAACATACCAGACAGGTCCAAAACTGGATCTTCCAGAGCTAGTGAGCTTGCCATCGGGGTGTTCCTCTATTCTAGGACTTTTGTTGTTCTCATATTGGATGGGAGCTGGCAAATACCCAGGTTTGTCCTCTATTCCACTGCTATCATTCAAGAACTGGCCAGACTTGTTTCCATGTTTAGCAGTCTCCCAGTGGCCTACTTTGTATAGCATGTTCTCTGTTGAAGAAGTGTCTGCACTGGATAGAGTGTGGTCAGGGGTGCTAGAACTTGTGGAGAAAGACCCGTAGGCTGAATCCCGCTTACTTTGGCTCCCTAGATGATCAATGCTACTGTTAGACCTTGCAGAAGAAAGTCTTCCATACTGGGCTACTTGTGGAGTGTGGTCCCAGCTGTCCATACTTCCCAAAGAGCTGAATTGGTCAGAAGTGCGATGTAGACTTGACTGATCCCACGAGTTTGACAGGTCATGAGAAGAACAACTATGGTAGGAAACAAACAAAAAGCCTCAGCATAAATATACCAGTCAAAAAATGGCACAACATAATTATAAATATATAGCCACCAATTTTACTAACATTGGTTAAGACCCATCTGCATAGCAGTTACTCAGGACAAACAATGTAATAAAATTGGAAGTTTGAACACAAAGTCAGGGCTTTATCTTTATACTCTGCCACTGATTCAAAGCTTAAAACCTTAATAACTAACTCAACCTCCCTTTGTAAGTTTACCAATAAGTAATACACATTTATCTCCTTGAATGCTCCCCTCTCCCTCTGCGAATTGTTGACTTTACTTTTAGACAAATTTAGTTTGAGGTCCATTAGCTCCCTCTTTCCCAGGACAAACACCAACTTATTTTTCAGCTCATTTTCCAGGCACCCTGATTGTTTCAGCTATTACTCATATACTTCCCTGTTCATCTTTGCTAATCTTACTCCTTCAGCCCATGAAGTTATTCCCTCATCCGGCTTATCAAAATCTGCTCATTCATTTAGTATTTTCATTTCTAAACAGAGGTTCACTAAAAACATTTGCCTCAAATGCCACCATTTTAGTTTTGAGCCTCCACATGCACCTTGCCAATGTGGTTTCAAACCACTCTCAGGTTGACACCCTTACAACAATGTCATTCAATTCCACCCAGTTCCACAATTTTGAGAGGAAAACATCAGGAGGAGATGCCAGAGCAACGAAAGCTCTGCATGGCCAAAACTAAACTTCTGACCTTCCTTTCAGAATCCTTACCACCACCAGTTCCTCTCTGCCACTCTTTCCTCTATAGAAACATCATCTTTGACACCGTACTTTCTCTGGATCATTTGCCTAGGACACCATTTCAAACAAAATCTTGCTGCTTCTGTTGTTTTCCTACCCAATCAGTTTTGTTCTGTTTTCTTTCTTTTCTTTTATATCTTTCACAGCACCCACCTCCTGTCAATCTGACACACTGATGCTGAGACGATAGTCTTTCCAATTATTCTCATCACATCTCCCTGTTTGAACTTCACTGGCAGCCCCTCCTGCTTTTATATACCAAATTCAAATTCTTGCCCTTGCATGCAAAGCCCCTTGGTAGAAATCCCAGAATTATTCCACTTCCCTGTAGCTATAATTATATGAAGCATCTATCAAATCTTGTGCGGTAAAGAAACCTGTGAAAGCTAGCAATGAAATTAGATTAGTCCACATAAAAAATACAAAGAGCGATATAGATCTTTTTTTCTGTCAAAAATATTGCAAAGGTCAACTAAACAGTTCTTTGGAATTCAGTATTAACAAGAGAATTGCTTTTTTCCCCCCTCTATTACTATAGCCTTTGTAACTTTTTTAATACAACATGGTCAAAAGCAATTTATGTGAATAACAAGGTATACTTTGTGCTTATTTTCTAAAAGTATTTTATTAACAAGATACACTACCATTGGCCTCATCTTGTGGTTTTTTTGTTCTTTCATTCTTTTATTTTCAGCGTTTTAAAACATCTTGCTGAATACTTAAAAATGTCTTAATTGTCTTCTTAGGCAGATACTGTGGTTCGTGTAAAAAGTGCCTTGGTCATTATTAGGATCTCCTTTGTTAATGAAGAATGTAAGCCAGCTATTGCTATGAATTGCTGATATTTTCCTCCTCTTCAGCACTAAGGAGATACTTGGCATCGATTAAAATAAAGATGACACTTGTGCAGGAAAGCCTCAATCTACAATTTACAAGTCTCATGTAGATCTGCTGGTATCAAATGTGAAGCAGAGATCATCAGCATAAGAGGGCAAAGCCCTGCTAGAAAATGACTAATGGAAGCCCATCAGATGCAGCAAAAGCTTCAAAGAAAGGACAGGAAAATTTCTGATGGCGTGTTACTGCAAAGCATGGCATCCTGTGGTCCTTAACTGCAGGGCAATCCTCCCACAAACCCTGACATGGAAGAGAATTCAAAAGCCATTTCTCTACCTGAGCCTGGTATCCCAGGATATCCTTCTCTCAATAGCTTATTTTAGAGTGGATTCACAAAAGCACCTATGCTGTTGGTTGAAGACTGGCAGGTAAAGTCCAGGAATAATCTACAAACACCATCTTTGGCCAATAAGCACCCCCCCAACCCTGGGGTACGAGTTTCTGCTTCTGGGCCCTCCCAGAAATGGCATCATCTCAGCAAATCAGACCACATTCAGACCGCATGGGATTACAGACCAGATGTACCTGACCCTAATTGCCCCAAAAATTCAGTTTAAGCAGCCTTCTCAAAGCATACTTGCCTCACACCCACACCTGTAAGGCCAGAACAAAGTAGAAGAGGTTGTTGGTTTCAACTGCACACCCAGGAGCACCAAAAAAAAAAAAAAAAAAAAAAAAAAAATCCTAAGGTCCTCTATTATAGTATATCCTACTGGAAGAAAATGAAGTTTCTAAACTTCCAGCAACTTAAAATAGTTCATATCCACGTCTCCCAGAAAAGTGTACTCAGCCTTAGTCTAGGGTGGGCTAGGAAAAATGGCTGCATCCATGTTGTTAAGGTATGACTTCTGTGAAAAAGACAGCAGAAGACTCACAGAGGGAAATTAAGGCACCAAAAGCTTACAAGGTCTAACACTCTAGCCTTGTGTGAGAGGCACCTAGACCTGGCCTAGTGCTCCCAAGATAGCTTACAGTTTTTGAAGGAAAGTCACATGATAAAAATACACAATATAGTGGTGGATGTGGAGAGCTGGGCTCCAGAACTACCCTTTCTCCTATCTACACTGGTACAGTCTCTTCTGGTCTGTCTGTCTTCCTCTAGCTTCATGCACCTTCTCAAAGGTCCAAATTCAGCAGGCTGGCAAAAAACTCCCACCAAAACCAACCACCCCACCCACCCAAACCAAACCAAATCAAATTACCCATAGCTTCATCTAGCATCTACCTAGGTAGTAAGGACAATTTTCAGAGGGTTGTTTTGTCCAGCTGAGCCCCTCCTGCCCAACACACAAAATCCAGGTATATTCTGCTTGGAAGAGAGCAAAAGCATCTCTCCCCCTGATTGAACTCTCCATGTTCTACAAGTGACTTAGATTTCACACTCAAAGACAGAATGTAGGCAGGCACATTCAGAGGAGATTTTAGGCTGTGAATACCAATCTCAGATGCTTAGCTCAAGGAAGGACAAGAACTGGGGCTACTTTTATTATCTCCCTGCATACTGCTGCTTTCAGCTACTGATTGCTGTGCATCCCATTCAGCTTGGTGCTTGACTTTGAGTGCATGGTGCTTCTCGGTTTTGTGAATTGTACTTTGAAAGTGCGGAAGCTGCTGAAGCTTCTGAAGCTGCTCACCTTCTCTTTTTGCAGATGAGCAAGCCCAAAGAACCCCCCTCTGCAACTGGGAACCTCAAAATACCCAAATCCTTGGGCTGGCGCTCTGGGAATGATGGGTCTCCAGCAGCCACAGCCTAAAGTCAGCTTTGCCACTGAAACAGTCTTGGGCAACAGACACCAGGACTGACAGATCTCCCAAATACCTCACCTTTCAAGTGGGCAGCACAGGCAGCCAAGGGTTTCAGGATGGCAGTGCCCTGGGAATGCTGGTGTTAGACTGCACTAAAGCCACTAAATCTTTGAGCAGCATCTGAGAAAGCAGAATTTACCCTTTTTATTAATATTGAAGTCTACCAGCAGTTGCTGCTATTTCTGATATGTGGGGGGAGAGGATTGCTCTACTCCCCTCCCCCTTTTCCTTTACACCCACAATTTCCTGCCCAAAGCTCATTTCAAACTGGCCTTGAACCAAATTAATATATTTTTTTCTTTTTTAAAATATTGTGATTCACCCAGCTCCTATCAAATCACACTTTGAGACACGTGTCTTGTGATATTTTACTTTCACAAGGTACAAGGACAACCATCAGGAAGAACAGGAAGCATAAACTGATTTACGGCTCTGTCAGAAGACTCAGTAGACTGAAAGTAGAAATAGTCTTGAGTTAGTATTGCAACCAGGAACTCTATAAAGTTTTTAGAGTTTTCTGAATTTTGTTTCTATGTACAAGGACTTTTACTGTCTTCAAATCTATAAATCTTATTCAGCCCATCTACATGAAATTTAAATACAAACTCTCTAAATCAGTGTAAAACAGCAGCAATTATAATCGAGGATTTGAGAAATATAATGTGCTAAAACTCCTGCTAATGAAGTATTACAAAATGCATTTAAGATACCTTTCTGTCTAAATGTTAACATTCATAATTTATTCAAGGGCAGATAGCAAGTTATTTTAAAAACAGTAGGGAGCTCCTAAAGAAAACAAATGATGTAAAAAAGGTTGTAAAAATGACATGAAAAATAAAATAAAATCTTAAAGTATGAATGTTCTTCTGTTTTAACTATCACGATAAATTAACATCAGGAAGTAATGACGGAGAATGTACAGCAGCAAGTGCATAAAACACAAGCCTACTTTCCAAACTGGGATTGTGTATTAGACTCATTTTCTTTAACACTCAGCATAACTATGTTGGCTCAATGGGAACCGAGAAGATAAAAGCGACAAAAGAAAAACAAAACAAAACAAAAAACACCCTTGTGAAAATGCTGAAGAATGTCACCTATGAGCAGGAAACAAGAACCTGTAACCAGAACAAACAGGCATTACCTCAAAGTTTTAAGTTTCACAACTAAAACTGCATGAGTGTAAGCCTTTCTCCTGTAGTGCTGAATGAGACCTAACAGATATTAAGCTACTTTAAACAGGGACTGAAAATCATTGGTCTTACTACCTCTCTACACAAGCAAAAGCACAGCTGTAGGGAAGATCAGATTACGGAAAGACAGTTTAACTAATAAAACCAGTAATACCTTAAAGTCCAATAGGAAAACATTCTGCACCCTCCCTTTAGAAAAAGGCTTTTTAATAGTCTGAAACAGTATTTTTCAATTTCTTCTCCCTTTACTATTTCACTTCAAGTATGTCAATTTTGATGGTTTCTTTTCACTTACAAAGGTTTAGGATTTTACCAGTGGACACTGAAAGGAAATGCAGAGCAAGAAACATAATCTTTTGAGTGCCTTTAAAGCTAGTTTCTTACCTTTCAGTCACACGCACATATCACATACTGTTTCTGAAATCCACTCCTCCATATGTCAAACTTCCCATGCTCCCCCTTCAAGCATTGAAAGGACAGGCAATACTGAAGATGTATAAAACAATCATTCTGCATTCATGGTTTTAAAAAACTTTCAACGTCATGACCTACATCATTATTGTCTTGCTGTTGGAGCTTAATGCATGTAACTTAAACAGAGACTCACCTTGCATGATAGCGCGAGTGCCAGGAAGCGCAGGTGCTGGATGAGGAAAGGTGTGACGTGGCTGTCTCAGGTTGACTTTCTGTAAATTTGGTTGCGTGCCAGGAGTGAGGCCTGCAGGCTAGGTCATTTCTCCTGAAAACGAGAGAGTTAGAGTGTACTAGTTTAATGCAAGCAGTTCAGTAAGGTGACACGCAGCAAAAAATCTACCAGGGCAGTAGTCAAATGCTATACAGATAGGGCAGAGGAAGAATTACTTCAAACGACAGCAAATGAGACAACTTTCTACCTGCATGCCCCTTTTGAAAAGACACCAGCATTCCTTTAAAATGCTTGAGATGCAGTGAAACGTCAATACTCTCCAAGGTCTGTGCTTGGGTGGATTTTTGGTTGATTTTCAGGTTCTTTGTTTGGTTGGTTTTTGTGGGTTTTATTTTTTTAATTTTATTTATTTTGGTGGGGGGGTGGTTTTTATGAGGGGCGGAAACAGGCAAACAGATTTTAAAGTACCTGACACGTATCCAGAGCTTTAACAGTTAAAGCTCACACTGCGACTTATGACTCTTTTACAACATGTCAACAGTACAGTAGGGCTTTGGCAAGGTTTTACTGTAGGTATGTGCTTCTGGGAGGAGGTGAGAAGAAAAGAGTTAATAACAGGAAGAAACAAAGACATGTACATTGCTTCATACAAGTTAGTAAGGGTGATCTAACTAATAATTTTAACTCCAGCCACGTTCTGCTTCAGCTCTTGAAATGTTTGGCACCCCCAGTATGCAGGGGGTTTTGTTTGTTTGGGTTTTTTTTCTTTGTTTTCTAAAGAATACACCTCAAAAGTAGTTCAGCAATTCAAAGTCCCCAAACACCTACTTGGATATCACCTCCAAATATATACGCTTATGTAACTGAAGAGATCCCTTCTTAGAAGTACAACAATAAGTTGTTAGAGCTTTGTACCTTGCAAACCTTTCTGCAAAACTGCTCTACACTCCTCTGCCCCTTCCTTCTGTTCAGGAATTAGTAGCAACAGCTTGCACTTCCTTCCAAGGACTTGCTGTTTATAACACCTCTCGGCACTCAAGAAATAAGCGTATTCTTTTTCCTCAATGTTAAATAAGCAGTCTGGGTGGAATTCAGCTACTTCTGTTTCAGTGAGCAGATCCTGAGTACAGACAATTTGTCTAGACCCTCTCAGTCACCCGGGAACAAAGTAGGAACTTCTTGAAGGTAAATCATCCTGCCCTTCTCTTTGGCTCATCTTGGGGGAAGTGTAATTTAAAATTTAGACTAGGTATAAGGTGAGACAAATCCCATCCTTCCAAGCCACAGTCTGAAACAAAGGCTTACAGGACCTTAGCTCTTGAGGGGTTTTTTAATGCACTTACATATTTTACTTATGTATTTATGAAATTTATTACTGCAAGGTTAAGTAATTTGTCTAAGTTACAAAGTAATTTGCTAAGCTGAGAAAGTGTTCCCTATTTTCAACTTCAACTCTAAAGGCAGTTCTCCATTTTTTTTTTTACTCATTCCCCCTTTTTATAAATTTGGGTTATGAGACAGCCACTGGATTTAGAGTACAAAACTAAAGGTCATTATAAACCCAGTATCTTCAAAACAGGTCAAATTTGAGTACACTGCTTTTTGCAGTACATTCAGGAAGATCTGATGAATTGCCTTTCCAAAGTCTGCATGCAGGACTACAAAAGGAGAATAATAATTCTACAGGGAAACTGTAATTTCACTAAGAAGCATAGCATCGTTACTGGCACTAAAAAAAAGAAGTAATTGTTTCCATAAACAAAAGCCTACTCTTCCCAGCATGACAATGAGAAAACAGTTAAGCAGAGCATCACTATGTTGTTCCTTCTTGGCAGAAAATGAAATTCAGAGTCAGCGGAGGAGCCCAAATACTCTCAGTGCAACCAAGTGCAAAAGGTTCTGCTCAGCCATGCGATGCTGGGCTCCAGACAGTCCTTGCATACTCCAAGGGCCCCAAGCCTGTGTTCAGGTATGGAAAAAAATCGTTCCACTGTTCAGCTGCACAGAACATTGAAGGGTTTTTTTCCCCCCAGCTCACCTCTAATGATATTGATACCAGCTCGGCAAACCACAAATACCTGTTTAGGCAAATTCAATAGACCTCCTAGGCAACAATTCAGCAAAAAGGTTTATCTGTTATGAGACAATTACTTTTTTATGATGCACCGCTAAGGAAACAGGACTAGAAAACTAGCACAATACAAGCAATGTTTGGAGTGTTGAAGGTTGGGAAAGAGGACTTCTGTGATGGTTTGCTACGGGTTTGGCAAATGGTAGAGGAATTCAATCACTGGGAAGGAACAGAAGGGATGCACTTGTAAAGTCAGTACTGTACCTCATGGAACTTCTCAAGATCTTCATAAGATAGTTTCTCGCCACATGAACATCATTTTCAGATGGCATTTTCTGTGCTACAATATCCACCACCACTTTCATCTTCCTGAGCAGCCAAGCAAGGGGAGGAACAGACTGGCCTGAGTTGTGATGTGAGGCAAGTCAAGTGGACAAGAACTTACAAGTTCTGTTTCATTTTTTGTATTTGTGGACACACACATATTTTTGAGAGATTCTTTTTTTTAGACATAATAGCCTGAACAGCCTAAAAATACTGGTGGGATACCTGGAGGGTGGAATCACACAGACACCTGCTTTCGCTGAAGTCCACAACATGACTAAACATTAATTTACTGTGCATAGTCTACAATGCTTTCTGCTGGATTCTCACCATTTAATTACATTTACTATTTCCTGCATTTCAAGAAACAAAATTTTTCTAACAATAAATGGAGCATAGCATGACTATTGATTCCAAAACTCAGCACAAATGGGTACAAAGGAATGGAAAGAAAAGATTAAAAGACTCAAACCAGGAATATTTTGCAGGCAACTAAAGATGCTGGAAGCTGAGCATTTATATTCTAATGTAATACCTCTGTATTAATTCTGAGTGACAGAATGAGATCATCTGAACCTACAACCCAGAAAACCTCTAGCATTAATGGAAGCATTAATAAAAGCATTTCACCAAGAGTGTCCTTCTACCAGTGCTTTTACAAAAGCTGCTGGAAGGAAGACACTGATAAGCTTTGAAGATACGATACAAAGGGAAAAAAACAATTTCTATTGACTATAAGCAATCTGTTGGATAGTGGTCTCAATGACATTTGTGTGCAAATACTTTAGCAATAAAACAACCTTTCCAATCCAGTTTTTCAGAATAAATCTGTCCTTTTATAGTTACTGCTTGGAAGTCAGTAAGACATTCTGAATTTCATAGGCTATAGAGATTAGACATATTGGCTCAGACTGCTGCAGCAACACTGAGGAGGTTGACTGGACGGCGAGGGGGAGAGAAAATGTACTTCCTTGACCAAGAGAGAAAAATAATTAAACTGGACAAGCAGATGTATCTGTAAACAACAACAAAAATCAGAAAAATATCTTAAAATGGAAAGTAGACAGGAAATTGAATATAGTAACTGAACTATCTCAGCACACAACAAAAATATCAATGAATATGAGCCATTTTCTCTGTTTTCAGACACATTCTGAATTCCTGTAGGTACCGGTCAGATAAAAGGCCAGCAGATACAACAGCAAGAGGCATGTATTCCCCCCACAACAGAATTTCTACTTTATTCCCATCTACCAAAGAGCACTCTTGTTATAACCCTACCAGAGAGGCTTTTGCATTTGGAGTCCAAAAGCAAAAGGAGGACAGGCAGTGCCAGAAGCCTGCATCCAGGTGGAAAGCAATTGCTAGGATTTATTTGCCTGTTAATGTTTTGTTCCAGCCCTCTGCTGAATCAACAGAGACGGAAGGCCTGACTGCTGGCTCACAGGTAAGCATAAGGCTGCAAATCTTTCACTGCAAGTAGCAGCAGCTACACATGACAGAGGCCCTACAGTATTTCTGAAATAGAAAACTGGCTGTCATTCATCTTGTTACTGGCCCCTTCTCTTTAGCTCAAAGAGGTGTTTTTAATACCAGCAGCGCTGACATACCCACACAAAGACACTCTGACCCATCTCAAGAACAAGGTAATGAACAGTTCCTACAGGAATTTTTCAGGTAAAACTCTGGAAATGTGAAAATGAACAAAGAGTCATACCAATGGGGCATTTTAACCAGGACTGCCCAGCCACTTCCCTTTTTAAAGCCTATCTTCTGTTATTTCACGTCCTCACGTTGCCCAAAGTTTACCGATCTGCACAATTACTTTTCACGTTCAATCTAAATAATTCTTCAAAATGGCTGAGCTCGGCTTGGGGGGGGGGAAGGGCGGAACAAACCCCAGAACTCCTTTCCAGTTCACCATAAAGCCCCCCCGGGTTTCACCCACGCTAATGAAGGCAGCACAAACCTGCCATAAGGTTTTTAAATCTCCACGTAAACACGGAGGGGCGGGGCCCGAGGCGGGGAGGGGCGGGGCCACCGCCCAGCCAGCCCCGCGGGAGCCCAGCGCGGCTCGCCAGGCCCTCCACGATGAAGGCATCTGCTCCGAAAATACAATAGCTCTCCTCGTTCTTTATTATTATTGTTATTATTACTCATGGCAATTAATCCCTCCTCAGGCCATTAACAGTGGTACGCTGTTCTTCTGTGACTCTGAAACACATTGCAGGGTCGTGTCGTTTTCCCAGGGGCTGCGGTGCTCAGACTGCGGAATTCACAGCACCGCTTCGAATCAGTAGTAATTATTTATAGTCAGGGTTCCCCCTATGGCACATCTAAGCAGAAGCGGGCATTTGATGCCAGTCCTTGTGAATACAATGTTTCCTGCTGCTCATCTGTATCAGCAGCAGCAGGAAATAAAACCTGGGTTTAGACAAGAATTCCCAATTTTTCTAATTTAAAAGGAGGGACGAGTCAGTGGCCTCAGTCAGAACTGAGCTGTGTCTACAAAGAACTGTTACACACTGTCAGCACTAATTCTCCGAGTTAAAACTGTTGTAGTGATTACATTAAAGGTTCTTTAAAAAAGCATATTCCGTTTTCAGTCACTTTAGTTTCTACAGAACATTTTCGTTCGCAAAGCTGTGGATCACTGTTTCACAGTGCTTCAAGTCCCTGTGTTTCAAGGTACAACTTCCCTGCAAGCCCCAGAATCTGGGAACTAGTCAATATAGTGAAATTCAGCAGCAGCTATCAAAACAAAATTCTTCTCCCTCCATTCACTGAGATGTAACTCAGACTTTTCAGTAGTGACGCAAAGCCTCTCTCCAGTGCTCTGTTTTTAATAGAGTTCACATTTTGACAGTTGCAGCAGGAGGTCCAAACTGCTTTCAGTTATTTTAAACCTTGCCTACAACCAGGAATTTGTCCCGATTCCAGTGTAAGGTAAATGGCTACAAGACTGCCCTGCCTGCACGCGAAGGATGCGATGCTAAGGAAATGCAGAAAGGCTACAGCACTGAGATAAAACGGAAACCTACACGTGCTTAAAAGGTCAAATGCATTGGTATTCTCAAAGAAGCAGCACGCTCAGACACTGCACGTACTGAATAGTACGTCTCACAAGGTGCCCTTGGAGTGTTTAAAAGCCAAATAAACCAAATCATGCTGCACTTGTTTGTCCTGTGGAAAAAAAATCCTCTCATACATTGTTAAGATGGCTAGTTACGAACACTGCTGGCCCGTGCCAGCCAGGCAAGTAACTATGAGAAGTTCAGTCTTTGGGATCTCCTCAGCAAGCCACTCATCCATCGTTTTTATTGCACGTAGAGAAATTGTAGTGACAGGACAGGTGCCCTTGCTTGTCCCCTTATAAATCCCAAATGACTTCATAGTTCCCAGCTTTCTCACCTCACCTCCTTTAAAATAACATGCATACGCTGGGACAGACATACCAACACTTCATTAACGAATTTTATAAATCTGTATGTGCGGGGGGGGGAAGAGTCCAAAAAAAGCAAAAAAATCTTGTGCTCAATGGATTCAAATACACTCACAGAGCAACATACAATGCAATTCAATGGGTATGGAAAAAGCCACTGTAAAACTACCAAATCACTTATTCAATTTATGAAAAACATTATTCAGATATTTTTAGTCTCCTGAATCCTTGGGGGTGGGAAAGGAGGCTGAAAACCACCATGAAGCTGCAGTTACCCACAGAGGCCTCAAATAATAAGAAGAAATAGCGTCATCACCAGTTTTCCTTCACAAAATAGTTCAATATATTTTTCCCTTCAGATTGTGAAGACCTCACCCAACTGCCTAATCTGGGAGCACGCAACTAGAACAGGATGATTTTTTTTTTCTGAAAAGAAAAAAAGATAAAATTGCTACCTGAACAAATCAAGTATTTTTTTGAATGAGCACTTATTTGGTTGAAATATCTTCTTTCTTTCTTTTTTCTTACCCTCCCTTCAAGTAGACAAACAACATTCCTTTCTATAGAGTACTGAAGGAGTCATCGCCCTCTGCAGACAAAGACATTAAGTGTTTTCTCTCTCGGGCAACTATATTCGTAGAATTTAAATTACTTCCCATTACTTCAGTCACCACTGGCAGATCCATCTGCCAGGGTAATACAGGAATGAAGTACCTAAAATCTGGCAAAAGACTAAGGTCCAGCAGCAAAGCTATATAAGGAATGTAAACAGCTTCTTGTGTCATTCTCAATAATTCAATACAACCATGACCTATCCTAATCTAGGCTCAAACGGTTGTTATCAATTCCATAAAGCAGCTTTATGTTAAGTGCAATACAATCTCCTCCTCTCCCCTTGCCATTTTCAGTGTTGTCCTGCCTCCCAACATACCTGTCTGTATCTTTGGATGTAACAGAAAACCAAGCGATGGGTAAAAGTGATTTTAAAAGGAGGACAAAGCATCCAAAACTTGAGGTTGAACACCTTTCCTGAACAGAGCTACTCTCCCACTTTATTTCTTCCTCATTTTCTTTGAAAATGAAGAAAGGAAGGGGGGGTGGTGTGTACGTGTGAAAGAATAAAAGAAGGAAGAAAAATGCAGAAAGCCCCCTGAAAATTTTCATGCAACAATCCCATATTAAAGGACCCTCCCCAAATTAAAGAACTCCCACAATATATTTTGAAGTAAACCTTCACTGTCTGTCCTTCATAACCAATATGGGTTATTCAAAAAAGTTTTTTTTATATATATATATATTTTTTTTTAATACATGCACACACATACTCCCATCCATATATGCAAAGTCACTTTTTAGGCTTTTCAAAACTCAAAATATGCCCACAACTTCTCTGTCCAGGTTGATGGTTTTGCACTTCAACACCACTGGTTTTTGGTCTTCCCAATATACCTAAACCCTGCTAAAACCTGACCCACAGTCCACTTCTGAATTTGTCTCCCTGCTTCTTTCTAGAGCATCACAGCCTGAACTGCTTTGTTCCCTTTTTGTAAGGGTATCCTACTGCCTTTCACTCAGATTCAGCCTTGGATGCCCCAACTTCCCGCTGTCCTGAGCTTAGACAGCAGCAATTTAAATGCTTTTTCTAAAGTACACTCTATGCCAGCATTCACACCGTCTATCCAGGAGAGCCTTAAATGTCCTTTCAAGGAGAGACAGTAAATTTAAGGCTTTCTTTGGGCGAGCCATGCAGTGACTGCATAAACCCCTCTCAAAAGCCAACAAACACAGGGCCTTCCTAGCTGAGGCAGAAGCATCAGGACTTGAAATTTCAAGTTAACTGTGTGGAGACATCACACCCTCACTTTTACAGAGATTAAACTTAAAATGTGTAAAATGCCTGTTCGTGGTGAGCAATAAACCTGAAAAACTACTGGTGAATATCATCACGGTAAGTATTTTAAGGCAATGCCTTTTACATCTGCAAATCTATCGTGAGCTTTGTAAAAACAACACACACCATCTCCTCTCTTTCATCACACTTATTCCCTGAATAAACAAAATGCCTGAATGGAACTTTACTGGGAATGAAAATTTGTTGAAGGTTGTTGTATTAGGTATCTGCTGAAGATTAAATAGAAATGCTTTCACATTGTAATTGATCAAATGCTGCTTATGTGAGATTTAAAAAAAACTAGTATGCCAGGCTCAATAGCCTAGGAAAGTGCATTTAAAGGTGAAGTCTTAATATTAGAAACTGTCACCAGCAACATTACTGTTAGTTTGCCAGCTGTGCACTGTTTTCCAAAATAAACACAGGGGGGCTGACATATACAAATTCAAATTACTACTGGCAACACTCAAGCCATACCAGAGTTTTTGTTTCAAGACTGCTTCTCTCCATTAACAGCAGCACACACCCCATCTGTTGTCAGAACCACCTCTCCTTGCATATTAGCATCTATTAGTTTGGGAAGATCCCCTGTGACATACTTCACTGGAATGGGATGAACCAATGATGAAAACTCATCAGCCCGGTATATGAAAATACTCTTCTCTGACCTCAGACAGCTGAGCCCCGCTGCCTACATCCCCTTGTCCAGTGACAGCTGGATTAGCCACAGGCGAAAAAACCCAGACATCTGAGACCGTGCACGTAACACGCACTGACACACAAACTGCAGAAGATGAACAGCTGAAAGAGAGAACAGTTGGTAGTCTCAAGGAACACTGAAACCCATGTATAGAAATTAAAAATAAAGAATAAAATTTTCATGCAAAAAAAGTTATTAGCAGCCATGTCATCCTAAGACAAATCTACGACTGCCCTAGCGTACTCAACTCCTTTCAAAGTTTAAATGACTTAGATGAGCAGAAAAAACTAAATGAAAGTTGGGCTCCTAATCAACTTCGTGAATCCCTCTAACTTATCAAATAGTAAACTATTATCCTTTCTGGTTAAAAGATATTGAAAACACACTATAGTTGAAGAAAATTATGTCTCAGTGAAGGAAAGCTGTTAACAACTGAATAACCATGAAGCAATGAACAAGCCTGGTCTAACAGCAGTCCACCCAATTCCTAATCCCCAGCAAATACAGAAGCTCATTCCAACAAGTTTTCGTATCCTCACCTTCCACGCTGGCAGCTCTTCACTCAGCTCAACCATCTCCCTGGATGGAGTCACCAGTGCGATTCCCCAGGGAAAGCCATCACCACCTCCCTGTCTTTGCATCCTTTCCT
The DNA here is from genome assembly GCF_035582795.1 of Mycteria americana. Classification (NCBI taxonomy): domain Eukaryota; kingdom Metazoa; phylum Chordata; class Aves; order Ciconiiformes; family Ciconiidae; genus Mycteria; species Mycteria americana. The sequence goes on from NC_134365.1 coordinate 141,130,122, forward strand.
CTCTCCAGCCCCTGTCCCATACTTGTTTGAGGTTGGCTATTCCCACCTTCCCCTCTCCAAGAACGTGGCACACTTGCACTCCCTTTGCAGGCCCGTTCCTACACAGTCTTTTCCCACCTGTGTCTTTACGTTGGCAGCCAGCCAGGCTTTTTTGTGGATCTACTGTAGTGTCAGAGGGAAAGTTGCAATGACAGAAGATGGTGCTGTAGTCACTTAATAACCAAGTTAAAACATGTAGGAAAACACTGAATATGTATTAAATCCAGTGTGTCACATCTAGTATAATTAACTAGCCTAAGAGCTCTATCAATGGCTGGTAAGAATTATTTAATGTTTTCGATAAACTGCCTTCAAAATCTATTTAGTTTAGGGACAATTTGAAGGCCTAAATTCAAATTAGGCTCCAGAGCTGAACCTTCCAAAACCTACAAAGTTTCAACATATCTATATGCAAACCCCCCACATTATCTACGAGCTAAGAATAATCAACATAGTATGCCTAAAAAAATACAACCCCACACCATGTGTGGATGTGTGTATTGACTGACCTTCAACATGAATGAAGAAAACACAAGAAGACAAGGATCTACCTTCTGTTCCACCAGAATCCACAGGACATTTCAGAAGTACATAGACAAGGTCACCAAACAAAATACTCTTCTCAAAAAGAAATCTCCGATTCTCTAAGCTCCCTCTGCTCCAGTCCACCCAACCCCGATTTACTCCTGACATACCCTACACTGGCAACTGAGCTTTCTCCAGCCTGTAGACCTCAAAAGCACTATCTCAAGCTCTATAAAAATCTTACTCTCAATACCCCTGGATTCACAATACCATAATTATAAATTTCCATGCATAAAAATTAAACCCAGTACCTGTGCTTCCTTAAGATGGGAATTATTTATCCAATTTCTGAAATGCAGAAGCTAGAGGAGCAGCACTACCAACCCCTAATAACAAACCATCTTATTCCTAATCTAAAACTGGTGCAAACTGGCCACAAACAGCTTCTGTTTTCTTCAGGGAATGATTACTACCCTCTCTTGTCCAGTCTGAAGCTGTAATATCAAGATCACCACCACACCACCATCAAGATCACCACCACACAGGACGTCCACAGGAGGTATGGATGTCCTGACGTTACAAGACCAACAGTGCCGTACCAGGGACAACTCAGTTTCCCATTTCTTGAACTTTGCGTCAGTATTCTAGCTCAACCCTCCAACTATTTCTACGTCAGAGCAACAGTCAAATTCTGGCTTTCCCACAGCTATTCTGAAACCTTTTCAAGTGCCACATCACTTTTTTTTTCCCCCCAAATACAGCAGCAGAAATGACTTGGGTTCAGCAAAATCTCAGAGAAGGAATACTGAAAATAATACCAGCCAACAGGACCACTAAGGGAATTCATACAGAATGACAACCTTGTGGCCCAATTTAAACTTCCCTACCCAAAAGCCTTTTCTAAACCTGTTGAAACCATGCTGGTAGTGGTGGCATAGAAATGCAGAGGGTAATGCAACCTTGACTATACATTATATAGTAAAATTGTTCACAAAAAGGAATGGCTAAAGCAGATGCACTGCAGGAACGATATTCAATGAAATAAATATTGAGAACAATACTGCAGGTCTCCATTACCAATGATATAGTCCTTTTTAGCCAGAAGAAACATTGGAATAAGAAGTAGAATCAACTCAACAGGCCCACATGAAGTCATTTTGCTCATCTATTTAAGAGCTTGCATTTGTTAAGTATTCAGATATTTCTTCTCAGCCTATTCTCACAACACTTGGGATTCTCAAGTAATCTTTCAAATAAACACTGGTAATGTCACACAGCATCCAGGATCCATTTATTCCAGCTTAGCTATAACTGAGACAAAAGATGAGTGCAATACTGTAGAAAAAAATTAGAGTATTTTCCACATTAATAAAGAACTGAATAAGTTTTTTATGCAGAAACTTTCCCTCGAGGCATCTTGGTCTCAGAAGGGCAAGAGAGATTTGAAAGGAAAAACTGCTGCATAAAAAAATACGGGGGGGGGGGGGGGGAATAAAACCCTCTTCTGCTCTTCTGGAGGAGCCCCTTCTGGACTACATATACAAGTGTATGTAAAAATTTATGGTGCCTCCACTGAATGTGACATTTGGAGATAGCTATGCAACTGTAAATCACTCTGTAATATATGGCACGGTTTTTAAAAAAGGATTTTTATTGTCATAGTAACTATTTTCCGATTAAAACAGACAGAGTTTTGGCACATTACAGAGCTCATAATTTGGGCGTGAAACCTCAGCTGCCTTAACGTGTTGGAAGCCCAAGGCATAAGGTGGTTATAGCTGCACAATCATCTTCTGAGGTAACCTCTCCCTCCTTACCTCCCAGGGGCAGCTCAAGTTTCAGGTGGAGAAGCTAATTGTTCAATTCCAAGTTATATCCCCTTCTTAAACTCCAACTGATGACTGCAGCTGTAGCAGGATTATAACAATAAGCAGTACGATTTGAAACACTTACGCATCCATCTACAATTTCTCGATTGGCAAAGAGCAGATATTTTCCTGCAACTTCTTGGAGCATGAGCTCCTCTCCTCCTATGCCTATATTAATCCGGTCCCAATTTCTTCAACCCTGTGTGTAGAGACTCTTCATTGAAGTAGAGGAGATCTGCATGGGCAGGTGTAACACTGTCACTGCTGTCACCGAGAGCTCCTACCAGCCTGCAGTTCTGTGCCTTACCCTGAGAAAGGCAAGGCCACCGCCCTCCGTCCCTAGAGGGGAGATGGGGGCTGCAGTGAACCAAGTGAAAGAAGCTGGCCCCTCTGCTGGGGCTGGCTCTACATCCCGCTTCATCTCCTGCCATTTTATTCTGTCAGAAACAGAGCCGGGCCCCAACTTCAACCCTCCCTGCTACAAGACGGTGCTGATCCTTATCACACAGTGGTTAAGCAAGACTAAGATCCAGCTGATGGCCACAGAAGCACCAACGGATAAGAATGACCTCTCTTCCCCTGCATCGTCTCTCTTACGGATGAGTATCCGGGTCATCTAGAGACAGCGATACTCTTCTTCCTATTGCAAAGGGCCTAGCAACTATGCCTGGAGAAGACGGGTCCCTCCCTGCACACAGTACTGTACCTACGGGATGCACAGACTTGCTCCTGTTTACACCCCTGCCCAAACCTTCCTCCCTCCACCACACACACAAACAGAGGGGTATGTCTGAATCCTGAAAACAGAGGACTTAATTTCTTCACTCCTCTCAATAACATGAGACCCGTCCAGAAACACAGACACAAACTGAGAGTTCACGAAAAGGAAATGCAATGAACGCAAGGATATCAAACTGCCAATACCTCTGCCAAAGATTCACCCACGACAGCCACCTCACCCCCTGCCCCAGAGAAACGGCGGTGGACACGGACAAGTTGCCGTCCCCTGTGCCACCCCTGCGGCTCAGCCCCTCAGGCAGCAGCTCCCAGAGACGCCGGCCCGAGATGCTGGTCCAGGTGAGGAACCCACTCCAGTCCAGCCACTGAGTAAACACACTCAAGTCTTCAGTAAATTTTTGCTGATCAAAAAAATAAAACCCTATTTAACCTACTAACTGCAACAATGCTGTTTCCCTTGATTTGGATACCCTGGGAATACATACAGGCCTTATTTGGAGCAGATGTATGGCAGCCTTAAAACACTTAAAACCACTTAGAGCTGGAAGTTTAAAAGTGACCAGACAACTCTGATTTCTGGGATTCCCAGAGCAGAGCTGACTTTGTTTAGTGGGTAATGTTCTTGCAGGCTTTGAGGCTTATTTTGCAGAAACTGAATGTGCCAAGATATGCACCTAATTTAACATCATTAGACTTGAAAGCTGGGTTCAGTCACTTCACAGCAAAATAAAAGCTATTTTCCGAGCAAGATTGAAAACAGAATCACTTCACAGCAATAACACCACAGATCTTCAATAGATTATTCCTCTTCCAGCCCACCTCACACCACCCCTTCAGATCTCAATCTTTAGTCACCCTAATTATCACCAAGAATAAGTTTTACAAGAGAGTCAATCTGGCAAAAATAAAACTAAAAAACCGCAAGTTGAAACATGTGCTTGGATACAAAGAAATCACATTGGAAACTACCTCAATGATTTTCCAAGGCCAGATCAGTTACAATGGATGACGAAACACAGGAAAAAAAGCTCTAGCTAATATTCATAAATAGTTACTCCTGCTGCTAAAGCTTGTGTGTTAAAAAGCCACAGAGGCTCTCAGCATCCCTCTGAAGTGACTGAGTAGTTTCATAACTGAATTCATCCATGCACTGTTCCTGCATAAACCAAGGTATGGATCCTGATGGAAAGTATCTATGGACAATCTCATAATAAATAACGACACTATATTCACATGAAAGTTGCGACTACATCACTATTTTTAAACCCAGAGCAGTGAATGGGGCTCTGTCTAACACTGAATACTCAGCTGTTTGCATTATATGTACTAGATTTAGTCTTCTTGAGCTGGAAAACAAAATTGGGTTGTAACACTGGCGTTAGGGTGGTATAGAGCTCCCTCAGGGAACTTTAAACAGCCTCAAAGAACAGAAAAGATATCTTTCTTATATATAAGATGATCATCGAAAGAGACACACTGAATACTACATATGTGTTCCAAGTGATTAATGAAAGTCTAATATTATATAGCTTTACTTGAAGTTCAGTGAGCTCAGCAGAAATGTGTAATGTGTTTTACGTGCCAACGCTCTGCTATGTATTACTATGCTTTATTATAAACCAACAGTAACCCGCAGAAGTTGACCTTAACTCTTCTGGGATCCTGCCCCACAAATACAATGAGCAGTTCCTATTTGAGCAGCTCCCGCTGGAGCGAAGCTCCATTAGCCTCACTAGATTAAGGATTTCTCTAATGGAGCTGGCTGCTCTGTCTGGTCACCACTAAGCAGATAGAGACAGAAACACATCCTGAGCCCACGCTGCTCCGGCACCCCACCTTCACAGCATATGTTCTTGAAAGGCAGGAAGCAGCAACTGGACTGGCAGTGAGAAAAAAATCCCATTCTGCCAAATTTATCACCCCCCAAACTTCCCCAAACTGCATAAGACAAGTGTATTTAAAATATTTTTTTTCCTGGTTTTGTTCATTACTTCATATACCTCTCCTTCCCAAAAAGAAATCCCACAATCCCTTCTTTAGATTTACAGGGAGGAACAAACAACTTTGGTCTCACACATTTATCAGCGTACTCGTTTCCTCTTGCACTGTTCTGTAAAAATCCCTTTGCATCCTTGTGTAACCTCTGTGCATGTTGGCAAACTCCTCACAGCCTGGGAAACTTTTTCCATTCAATTTTCTTTTCACACCAATAAAAGCAGAAAACTGAATAACTCTCAGGCCTTGACACTTTAAGTTTCACTAACACGCTAACTCTGCTACTCCGTTTGTCCTGATGATACACACTGGGATGAAAAGACCTGTTAAGAAAACTAGTTGCAGACCTGTTCGAAAGTAGTAACTGCAAACCACCCCAGTGCACAGCCTCGCTGGGAGATGAGTGGTTTTGCTCAGCAACACAAAGCATGCTGAAGCCAGCTCTGCGTGAGAAACGGGAGGCAAATTGGCAAGTAAACCACAAAATATCTTCTCAAAGTCACCTCCCCTCTTCAACATCTGCCGACTCCCCTTCAACAATCCTATTACGAAATTTTAATCGGAGGCATTCAAGACAGCCCTGCATGGCTTCCCCCACCCCACCCCCCTCCGTCAAGTTAATAAGATACAAAAAAGCCAAGAGAAAGGCAGCCCAAGCGCTTGCTTATCCCAGCAATGGGCCATAGGGGTGAGGAGCTGCTGGAGTGCCGGTGCCCTGCCTCCTGGCCAGCCTGGCAGGAGCCTCTCCCTCCCCAGCACAGCCCTAGGTACCTACCCAGGCACCGCGCCGGGTAGTGCCTCCTCCCCAGACCCCTTCCTCAGGGATCGGGCATGGCTCCTGGCCAGCGGGCAAGCCTCCACATCAGGGAGCAGGATTGGGCTGGGGGAGAAGCAATGGGGCCCCAGCTATGGGCCGGGGCAGCACGCATGGGGTGCAGGCAGCACCCACCTGGGCTCCGTCCGTGGCAAAAGCGGGCGATGCTGGCGGAGCAGAGCATGGGACCCCGCAGCCCTCAGCGACCGACCGTCCTCCTCCTGCGGTAATCCGCGCCGCTGTGCCAGCTTAGGGTATATAATTAGACTCACAAAGGAGCCTTGTTACCGCTCCCCGCTAAGAGGCCATAGCAGTTTTGATTAGTCATGCCAGCGACTCCGCCGCCCGACCCCGGTGAACATTGCCTGCGGAGCTTGGCGGGGAAAAGCTGAGCAAAGCCTGAAACCAGAGGACTCTTCCTGGAGGAGGGAGGGGGGATTTTTATTTTTAATTTGAAGTGGTGTTTGACATGGCATGTGGAAAATACACTGACATTACGCCGCTGAAACTGCTTTTTTCAGCTGTTCCATCCTTTCCTTTTGCTATCTTCTAGGCAAATGTATGGGTGAACAGTCCCCTCTGGGGCACTACATTGTAAAGAAGTTCACATCACCTATGAGATGACAAATCTGCTCAAGGAGCAAAGCTAAAAGAAAATCTCCAGAACAACCTGCGCCTCCTAAGATCTGATGGGCTGTCAATAGCATTTGAGAGTTACAGATGTTTTTCCTATACATTAAAACCAACCAGCCAGTCTTCTCAGGGAGCAGCACTTCCCCCAAAAGAGAGGCAGCCTGCGATATCCCTAGAAATAAATAACCTCAGTACTCAGAAAGGCATTGGAAATCATCGCCTATGGAGAAAAGTGGCAGGTACGTCCTTCCATCCCCCAGGGAGACTCATGTTACAAGTTCTGGGGAATTCTTTCAAAGGACAATTTATTTTAATAATCTTTTGAAAAAATAAGCTTTATTCCATAGTCACACCATTAATCCCCTGCTGCTGGCCAGATTTGCACATGTAAGCTTGCTACAGTTGCTGACCATCATCATACCCGAGGATGTAAAGGACACAGTAACAGGCTCCACAGAGTTTATTTGAGGGAAAATGAAAAAGATTAGTTCTGCTGTATCCTTAAGGATCAGCCCAGGAGAGTGAGAAACTTTCTTCTTATGTACTGGCATACATGCCAAGACCACATTTTCCTTAGGTTCACTGACCCATCACACCAAACACACAACAACTGTACATTTTTATTGGTTCTGTGCTGTAACATAGCAGACTGATTGCCACAAGAAGCTGACTGCACCACAGCATCCTTACCAACCGACTGACCCACATCCTGCATATGAAAAATGAACGTCTTTTCACAGGTCAAAGGAGGATGCGCTTATAGTCGCAAAGCAAATGCTGGAAGTACCGTGGATTTACAGAAATCCTCAAACTTCAGGAGCGAGGAGGAGGCTGGCAAAAGGGCAAGAAGTGGTCTTATTTTATGCAGGCATATTTGGATTTTAATAAGAAATCTAGTTAAAACAGCATGTGGCAGAATTACACAATTCTGAAGAAGTTCAATAGCTCTGCTGTGTAAACTTGCTGGAAGTTAGATGGCCAGGCTGCTGTTAGCTTTCCCAGCCAGACTGCAATATTCTATCAAAAAATGACTGCACTTCGCATAAAGGTGAGAGTATTGATTTCTCACAGATGTTAAAGCTAATATAATGAGGGAGTTTTGGAAGTAGTCTGAATAAAGGTAAGCTAGCATGATCCCTTGCTTATCAACATTAACACACATGCATGTGTGTGCACGTGCACACTCAGTCCAGACTGAGTTTGATGGGTCACTCTTCTAACACTGTTTCTGAAAAAGTTTTAAAAACATGGAGTTATTGTTGTGTGAATGAGGATGCAAAGTCCAGCTGACAAATACTATTCTATACTTGGTGACTTATTTGGCAAAACAGAGAAGTAAAATCAAGTGGATAAAAGAGCTTTTTTCCTGAATTTCCAGCAGCAAGTCCATCTTCACTCTACGTAACAGAAGAATAAATTGCATAGAGCGAGTACTATTGAATCCACTGCCTGAAAAAGTATTAGAATTAGTGGTAAAGAAAGAGGAAAACCAAGTTAAATAGCATGTATCTCCTTAATTTTAAAGAAAAGGAAAACTTAAACCTCAAAATATAGTTGGCTAATAGGATTTTTAATTTGGCTTTAAAAAGCTTTTTTCCAGTCTTAATCTGCAATTAGATACTGACAAGCTGTCCTGCTAGACTGCAGCCAGAACAGCAAACAGACAAAGCAAGCTCATCTTACCTTCACTACAAGGACTGTTGGGCATGGCACTACATTTGCTGGAAAACAGCTGGAAATAAACAGTCACGTAATTGCTATGAAAGCATTTATAAAAGACTAGTTGAAATTTTAAAAATATCCCTGAAAGGACTGGGATTATTACTGTGCTTATTTTGCTCATAGGATCCAAAAATCAGGGAAGGTGGCTGACCAGACAAATGCCATGCACAAAGATTTCAGCCTTTCGAAGAATAGAGACTTTTCATCAGTCAAGTATTTTGAAGGCAAAGACCCCTCTCACTCAAGGCCTTATCTCAAGTGTAAACCTGCCTCTTTCCAAGAGAGTACAACTAAATAAATAACCTGGGATCATTACTCTAGTTGCTGTTGGATTACAGTGTAGAAGGAAAAGGAGCCTACAGCCAACTTCACACACTTGGTATTAACGCAGACGTGCTTATAAAGCTATGACACTGGATTTGTAATCACAATGGTATCAAGTCTATGTGGTACCAAACAACTTTTCATTAATAACTGCTCTTTTCTTAGAGGAGGAAAGTGTATGTTCCTAGTTCAAAGGAAACCACTGCACGCCACAATCTGACCTTCCAGAAGGCTTTACCTCCTTACTGAAAAATAACACACCAGCTAAGAGCTTTGTAGTTTGAAAACAGAACACATCAAGAGTTACCCCACCACCACTTTCTCCTCTCCCATGCATGGAATCAGAAAACAGCGATTCACGGTGAAAAGCTTTCACCAGGAACACACATATCACTTTCACTGGAAAAGGCTTCCCAGATCCTTTTTTTGTTCATTTTAATAACACAAGTTGTGGGGAGTAACCTGCTCATCACCAAGAGCAGCAGCACAGGAAAAGCAGCATCTGTGATCAAGCCTGCTGCCAAAGGTGCCCGTCCCAGTCTCTCCTCCACCTGCCTGGCTGCCAATGCGGACTTCACTCCCCTCCGAGCCTCTCACCTGTCCTTCCTCAGGGACACGGCTTTTCGCCAAAAATACAAAGATGAAAAACAGTTAAAAACCTGAACGCTCAATACGCATGCCGCCTTCAAGATCTTCTGGGAAGCACATTTGGGATGCTTTTGTCTAGACTGACTTTCCTGCATCATTAAAATATAGATTACCACATTTAATTTAGGAATGCTTATCCAAAAGAGACCGTGTGTGTTCTAAGGCAGAAATCTCTAAATTATATACATATTTTTGAAATCCCTTTTAAGTCATTTAATGAAAGTAATAGCCACAAGAGAGCGCTACCAGCAAAGGATTCAACCAAGGGGAAAACTACAGACTTGAAGCTGTTCTGAATAAAAACAAATAAAAATGCATCTGTTGTGGTCAGGTGGTCTTATTTGCACATTTAAAAGAAGTCCTCAGACATTTAATTGCTATAGCCGTGATCTTCAGAAGTCAGGAGAGATTCTGGGTGTCTCCATTTTTGAACGTGGACTTTGAGACACATTCAATGCTCTTTCTCTTTGTTTTCAAAGGCAGATTACTCAGCAGTTTTTGGATTGTAGGCACCTTTAAAGTGACTCACTCCAACTGAGACACCTGAAATTAACAGGTTGTTTTCTGATATCACCATTTTTTTTTGAATGTTTGTAACTCACTAAAACTCAATGCAATGAGCTAAAACATCAAAACTGCGTTTGTGGCTTTGCTGTTCTTTTTTGGTCTCTATGCACTGAGTACCTGAATACCTTGTACTCCCTTCTTACTTACCTTTCCAAGAAAAGTGCTGACAAATGCTAACAACAACAACAAAGTCAGCCTATTTTTCTGGAAGCAGCAAATGGAACTGCAGCATTTTTTTCCATGCAAAACAGGAGGAGTTCCTGTTTTTGCATTTTCAGCTTCCAGTATCTTATCGTAAAAGGAAGTGACTCCCAAAAAGTATCCCTAAAAAAGAACTGACATAGAATTTGGGGGGGGGGGGGGGGGGGGGGGGGGGGGAACACAAACAAAAAAACCCCCAACCACCAAAACCAAAAAAACATGTGCTTAACTTAGGGACTTCTCGGGGGAGGGAGCGGCTCTAAAAGATAGAAAAGAAGTAATAAAAGCAACCTATTAATATTCAGATGTCTTAGAATGACAAATTGAACCAGTATTTTGACAGATAAGTTACTGACAGCGTTCTATGACGTAGGTATCTATCCAAATCCCTAAAATTTTAGCAAAGCAGCATATCTTACCTTAAATGCCTATTCTCACCTGCCAAAATTCACACAAAGATCTACACAACTGCCTTTTGCCTTGCTCTCAAGCATAGCAAGACCTATAAAGTCTGTAGTACTGCTCTTTGCTTTCTCCTCCCAAGTGTCAGGTAACCAGTTGGTCCGACCTCCCATCTGCCAGTCAGCCTGTGTCTGAAAATGGAGCAAACAGCAACACCGCATTACAGTCAACAGTGCCTCTTCTTTTAAAAGAAGCCAGGCTGGAAGGAGTATTACCTTGTCACAGCACAGCAGAGTGGCTCCTTTCCTATCCCACAACCTAGTAAGTTGCATTTTACATAAAAAGAAACTAGAGACACCTGCAAAATGCTCTGCTGTGGTCTGTGAAAACAAATAAATGCAAATAAATTACCAAGTCTTAGTGCCCTTAAAGAGTTCAGTCATTAACTTGAGCAAATGAGGATTTCACCATCACAGTTTGCTCTGGTTTTCCTTGTACCTCAGCCCAACTGTACAGGCTTGAGCAGGACGGAACAGCAATTTCATTTATAAATAAGATATGCACTGTCGACAATGAGGTATTAAGTTGTAGGAGGTATGACACCATCAATCTTCCTGCCTGCAAAATTCACAATAGACTACCATGATAAAGCTTTCATATTCTGGAACTGTTTTTCCTCCCTCTGCCTTGGGGAACTAGACAGGCACATCTGGATGTCTAAGATAAAAGTGTTGATCTTGGGATTTATGGTATATTATATAAGCTACATAAATACTTTTGCCTCATCCTTATTTTGTGCGTATTCCGCTACCTTTTGATGGCTAGATAGTATTAAACTCCTGATGTCATTCTCTTACCTCAGTTTTCACCATGATTTATCAGAATTCCTCTAAAGGATAATAAAACTTTTTTTTAATGAGTATTTATCATCTGGAAGCATCTAAAATGCTTCACATATTGAAAAAACCAGCTATAAACACTGGTTCCAGCAGGGTTTACTTTCAAATATTTTGAAAATTATCATGCTATGCAAGTAAGGTGCTAAAGAAATTAACCTTTAACATAATACAAAACACAAAAAATACAAAAATTAATAATACAAAAAAAAGGCTTCGTTCAGCAGTAATACTGAAGAAAAACGCAGCCTTTGACAGGGCAAAAGCTAACAGCAGCAGCAGGAGTCAAAATACACGGGGGATTTTAGGCTGCCTCGCCATGGCTGAGGCGAAGGATCAGGAGCGAGAAACAGGAATCAGAGCAGCCTTTGGACACGCTCCCCACCACCACCTTTGCCCAGGACAGAGTTAGCAAGCACAGCAGCACGCAGCTGCCTGCACCAGCCCAACACGCTGCCTTCAGCAAGAAGGAACTTGCCGTGTCCTTGGAGCACACGGCCGTGGAAACCCTTGCGTTGCTTGTGGCCAGAAACAATGGGTGTGTTTTGCCTCCCAGCCGCTTACGGCAATGAGCTTACCGTTCCGATAGCTGTCCCAAACGAATTGAGTTTCCTCAGAAACCACATTCCAAATACCAACTGGTGTTTCTACACAGGTGTGGTACATTCCCACACCGATTTCAGCTGTGATTTACCTAACCACATCCAAGGTGACCCAAAAATGGGAGTGGGGAGAGAGTTCCTCCAGTCCCAGGGCATTTCAGGAGACGGCCCAGCCTTAGTTTGTCTCATTCCTGGTTAAAACACTATAGCCACATGATGCAAATTACTGAGCTTCCACAGAGACAACACCACAAGCTGAGATACTTCAAGTTTTATTTGGGAAAGCTATTTTGCTCTGACATGTCCTATGCCAGATCAGATTTTGAAGACATTACTATCCCCCAGAGCACTTTCTTCCCCATCAGATGCCACCCCTGGTTCAGCTGCCCTGCTGCTGGCAAGGCTGCTCTGTGAGCCAGACTTAAGAACTGACTCTGATTTCAATTGCAACACAGCAGAAATTTCCCCAGACCCCAGCTTTTGTCACTCTGTCCTCCCTCTGCACTCAGCATGAAGCTGGACTAAAAGCACAAGGGCCATATAACTCAGCAGTGTGGTAGCTGTCTCTCTTTGCCAGACTTTGTTTTGCCAGGTGATCCAGGATTATGCAGATTCAGCAGCAACGACCATAAAATAATGGATTTCTTGTGTAAGAGATAAGATGCAAATTTGTTCAGTTATTCAGTAACTAAAGCTGCAACACTCTTGCATTCCTGCCCTTCTTTTAAGTGGTCGTATTTCTGCAGTTAAGGGTTGGATTCAGAAATTATTTTAAAACCTTTTTATAAGCTTTTCAAGTTGGAAGGTGTTACATGTAGTTACTTTACCAAGTAGAGCATAAAATATCTCCACTCAGCATGGTAGGCTACTTGGCACTGAAACATTTAAGAAGTGTCCAAATTCTCAACCTCGTCAGTCATTTAATCTTCAGGAAGTGAAATATGTAACCTAAACTAAAAGTACTAGACAGAGAACTGCAAAACACTGAAACAGGAGTATTACTACTACTCTCCTGAAGTTGCACATGTGCCTGTCAAAGTTCTTGACTAGTGTTTAAAAAACCCAATGCTCTCAAGTGCTTAAAAGCAACCCCAAACTCGATATTTAAAAATGCATACAACATATACAGAAGCATTCCCTCTAAATGCAAAGAAGATTCCTGACATAAAAACATTATTTATTTGGTATTTAATGGATGAGGTTACAATTCTGTTTCAGTCAGGAGTCTGCAGAGATCTACAGTATTATCAAAGACACAAAAAACCCCTGTGTGTATGCATGTGAAAGTACTATGTGAAATGAGTAAGTCTTCAGACCCCCAAATTTTATAAGGCTCACCTGTTTCTCCTTCTCACCCGAGGAGTTACATATTACAGTTCCCACCACCTACACTGAAATTCACCAGTGGAAAGCAGTTTTAAGAATAAATCCAATGTACCGCCTTGGTAAAAAGTTCTGGTTAAATCCTGTAAGCACTTGTATACCTTTTCATCTTAAGTCATGTGAGTGCTCACACTAAGTCAGATGAGACTACTCATGCTCAAAATTAACCATTTTGACAAGTGTTTGCAGGACTGAAGAAAAACAAAAAAAACCCTAAAAACCCGTCATGACTCACAGGTTGTTACCATCTGATGCATATTCCGTTCCACAAAAAAGCAACATAGCCCAGTTTTGGTAATTACTTCACAAAACTGAATATCATTGCCACAAGTAACCTTCTGAATAAGCATATTCAAATTATAGGGGATTCCTTTTACCCACAAAGAAATGTCCATGCCCTTTCCAGTACTCCAAACATCACCCTAACGGAGTTGACTTGGTAAAACACAGTGACATCTGTTATGTTTTTGGCCTTCTGTTATTCAGGCTTTAGAGGCTGGATTTTTTAGATTTGTAAAGAAATAAATTATGAAAGTCACCACAACATAAAAACGTGTCAGTCACAACATTGGTATCGGGAGAGTCCCGACAGTTGTACAGCACAAACGTCCAAAAACACGAGACAAGAATTTGCTCCTTGAAACCAGGGACAATGCACCACCCATTGCAGAAACGGAAGCTTATGTTCACCTCAAGCGCCCATTAGTGTGTCACTAACAGCATGAATCAAATCACGTTAACGCAACTAAGAAATGGGTGAGGTGAGCAGAAAATTAAGAAATAAAAGTGCTTTTTAGATGTACACTCCACCAAACAGACAGCTGGCACAGGGAACATCCAAACACCTGGGTAGTATGGTTAGGGTCATGGTGAAGGGAACACGGATTCACACTGTTTCCATGTCAGTTAAGTGACTGCGCCAACAGTTAGGCAACCAGGGGAAACGGTCCTCACCAGGGCTCTTCCAAGGTATAATTTGTTGAAAATACAAGATGAAAGTGTGCGCTCCTCCTTTTGTCATGTCTGTTCCTCCCATCAGTAACGCAGGATCACACAGCTGGAGGAGGAGGAGGAGCAGCAGCATAGTGGAGGCCCGGCCAGCCCCAGGTTTACCCATGGAGGAGGCAAGAGTGGCTACGACTACAGGAGTGGCTTATTTGACAGTTGCTCCATTAAGCACTCCTTCATGGGAGATCCTGCTGGAATTGCTAAGCACTCCTTAAAACACAGGACATCCACGCCAAGGGCTCCTGAACCAGGCCTGTAGGTGCTGTGCAATTTGCACGACACGTTACGTTTGTGCTTACCTGATTCCTGCCGTCCCTCCATGAGCCATAGTAGCTCACCGGCAGCACCAAAAGAAATAGAGGCCCTGCCCTGTGTGACAAGGTGATGCCTTGTCACACATCCCAACATGCATGGCTTGCTCCTCTCTCCATCACAAGACCTGGCTAAGAGCAGGGGCTGGCAGACATCCTATCTGGCACACATTTAAAACTGGCCACCCTGCTTTGTGCAGAACCGTGGGCCCACAGCAATGCACTGACCCATTTCTCAGTGAATTTGCAAAACGGGGATTTACCACCCTGCAGCCCTTCCATCAACTGCAGCCACACAGAAACATTCCAGCCTTGAACTTGAAAGCTGTGTGTATCTTTTACAAATACCCACTCGCAAAGTATGTATACCAAAGATCTGCACCAGCACGTGCTGCTCCACACCCACATCAATTCCAAGAAACATGGGTAGCGAGGGGCTACCTGTCTACTTCTTACAGCAATGGTACATGCATGCAGATACAGCCCTGGAAAGCCTTACTGCAGTTTCCTACCTCTTTCCGAAGTCTGGCTGAAAATACAGGCATTAAAAAACAAAACAAAACAAAACACACAAACAAACAACAACAACAAAATCTGTTCTTGGTCAGTCAAGGCCAAGGTCAATCTTCAAAGGAATCATGGCTACTGGGCAACAAGAGAGAAATCACTGCTATTTGTTCTGCCGTAACAAACCCTAGTTCCAGGAGCAATGGAATCAAATTTAATGGCAAAAGAGATTTTGCTCCTACGGAACAGCAGTTCTCCACAAATGCATGTGGTTTATTGAGCAACACTTAACCATAACTGTGGACTAAATATGTATAATACTTGCTTAAAATCTGCAAAACTACATGTATTTTTCTGCTTGTTTCCTATACTAACTATTTTGATGTCTACAAAACCAGAACTATCAAGTGGCCAAACACAGGTAAGAGGCAGAATTCACAGTCCTCCATCCGTAGCTGGTAATTATACAGAAAACACAAATCCCTCATCTTCCCAAGTCATCTCACAAATTGATATTGCCAAGTTTGACAGTACTCCTGCAGCCACAAGGAGCTACGAAGCGTACAGCTAGCTGCTCCACAAGTCACAAACGGGTAAGACTAGATCCCCTTGGTAAGTTACACAAAACCCACTACAGAAAGGTCACTGGTGGTGTTGAGCACGTTTCCGCTCAGAACATGACAAAATTTCAGTGATCTCCCATCTGAACACTGTAAATGACTGTCAGATTTTTATTTCCGGATTTCTGCTCAGGTCTCAGAGACAGTACTGTACAATCTCAGAGCCCTCAGGACATTCATTAAAAACTCTCCTTCTGCTGTGCTTCAGTAAAATTGCTGGCTGTCTTCATGAAGTGCCATGCAAATAAAGATTACCCTAACTTTCCATGCCTACGTGTTTATAGTTCACGTATCATGACGTTCACTTCCCTTATTAGGATTTTGCACAGTAAATTTCAGCATTCAGACTACACTTCCAATGTGTTTGCTCTCACTCTCTTTCCCTCTCCTGTAACAAGGGACTCCCCAGCATTGCAAAAACAGCTTGCACTTTGGTCACATAAAGGCACCAAAACGAAATGCTATATAAAAGAAAAGAAAACATGCCCGCTCACATGTGTACGCAACGTGGCCAGAACTACTCCAAAACTATTCCAAACTTTCATGGATTTGTGGTATATGCTTATGTCTAGCATGTGCAAAGGAATGGAGATTATATTTAATAACTAGAAGGGAATTTAAGTCAGTGTATGCAGAACAGTTATATTACACAGAATATGGTAGCCACCCCAGTATCAACACTCAGAACCATTTTACATGTGTATATATATAGACATGCACGCATCTTTTCCAAAACAAGAGAAATCCACATACAATTCCTGTGTCCTAAGCACACTTTCCTTTCCATTTTCCTAAGAAAGTAATCTACTTGAGAAACGACTCAGTACTACACTGAAGAACTAGCACGTAATTAAGATGTGTTGTTTTGACAAATCCACTCGAGAAAACAACATAAAGCCTCCTGAGTCCTCTTTTAATCCAAGACCAAAAGTACACCATGCTTGTTCAACCATCAATACATGTAAGTTACTTAAACATCATATTTGTTGTTGAGCCAGTTGCACAGTCCTGATCTGATTTAGACTGCAACTGTGCAATGTTTCCAAAAGGTACAGCAAAGCGTGTGTGCCAATAGCCAGCACATTTATACTGAGTATTTGGTACTGCAGGAACTTTTATTTAGAGACCAATGTTATTTTTTCCTATGCAAGTCAAGCATCAGACTCTTTAAAAGTAGTGGCTAAAAATAATTTTGTGGAAGCCAGCTACCACTGCTGAACAACACCAGCCCCTTGAGAAACTTTTGCCACAGTCACAAGTTAATAATTGTGAATGAAACACGTTACTCACTATGGCAAAACTTTTTCACTTGGTCTTGGCTGTAGGTACATCAGACTTCTAAACTGAAAACAGCATGCCCTACTGCTTCCCAGGTACAGAAATAGTTAGATCAATATAAGATCAGGATGTGGCATTACTGTGTGAAGGAGTGACCCATACGGACGAATTTCACATGGACACGCTTCTCAGCAGTAACAAATAAAACCTGATTTTTCTAGATTAATTCTACTGACATTAATAGGAAGGAATTTCTCTACTTTCCAGAACAATTTTGTTAAAAAGTAATTTTTCCACATCATGATAGTTTTTTAAAAAGTTTGCTTTTCACTTCTGGATCAGTCTAGAAATAGATACCACAAACAACCCTAGGGGAAAAAAAAAGTTTTCAACACAAAATCTAGATCTTGGCTTCCCAAGCTACCTCTCACAGATAGCAAGGACAAATATGATTAAAACAAAGATTCTTTTAACCTTCAGGACGGGGTTGTTGAACTTTAAAGCATTTGTCTATTTTGTGCTTCAGATTACCACACTGACACCCACAGGAAATAAAATGTTAAATCAACGCTACAGACAAGCATCACAGCGCTAGACAAAGGACACAGGGCAAGTGGACATAAAGATGCTAAGACAACTTGCAGATCAATACTTCATCTTATGTGTAACTCAATGAGAGGGAATTGTGGGACTATCCCCAGTCTCCCCAGAGAACTGTAAGGGTGGATCTAAAGACGACTGAAATAGTCTAAAAATGCTAAGGCAGCCATTTCAAGATTGCTGTAATTAATTAAAGTGCAGAGTGCCTCTGAAAGTAGTGGTCCTATCCAGCTGAAAACCTACTTCCCCAAGTAATTTTGCAGTCAGATCAGTTCCCTGATCCAATTCAATCCAGACCTGCAGGAGTGCTCATACAAAGACTAAACAACTGGCTTGCTTAAAGACAGGACTGTTTAAAGCACTCATAAAAATTCAGCCTAAGATTTAGGGCAAACAGAACAAAACAATACTGTTGTTCAAACCATAACTTCTGGAAGAAAGCATGCAACAAGGCTTTTATAAAAACCTGCATCATTTGAACTTCCAACAGGAAAAGAAAAGCTATTTCAGCACACAGACAGCAGTGCATGAGAACAAGCTGGCCAAGAATAAAATGAGTCTGGGTGTTAAAAGGCTTCTGACCGTCAAAGGACTGATGTCCTAAGGCAACTTTCCAAGAGAAAGAGCAAAGTTGAAAAAACACAGACAAAAACCCTAGCTAATTTCATTCAATAAGTTTTATGAAATTTTATCTAATATTATGCAGGCTTGTCAATGACCCAAAAGGCTCTTGCCTCTTTCGGGAACTATGTAAATCTTCATGAATTTAAGACAAAAATGTTTTCCCTAACAACAGCCTCTATTTCAGCCTCTTGGCTAGAACAGCACAGTTGATTTTGCCCATTGCACGTGTGCTAGGGAAGGAAAAAGGAGGGATGAGAAAGGACTGATGAAAATCCATCAGCTTTGCACCAAACTGCACGCAGGCATGCATAGCAATGGGGCTCTGTTGCCTGCAGGGAATAGCCACAAATCCCCAGCAGCAAACCAGTGCTCGATTAGCTGTATGAACGTTCTCCAAAATCACATGCATGGAGTGAAGTACTTGTGAATGACAAGAATAGCATAGCTTTGTCTCTTATGAGGGTATTTCAGCATCAAGCTTTCTGCCATTTCCAAAGATAGATCAGAATTCACAGATTCTGAGCAAGCTACTGTCATAAAACTGAAAAGCATCAAGAAAGAGGGAATCTTTCCACTTGGTCTGAAGCTTTTCATAGTAATTAAGATTTGCTGTCTTGGCAGATTCTTCAATGTCTATAAAACTTCTCAACCCTGAAGTTCT
The DNA here is from genome assembly GCF_035582795.1 of Mycteria americana. Lineage (NCBI taxonomy): Eukaryota > Metazoa > Chordata > Aves > Ciconiiformes > Ciconiidae > Mycteria > Mycteria americana. The sequence goes on from NC_134365.1 coordinate 141,149,088, forward strand.
CCCTTTCTGTGACAGAAACAGCTGATATAACCTCTGCTAGCAAAAATGTTTTTACTGGAATAGCCAGTACAAGTTGAAACTGAAAATCAACATGATTTACAGTAGTTGTGAATGCATTTTATTTTGCATTTATTAGCTTTACTGCTACAAAAATTTTGAGAGAGCTTCTGGAAGTAGCTATTGGTGAGGATATAAACTATCACCTGTGAAAGAGATTCAGGTTCCCATAATTCCTTCTATCAAAAACACCTTCTTAAACCCAAGGGGAAAAGCACACTTTTGTACCTCTCTTACCTATCAGTGCTATTTCGCAAAAGATAGTCCTCAGTTAAGACAGCCTCAAACACTGGTTACATTCACAGACTGGATCATCATACCTGTCAAACCCCAATTCTCAGCACTTTCAGTGTTGCAACAAAATTCTTTTTTGATTCTAACAAAGACACCCAAATTCTCTCATGAAAGACTGGTTGGTATAATTTGATAAAAGTAATTAATTAGAAAGTTCTGATTCATCGGAGTAGGAAATTAGTGAGAAATATTTTGTTGTTCAAACTTCCTGGTTTGAAATTTTATTCAGAAGTTACAAGATTTAACCTACTTTAACATCTCTTCACTTTTGTCAAAATTATTTTATGAAACTTATTTTTAATTTAAGTTAGTTAAAAAAGTGTGAACTTAAAAGTCATAAGTCAAAATGACAAAACAAAAAGTTACCATACCATGGTCTGTTTTGATGAACTGTTTCAGTTTTCCCCCTTCACTAATAACTAACTGAAAGTACTCTTTACCTAAACCACGTAAGAAACGCTTGAGACCTCAAATATTCTCATGAAGCTCAAAAACACTTTTCCAAAAGCTACCCATGTAACTCGCTCTTCACAGCCCACTAAAAAGCATTCCCCGTGTCTGCACACCAAAGGCAGGGAAGCAGGCCAGGATGGACAGCCTGCTTCAGGCCCTGCACTTCAGGAGGACAGAAAGGAATAGTCTTGAACTCATCACATCACAACAGTATTCACAGAATATATTGCCTCAGTTTTTGCTCTGATCAATAGGCTACCTCTCCCTACGTCTTCATCCATAAAGAGTCTGTGTTCAAGAAGGAGGTAACACCGCATAATATGCACATTAACAACACTGAATGAACATCATTATCTTGCCAAGTCTTGGCAAATTTAGTTGCCCAGTAGCTTATAGCCTGGAACACATTTGGTTTTCCAGATGAACGACACAAGCTTACCTTTTTACTACAAGCTTCAGCGTCTTGTGTGAACCTTTCACCAGACAGATTGCTTCTTGTCGGAAACCAGAGAGGCCCACGTCATTGATGCCAACAATTTCATCCCCAGCCAATAACTTGTCCACAGCTGCAGCTTTGCTCCCATCTTCAATCTGAAGAAAAAGCATATCATATGGTAGAATCATTCCGGTTGCATAGTGACACCTTTAAAATAAGTTAATGGGCTTTCAATATTGGCTTCATACAATACAGTAATTAAGTGGTTATAATGATTTTTTAAAATACATTTAAAAATGCTATAAACAGAGTAATGACATGGAGACAATCAGAACAGGTAAGAAATGGAAGGGGGGAAACCTGAGAAAACCAGAAAACCCAATGGAAATTTGGGAGTCAAAAGCATCTGTGATCTTGAGCTCCGTTCAATACAGGACAGGTAATCATACTTGCAAATAGAGCTTTGGGCAGGAATCTTAAAATCTGGTTCTCTAGAGAAGGTAATCAATAATATTAACCATATAGTCAATAACGTTAACCACAGAGCCAACTCCAAAAATATGGCATGCTATGAAACCCCAAAATATGGCATAGCAAGTTGGTCTGGAAAATAAAGTGATGTTCATCAGGCACACAACATTTAGGAAAAATACCTGAGAATTTACAATTCATACCACTAACTAACAGCTCTGGCTAGAGGAAGAGATGATAGTCTGAGATCCTAGGAAGAAAAACAGCATGTCACGCTGCTGAAGAACACAGCAATACTAAGGGAAATTCACTGGAAGATTATTTTGCTGCCACAGGCATCTCTTGCATGCACTGAATTTTTACACAACTATTCATAACACATGGCAAGACACACACAAGATAAACTAGAGTCAGTTTTTGGCAATTCCCACCCCCAATGAAGGAAACAAACCCATTACGAGTTACCCATTTTTAAAATTTAAAACAAATCCCAAAAGCTTGATCAGCCAGACTAGCAAGTACCAACAGTTTGAACTGATTTCAAATATAGCTGTAGGTGTTGAACACTTTGCAATTCAGGCCCTTGGCTTTCTCAGTTTCTTCCCATCTCCTTTGCCGTCAACGCAGCCTCCGGCTTCTCAGTTGTTTGGGCTCATGATCTATGCATTCAGTTTAACTCCTCCCTCACTCACAATCCATATCCCACCTCATCTTGTAGATTTGACACTTTGTCTTCAAAGCAAAGACTTTCATTTACGTCTTCATTATATTGTGCCTTGACTACAGTATCTCCAAGTTCCACATTATTAAACACCAGTGAACCTACAAAGAAGAAATCCTTGTAATTGCCCAACTGCAGAAAGCTTCATAAGAACTGCCATCTTCTGAGACACCAAGTCAATCAACGACTAGATAAATCCAGAGGAAACTTAACTTCATGAATTCTGAAGCTCACAGTACAGGTTTTAGGGACACTCCAGCAACCAAAGTATAAATTAAATAACCTAATAAAATAAAGCAATATCTCTTGATGAAAGTACATTAGGATGATCTCATACACCCTAGCAATCTCATTGCAGGCACATAAAAGCTCTCTTTATGTAAGTTTAGGATAAATGTTCTTAAAAATCTTCAGATCTGTAAATCTAAGCCAAAAAGAATGCCATATAAAATGCTTAGTCTTATACCCCATTCTAAAATGCTCATTATTAATACTAAAGAAAAAATTTCCAGAACTCCTTATCTTAATAAAAACACAGATAATTAAAGACAGAGCAAGTTTCTACATCCCGATATGTCTAGTTCTGAAGCTATGACCTGCCTCTGACCTGCTTGTGTATCCTCTGAACATCAAGAATTTACCAGAATACCAAATTATCACTGCAAAACTTCAGTGAAGTTGAAAACAAGGGAGCAGCAGTGAAAATCACTTAAATGCAAGAAAAGATTTCAGCTCAGGGATGTCAAATACAGAGTGGCTGCCATACGAGGGACCCTGAAGTCAGGCAGAGCTGAACAAGAGAAGAGGCAGCTGGGGACTCGTGAATCTCAAAACTCCTAACAGGTAGTCGCAAGTCTTTCAAGTGTTCAGATGCATCTCTTGGTTTCTACTAAATAAACTGTGTTTGAAGGTCTGAAGCCCTGTAGGTCAGTGCGAAAATGTTAATGAAAGTCAGAGTTGAATCACGAGAATTGTAGGGAGAAGGTCAAACAGATTTTTAAAAAAAAAAAAAAAAAAAAAAAGAGGGAAAGTATCTTGTAGACACATTTTAAACCCCAAAATGTAGATGCCAACCAGTTGCGGCCCTTACGCCCTGAGCAAGGCACCAACCGAATGAAAAGGGGAGAGAAGCCCCTGGGCCCAGCCACCTGAGCCTGAAGACCTCAACAGGGTCTTTTTTTGTCTTTAAAAAGAAAAAAAGGCAAAAATCTGTCTCCTAGGGTTTCAAGGAATGTTCATTGTTCTCAGTAAGTGTGTTTGTTTTTTCTTCAGGCTGGCAATGCACGGACAGCAGGGAGTATTCAGTTACCCCCTCCGAGTTTTCATTTCAGCAGGGAGACTACACATTCCACACAGTGCAAGCTTTCCAAAGAGACTTCGGCTGTCCAAAACAACATTAATCAAAAAAAACCTCAAAAAAAATATTTTAAAAATCAAACCCTAAGCACAAAGCTGAAGCCGTCCTCATGAAAACTAGAAGTGGCTTTCTTTAGTACCTTGCCTCCAGATCAGCTGCAGCTAGGGAGAATAAAAACCACACATCCATTCAAAGTAAAAGTCTCTCTGAGCTGAACAAATTTAAACATAAACCTTTTGTACTCGGATCCCCGAATGGCTGCATGAATGCTATTCCACCTGACAATGCACTTTTAAGTGGAAATGGGAAAGTTAGCTAGACAGGAAAAATACAATTTCTTCAGTTACACTAGAAGTCCTTTAGTCATAATGACCAAAAAAAAAAAAAAAAAGCATTAGGCTTTGCACACATCTAAAGAAACACAGCCAAAAAAAACCTATGAGGAAAAGCCCTCTTCAAAAATATTGCTCTACTAACCTGCCTCCTCTGCTCAAACTTGGACAGTGCCATTCATTCCAGCTTCTCCTTCAGGTTTTTTCTTTTTCTGTTTACTAGTCTTACCCTTTATTATTTTTATTTATTCACCTGTTGATAAACTTTCCACCTCATCAGACCTTCACTAGAATTGTAAATCCCAACCAAAATGCGTAAGCATTTTAGAACTAGCAACCGCACTTGAAAATTTCACAACTATTTTCCACGCCTCAAACATGAAGGTATTCCAGTCATCCATCTACAGAGTTAACTATGCTATGCCGTGTTCAGGATTTAAGCCTGTATTATTCATCTAACTAACATCCAATTTCTTTCTGAATTTCAGGTGCCTAGAAAAACTAAGAGCTGAAAATAAAGCCTTGAAAATGCAGAGGGAGGTGTTAAGATTAAGTCTGCCAAGAACAGTCAGCAAGAAGAGATCTGCCTCAGTCACTGTCAGCAGGCAGATGCGACTGGACATAACCCTGAACAACCCCTCTGCTCAGTCTGGAGTACTTGCAGGCACTGAACGCCCATAAAGTATGCATCTTAACGTTTTCATAGCAATAGCAGGAAACAAGACACATACGAGAAAAACAATCAACTCCTTATCTTCTTATAAATAACAGACATAAGCCTTCAAAAAACAGGTATAGTTACACTGCCTATCCTGGATGAGTAGACAGTTCTAGAAACGCCCTCAAACCATGCTTTCGATATGTATTAAAAAAATCATACCACTCTTACTATGCTAAATTAGCAAGAGTAAACACCATGACTTCCTATCCTTAGCAGGGATGTTGATATAGCTACCAAAAAAAGTGTTTTCAAAAGGAGATGAAAAGGATGTTTGTTGACGAAAAGCATCTGTTTAGACAGCCTCCAACTCTCACCCTGCTGTCCCTGATGAGGGAGGACTGGAACCGCAGAGTTCTGCCATCATAATGGTATCTACATTAATTGTCGTATCATCCCAAATTTATTTTTGGTTATAAAATACCATATCCACAAAACAGGAAGAGACACTGATACAAGATGCAGATGTAGATAACAGGATTAAAAAAAAAAAAGATTATTGAAAAAACAACACACGTGTAACTGGTATGTGAAATTCTTCCTGTGAAAAGGAGAGAGCCTTGAAATGGGGGAAGAGCTAAGCCATGGAGAAAAGTCTGACAGCTAGATACACAAACACACTCAAAGGACACTTACAAGTCTGTATTTCCACTGTTGGTAATACACATGAAAGGGAAAATAATGGCCTATATTTGCAGCTTTAAAATGCTGTAGTGTTGATGGGGAGCACCACTTCTAGAATGTGACCCCTTCGCTTCTGTGTTTATCAGGTCTGATGCTTTACTTAAAATACCCACATTCCTCTATAGGCACCTGTATAAACAAGCAGGAGACAGGTTGGGGAAATGCTGTGTCACACAAGAGATCTAGTTTTGTTTACAATGACGACAGTTTCTTGTCCATGCTCTCTTTGGACAGGGTGGGAGACAGGATGGAAACCCAAACCCAGAGACAAACACAGGAAGAAACAGCGCCATTTATCAGCATTCTGCTATCGGCCATGATAAACTATTTTATCATAATTCACTTCTCATACAGCCAAGAAATTATTCTGTGGTTGTTTGTCTTACAAGCATCTAATATGGAATTTTCTCAAAAAACTAACAATCTTTGTATGAGATCTTCAGAACAAGTAAAATGTAGGAAGTGTTAATTATTTTCATTTGCACAGAGTTAAACAAAGGAGAAATACTTTTACAGTTCAAGCCTGGCATTTGTGTAACTGAGGAATCAGTGTAAATGTAACCGAACTGACCTACCTCCAGCTACATGTTCTGCAAATGCAGTCTTGAGTGGCAAGGGCTGCATTCACCAGCCAGACTCATGGGTCAAACTGAGGCAGGATAAAACGGGTGCAAACTGCAACAGGACCAAACTGGTCCAAAGAGAATGGGTGTGTATACGTAAGGCATCTCGCACAGGCACGCAGGCTCTAGAAGCTGGGCAAGGCTAACGCATTTGATTTTACATCCTTTCACATCCTTTCTCTCCCACTTCTGATTTAGTACTTGGACATTAAAAAGACTGTTGGAAGGACACCTGGCATGGAACTAACTCTAGCCCCCTTTTAGAGACGGGCTCAGAAGCATATATGGAAACAAGGCCCAAATGATGCAGGATGTCTGCAGCAAAGCAAGGAATTCCACACAAACCATCAAGTCACTTGAGGGTACCCGTAACCCCAAACCACCTCTCCCCACAGACTGCGGGTCCAACAACCACCATCAACCACCCAACATGAACTTTAAAGAACACCATACAAAGAAAAGAAAGCTTAACTATGTGCTACCAACTTGCAAAATCTGGGCCTATGCAGTTCTACCCAATAGTATTAACCCGGCAATTGCTGCGCTTTGATCAGGCAGGTAAGTGTCTGCTGCATTTGGTGATACTCTACCTTAACACAGAAGCCAGAACTTCCCTTTTGCCCGGTAGCATCATTTCACAGCCCACCAGCCATTGCCCATACTTGCTCTTCCCCAGATTATGTTTAAACATCACAGCAAACAGCGCTGAATTTTAGGAACGTTTAGTCCAGGGCAATGCATTTCCCTAACAGCAGTTTCTTTCTTCCCTAGACCTGCAGGCAATGGCTCACAGTCACTGTCACAGAACCTCTGAACAGCAGAGAAACCCGCCTTGGCCAGCTGCTCTTTCAAAGCGTCCCCCATCGTGCCACGCAGACCGCGAGCTGGCAGGAGCACTGCTTTCTGTCAACAGGTGGTTCTTAAAAATCAATTTGGAAACATTTTTTTAAAGGGTAGAGTTCAGTAATAGGACGCAGTCTATCAGGGCCCTTTCTAATTGCTCTTTGGTGTATTTAAACATTTGGATATTTGCCCAGCAATCTTTGTTTTGTTTTAAAGAAAGCATCATATTTTGAAACGCCGACACTTGGTACAGTTCTTTAAGTATTTATTCAATTTTTATAATTGTGTCCACTCCACTGTTTTGATTAAGGGCTTCCTGTCACTTCCATTAGAACAGCCCATTTTTGTGGGGGATTTATTACAGCCGTAAAAACTGACTCCAGGCTGAAACTTAACTTCAGAGTTCCTCAAACCAGAAGTGTTTAAAAAGTATGGTAAAACACTCACCATTTCCCTTTTTAAAAATGAATACATATGCATAAACTGATTAATACTTTATTCCAACATACATTCAAAATAACACCTACCATTAGCTTGTGAGAAGACCTTTCCGATTATAAATCATCAGTTACTATTTCTAAGAGGATACTGTTATTATATCTTAGTCTATTTAAATCACAGGGCCATTATGAGCTCTGCAAATTGAGGACCAATTAAAGTATTTGAAGTTAAAAATGTAATGAATCTTTGCCCCAAGAAACTAATGATAACCATTTCCAGATGAAAAGTATCAGGAAGAGAGACTTCACGTAGATTTGTAGGTTTTAAAAACTGAACAACAGATGTTTATTTTTGAAGTTTTTTTCAAAGTGATTCCATTGTTTCAGCAATAGAAGTTGGAAACATTTCATCACTGCTTAACACTTGTACTAGAATTAAAAAAAAAAAAAGCAAACTCAACTAAAAACCCCCTTGATGCTTTGAAAGCATAGAGCTAATGTATCAGGAAAAGGAAGGTGGGGCTGCATAGTGTCAGGGATGGGGGTTTTTTGCTATTAGTACCTAAGCTTTGCTAGACGCATTTTACAGCTTCTGGATAAAATTTACTTTTTCCAATTCAGTGAAATTTACCACAATAGCATTCAGAAGTATATCCAGGCCTTTTCACATATTCCACCTAACCCACACCAGCAGGCCTGCATATATTGCACCTCCACAGAGCAACTGAATAGGTACAAATTGTAGTCTTTGGAGATCCTTCTATGCAAGAGCCTCTCCTGGGTAGCACGAGTCCGGCAGGGAACCTTTCTAGCCCTTACTGTCCTGAGAACGCCAGGCTGGCACCAGAGCAAAGCAAAAATGGACCCAGCTTACCTGAAGTAAGAATAAGGCCAAGACAAGAGTGGAAAAGATGGAGATGCTGGAAGCAGGGGCGGTGGAAGAAGCCTGTTGTCAGTGCTGCTCCTAAACCTGGAGAACCCCAGTCCCATTCCTCCCTCACACCAATCTAACACTTGCAAAGCATGACTCAAGGTTTGATTTTTTTCTAGCACCTCATCAACATCTAGACACCCTCATACTGCTGTTATTTAGTACAGCATTCGTCCAGACAAGCTGTACACGTCTTAGTCAAGAATTACTGAGAAATAACTCCCACTTACTTTCAGCCAAGAGTTTGGTTTTGCATTTTACAGAAGCTAATGGCATCCAACCCAGAGGAACCCATCTGAACTCATGGATATCTTACACTGTTCTTAAACATACCTTCCTATCTTTTTTCCAAAATGAAAAAATAACCTGTATAAGAAAGGAGCACGTACCTGTGCTATGAAAAAAAATACCCAGAAAGCCAAAAGAGAACTTCTTTCTCTATATGCAGTTTACTTATTCTAACAAACCTTCTACCAGAGAAGTTTGAAAGGGTTAGCTTAGTCGTATTCACTTGTGCAAGTTTACTTATGGATGATTATATATATATAGGCTGTTTATATATGTAATCTGTGCAGTTAACATTAAGCATTCTTATAGGTCTACATTTTTGTACTTTCAGCTACTATGAACAATGATAAGAATGGTTAAAAAAGGTTATGCATAGAAACAACTCACATTTTATCTTTTCAAACTGATAACAGGAACAGACTTCCAAGAGGAAAAATGCAACTTGACAAAGTAATCTTTACGATCATAAGGTTCAAGGCTTTTTACTTTGCAACTACCATACACTTCCAACAAGGTTGGCTTATCTTTCTGCCTTCCTGTCCATCCCAGGAAAATAATGTCACAGCTTGCCAATGTGCCCTTGACAATAATATACTGAATGCAATCCAGCAGCTTGTAAAACCACTGCATAACTAGGGAAAGGGTAGGACTTACTGACAAGTCAAAGAAAAAAAAAAAATGGAGTGTGTCTGTACGGTCATGTAGGTCCAGTTGTGCATTAATTACAAAGGGAAAGTCTGGTTTCATCAACTTATAGTTTGTTTGTGAAGAACTTTGACATGCCTCAAAGGAAGACACTGAAAGACCTAGTAGCAACAGAATACTTACTGAAAATAAATTTCACCTATTTCATTCAGTCAGTCTAAATGTAACCTTTTACATAAAATTTAAGTTGCATCTATGCCTATGTCTACAGACTGCTGTGGTTTCCAGAAAAAAGCAACACCTCTAGACACAGGCAGCACCAATTAAGACTCAGCAACAGAGAAAACTGCTTCCTTGCCTATTAGTTTCAAAAAACACTGTGATAGGTCTGCCAAAAGCCACAGGAATTTTACAAACAGTGTTAGGTTTCTATTTTAAATACTTTCTCTCAAATAGTCCATTTTTAACAGAATACTTACCTTGACAAACTCATACCATCATTGGGTTATAGTCACGCCTGCTATTTGGGATCTTCCATTTTTGTCGCAGCACAGATGCTCATTTTTCACACAGTAAGCAAGTATAATATTCCCAATAATTCTTGTAAGAATATTCTTATCAACTCCTGAAAACTTGATTTTATCACAAAAGTAAAAGTAATGCTAAAGTATTCATTTAGGAATCCACTGCTATGCAGTGGAGTGAGCAGAACATAATGTTACACGTCTAAGAAACAATCTAGCAGACATGAGCATTAATGAGAAGAGAATGACCTGTTCTCATAATAACTAATAGCAATTTCTTCAACAAGAGTTCCCCTTCGCAGTATTACTCAACTTTAAAGAAAAAAAAGTCTCACTAAGGTGCTGAATTTTAAAACATCTTGTTTGTTAATTCCCATACCCATTCCTCTGCAAAGAAAACAAAAAAAAACCCTTCAAAAGAAGGCTAAGGCTCCTCCTAAAATCGAGGATTTAAAAATTTGACAACAGACTTTGTTCTTTGCATTAACTTTTGCTCCCTGTTCAAAATGGATATTCAGGCTCACAGAGCACCCAAATTACAGACTGAAGCCTTCCTTTGCCACCATCTTCCTCAACAATTCCAATATTTAAAGCCAAGTTCAAACAAGAAAACACATTTATTCCTTCCTCCCCCATCCTTGTGTTAAAAGAGGCAATAAAGCCTAAAGCTGTCTTAATTCATCATTATATAATTTATACCACCCCATTTACTGTAAGTATGTAGTACTTCAGACTGAATAGATGGAGATACCCATTGACACTCTACCAAACCCATGCTTCTGCTGTGCACTCTGTATGCAATTTGAATTCTCCTTTCTTAAAGCAATAAAAACTCGGAAGCTAGTGGGATGACCCTCAAGAAAACAAAAATGCATATTATTATAGAAACAAAGAACGTCTGGGCAACCTTGCCCTTAGTTTCTCCTCTGTTCTTGTTTATTAGTGTCCCAGTAAAGGAAGAGAGTTTCCCCCATTCCACTTTCACCCAGAATTCAAACATGAAAAGATGAAGAAAGCAAACACTAAATACAGCATTAGATATATTTTTCTAGGGCAGGAACTGTAACACAATTGCTTCTAAAATTATCAAACAAGGTTCACAAAGCAAGTTGCAGAAAGGACTGCATGGCAGTTCCTGCCCAAGCTGTTCCACCATGTCAACCTGCAGTATCTGAGCGGACTGGTATGGTCGGACACCAGAGGGTCACTCTTACAGACACAGACTGCTAATACAATCAATGTAAGTCTCTCATGATGCCACAGTAATAAAAGCATGTCAATAAAGAGCCTACCAGTGTTTTTATGCAGTTTATTGACAAGATTAAATAGTACCCACCTACCTTCCTAGGGCACATATTCATCTGATTAGGGCATGAAACATTCATGTAGCTAGAATTAAGCACCAACATCTTAAGTCTGTTCTGAGTCAGAAACCTGAAAAAAGCAAAATCCAGTTCTGTGGAGAGGGACTAATCTATAGTACTTTATACCCCTAGGCATCATTTGCATTATGGTATCCTGCCCTTTTTCCCCCCCTAACCATCAGTACTCTGTTGCCATATATTTCAGATTAAAAAACAAAACAAAACAAACTTTCTTAAAAAAAAAAAAGTTTTCCTTTTTTCTAAACAGACCTAGGTGTTCATAATTTCAGGTTCTTCATTTTGTGTAATTGTTCTATACATCATTCCTTACAACTCCATTACTTAATATCATCACGGAACATTAGAAGAAATTCCTTCCTCGTGAAAATTTTACCATAGGAATTAGGTATGCAAGCATTTTTGGCATCTCCGAGTATCTTGCCACCTTTTCTCTACTTTAGCGGTCTAATTCTTCCTAGGATTAATGAGAGATAATTAACCAATAAGATAATTATACTAGGTCATGTAATTCATACTCACATGACAAAGGTTATTTTTTTCTTAAGAAATTATAGGATTGTGCTGTGAATTAGCAACTAATGCACTAAAATCACCATGGATTAAAATAATGGAAATTTACACAAAACATACAAATAGGAGCTTCAAAAAGCTGCATGGATGTAGCAGTAAGTTGTGATGTAGCAGAGGAGAATTCTTATATTCTGCAATTAGGGTATGCTTACTACTCTGAATGGACATTTTCCAAATTGGCTTTCATTTGTAGCTCTTTTGAAAAAGCTTCATTGTATCACACATGTCCCTGACATAATTAGCTCTAAGAGCAGGCACATTACTCCAAAGATTTAAAAGTTTTAAAGAAATATCAAAACATTACACACGCAATTAGCTGCTTTTCCCGATTAAGAAGGTTTATCTTTAATTATGACAAAACTACTCAGTTTGACAAACATCTGTATTTCTGTTTGGCAAAAGTATCTGTACAGATGCACTTACTAAAAGACACATCCTGTTCATGCAGCACAAGTCGCAACTCTACCACACAGCACTTACTCAAGTATGAGTGGAATTTCGGGGAAGAATGTTTGTACAATTATTCTTGCACGACAGGAGAAAATTTATAATTACACTTCTATTTTCCCACACTGGTGGTGGGATCACTATATATGCACATGTGCATGTCATCATACATATGGCTTATGTCTCCCACTGCTGCCTATGCTGGTGAACACAACCACTTCTCAGAAGCATGTATTCCAGCAGTATGCAACCATACTAATGAAAAATTCATGTCTTAGCACGCCAGTTTAGGATGTCAGCATTGCCAGGAGGTTGACTGTTCTAAATACCGTACTGCACAGGAGATTTTGAACTTGCACATCTTGATAACTGACAGACCATTAAAGGCTGCCTGTACTGACGTTCTGAAATGAGTCTGTAACATGGTTAAGGAAACTGAGTATTTTGTAGAACCCACAAGATAGTGTCTGTATTATTTATGAATGCCATGAAACAGCTGCTTTCCTTTGAGACAAGACAGGTCTTAAAAGCCTAACACTGAAGTATGCAAGAGCTAGGAGCAAAGCAGTATTTTAACCCACACTGTTTGATAGTCCTGACAATTTCCCACAGGCGTATTCTTATGACCATCTTCAAAGAAAAGCAACATGGTCTTTCGGAGAGCCTGCCCACTGTAGGCAGTACTTACATTCAAAACTTGCCTTTCATTCTCAAGCCTGTCATCACAGCCTGCCTTCCCCCAAAAGCATATTCTGAGCAGAGACCTGATTTGTCAAATGGTGAAGTACAAAGGATTCCCTAGACAAAACCCCTGAATTTTGTTTTATGCATAAGATCTACACATGTAGGCTGAGATTCAATCATGAAGGAGGAGTATTTTTGTAAACACGAGCTTCAAGGTTGAAATTTCAAAGCAAATCTTAAACTCATCCTGCAAAGATCATTAGGTCACAAAGCATTACAGGACTTAGCTACATGTCAAGTTCAACAAAAACATCTATCGTCACTAAAACCAGCAGAGAAACAATCTACTCTTCTGAATGCTACTCAAATATTTAAACTGCATACTACATTACAACAGCTACATACTGCAAAATTGTTTGTGCTGTATTTAAATTCTCTCTAAATTCAGTGATTTTTACACTCTAAATTGTAGGAAAACCTTTTATTAAGATTTTATTTATGATCCTAAAAGAAAGTTGAAGGTTTGACTAAACCAGCAACTGGAAAGCCTTCTGCTTTCCAAATGAAATAGGCAACATATTTCTGCATCGTTTGTTTTGGGGACAGAGGTTGACCAGCCTTCTACAGGATAATTCAACATTTTGTGATTCAGGAAACTGTAGTATCTGGTGAAGATTCTGTTATGCATCTAAGACTATAATTAGCATTACATTAGTTGCATCACAAACTCAATCACGAGGATGAAAACTACTTTTTTTTTTTTTTTTTTAAAATAAAAACTGCATTCAGAAGCATGTAATTCTAATAATACTTTGATTTCTGAAGATGCCTGCCACCTTTGCCTCATGCCTGCTTTCATTCTGGATCACCAACCATGCAGGCTTGGACTTCACTGGTACACAGCTACCTGCAGGGCTGAACCATGTCACTTCCAGAAACTTGGGGAATGTCTTACATTCTTGGGTAAATCCATCATCCAGCTGAGTCTCCTACTATTTCCCAGCTGAAGCTTAAAATCTATAGCTCAAGCTTACTTCAGGCTGTGCATTAGTCTATGCAATCTTTCCACCAAGGCAGTTCATTGCCTTCTTTTACTTTAGAAATAACAGGCTGTTTCTTAAAATTTGGCTGAATGAATTTTTACTCACCGGTAAATCCTTCCTGGGATTCCTCATTCATAGTTGCTTGAAGAATAAGTGGGTGTACTTTAAGGTGATGAAAAAACATTAATTGGAGAGAATGGTACACCACTGAGCAGTTCTCTCAGTTATGCTGAGGACTGGGCTGCAGCTGAATAGGTTGGGTTTTTAGGTGATGGAGTATCTCCCATCCTTTAAATGATAATGACGCAGCAATACATTTTAATCTCAACTTATTAGGAAGGGAAAAGGCATTCTCTTAGCCAAACATCTAACAGATGTGGCACATTCATAGAGAAGAGTAATTGCAGGTTTCTCTCTCTACTTCCACTAGTATTCATGCACTTTATGTTACTCATTATTGACGTAAAATACCGTGAGCTGAAACCTGTACTTAAGACTGCCCGCTCACCTCTCCTCCAGGAAGCATCCCAGTGATGGTCCACAAAAAAAAGAAGGAAAAGAACAAAAACAAAACAACAAAAAAAAATCACATTCCCTTTGTACTCTCACCCCAGCCCCACCCATCCGGCATTCCTTCCGCACAACAAGTGAGGAGAACCGCAATGTCCCAGCATCCAGCCTGGTGGTTAGGGCAGTCTCCCAGCTGTAGGAAGTGTGGGTTCAAACCCTCCAGGCAGAGGAAGGACGCGTCTCCCACTTTCTGGACAGGCATCCCAACATTTGGATAGAACATAAAAGATAAGCAAGCATCACTTCACTGCTGCCTACTTTGGCTTAGTTTTAAAAGAAGGGTAATTAGTAGTCCCCAACTCAGAAAAAGGAAGGAAAAAAGAAAGGGGTGGGGAGGGAAGAAATAGGAGTTCACCCTAAACTTGTGGTTTGTAAGTTCACTTGCTACTGCAGTCCTGACTCTCCTCTTTGAATGAAGGGAGGGGGGGCAGGGCGGGGCATGAGGAATTCAGATGGTTTCGATGTTCAGATACTCATGTTGGGATATTTCTTTAAGTAGCTCCTTGCTTGACAAGGAGGTTTCTGGATTACCTATTTCTAGCACTTAGCACCTAGCTATGCACCTGAAGACCAGTTAATGTATTTTTTAATACTTGTCATCTCAGCTCCTGAAGATGAACCTTGCTATTTTTGCTAAGAACTACAATTTCCCTTTTAACAGGTAAAACAAATGGTATACTTAAGAGTAGATTTGAAGCTTTTGCTTTTGTTTGTTTGTTTTTAATATTAAAAGAGTATATTACTACTACAGATCAAAGTTGAGGGCTGTTGACAGTAAGAACATACTACTTACTAACCAGGTCAGTACAAAACCACTTTATTAGACAGCTATCCCTATTTCCTGTGGTGGTGGTAGTTTCTCTGTCTCAAGAACAGCTAAGAACTACAAGAAGTCTAAGTTCAGATGGCTTAGCTCCTCCTGTTTATGTACATCTAGTGTTTCAGAAACACAGGTCTGTCCCTTCAAAGGCACCTTGGTGAGAGAAAAGCACTACACAGACACACCAGAAAGACATGCCAGCTACGTGAATTTGGAGGAAAGTTGCACCGGTGTTCTTGGGTTTTGTTCTTGTCTCTAGAGGTGCAGGTGTGCCTTCTGGGAGTACATCCCAAAACTCTCAGCTTCCCAGTGAGCTCAGCAATACTCTCTACTCCTAGTAAACTGCGGAGAAACATTTGTTCTTTCTGAGATACAGGAAGGCAGAGATGGGCTAGCAATAGTCCATTTAAGTTGGTCTGGGTCTGTACCACACAGCAGATATTAGCAGCCACAGTATTGTGCCAATGTGGGCTCCGGTTGATACCTCTTGAGCAGCTCAAAGGGAAGAACTGCCGCCTTTTATATTAGGGGGTTTCCAGAGCATGAGTAAGACTGAAATGCAGGAAGTTAGACAACTGTTCAATAAAAGACCTAAAACTCCCTTTTCATTATTTGAGGAAAGCTGCAGGGACTCCTCCCATGTTCACATACTTTATTTTCCAAGCTCTACAAAGTAACTGTAAGACAAAACATTTCATGAAGCTCTCTCAAGTGCATGGACATTACCAGTTAAAGGAAGCATGGTGTATCTACTAGACAGTACCTCTTATTTCCTTCATTTTCTAAGCCACTGGTTTATGTTTCTGTACAGAAAAAAGCAGGAGTTTTCTTACTCTGAAATATTATCTAATTACATGAAGCTGGAAAGACTGGTTGGCTACATACAGGATTTTAGAGTTACCGCAGATCCATAACAGTTATCAGCCACAGGTCTTTCCTTGTCTGGGCATCATCCAGTTTAAGTTTACAAATAAAATCTCACTGCATTTTCCATGTGGTTATCCAAACCACAAGTTTGTTTTGTCTTCTATTCATAGTTTTCTCATTACAAATACCAATCCCTCTCTCCTCCCTCCTTTACCAGTTATCTACTATAGCTGTTATTTGCATTTCGAGACCGCTTCAAAATTTTACTTAACTTTCTGAAAGTACTGTATTTTTAGTACATACTCTTGAATTCCTCACAGTTTTATTATTCATACTCTAGAACTTTTTCTGTATGGTGGTTCTTCCATGAAGTTTGAAGGCTGTGATCCAGAGGAATATCCATATGCTATTTCTGGAATATTGTTGTACTTGATTTCATATTGGAGTAGCATATTTCCTATTTCTCAGTAAGGCATAACATGCAAAGAACAGGCCTCTAAGTTGGACAGTTTAGTTATTAACGAAAATGACTGAAGCACTTTTGGGGTCCAATACACAGCTATGTTGTACAGCAACTTACTAGGAATAAAAAAGAAAGTCTACAAAGAGCCTATTCGTTCTGCTTCAGAAGTTCATGCTCTCAGTCCTACCTGGCATAGCCACAACAGTGTTGATTGCATTAAAGGCTACTAGTTTTCCCCATTCATTACTTCACCATAAGCAAATCTCCAGAGGAATACAGGTTGCATAAACTCTATTACACATGCAATGTTCTCTACAGTGATCTTCTAAAAGATACAGGACCAGACAGCCTGCTGCCACAGAGCCAGCAATATCATCTGACATCAGAACTACAGCTGGCTATCTCAGTATCAATTTTCCAAGAGCTTAGCACAAAACAGTGAACAAACATGTAAGTTAGTGTACTTAACGATGCTATGGTTTACTCACTAAAATGGCTCAAAGCTGTAAAAATGTAATTTAAAGAAGCTTCCTACAAACTGGAAACTAAGAGTTCAAAACTCAATAAAAACGTCGCTTACTTCACACTAAATCCTAATGTGCATTTTCAGGATTCTTGCAGAGAGCCTGTCAAATGCAAACAAGGAAAAATTAGCCAAGTTTTAAAAACTGTGCACCTTAAAAAATGGTCTCGTGATAAGGAACGCAAGCCTACTTCTCCTGATAGTGTTATTAGTTGGCAATGCTATTCCTCCATGCTGGTATTACGTTGCACCTCAGCCTTCCACTCTTCTCTTTGCAAAAGGAAAAAATTTTTTTCTTCAGGATGATAATCTAGATTAGGAGGCAATACAAGCAGCTTGTTAATTATACATATGGACAAGGAGCACAACAGTTGCTCTGCTTGTCAAGAGGATTTAGAATATAAGCAGCACAGGGACAGAAAAGATACTAATTTCAAAAACTTCAAGTCTTCTATCACAAGATTAGAAGTAAGAGTGCAGCTAATTTACCAATAAATCTTATGTAAGACTTTTTTATCAGCACATATTCAAATCCTGTGCTAAAGAAAAATAATAATTAAAGTCACATTTTAATCAACTTCAACACTGCAGATGTTTTCAGTGCAGCAAATGATACATTAAAAAAAGCACCTTTAAGGCAACTCCATTTTGCAACATGTCATAATTTCCTAAGAACACAGTGGAAGAAGTTATTTGAACTCCAAAAGCCCAACAGTCAGCCTCCTTTCACAGAGGAGCATCGTCCTTAACCTACAAGGCCGTATCAGCTTTTTCTAAAGTAACAGCTATTTTCCAAATTAAAAAATAAAGATAAAAAAGAAAATGGGAAAAAGAACACAAAGCTAAATAAAAATACGCCCTTACCAAAATTCATTTGTGACACAGCTGCTTTTATGCTGCCCTATTACCAAAGGGGGGAAAACAAAGGGTAATTCCATCAGCTGGTGTACATCAACTCAAAGCCACCTCCTGGCACCGGACCAGAAAGCAAAGCCGAACCGGCCCTTGTGAGAGCCAGCGGCGAGGTTTGCTGGCCTCGCTGCACAGCACGCCTCCTCTCCCAGAGCTCCCGCCTGCCCGCGCCAGGGTGCCGGGGGGACAGACGGCTCCGAGCGGCCCTGAGGTTCCCTGGGCACTTGGGTGCAAAAAGATCTACGCAATGCCTTCGTAAGCTGTGTTCTTATTTGTGCAAACACGGTGCTGCTGTACAGAAGGTCTCGAACGTGACCTCATGCCTACTTGAAGGCTCTCTCGCAACCGTCCCACCCCAGCCATTGCCGTTGTGAAACACTCAGGCTCTAACATCAGCTAATTACAGCGTAGAAAAACTAAAGAACATTTGAAGTAGCAGTTTTGCCCTTTCACCCTAAAATAAAGACCCTTCCCTTTGCTTTCAAGCACACTGTTTTTACGCTGGAGCATTATTCTGCAGTGTACTGAATATTATCTTTATATAACTATCTCAAGTATAAACTGCGTTGAAAAATTTACAGTATTGCAATATTAATAAGATTGAAATATTTACTGATTTACCTAAGCCTAGTAAATATGCAGCTTGCCTTTGAGGAAAAAGTTACAATGTATAAAATTTGAGTCAGGGATTTTCTCTGTTGTTTTGTGGCTGACAAATTTACAATAGTTTGTACTAGGCTGTACACTGTTTGCAAATGATCGCATCCCAGAAGCTAAACAAACCGATACATGGAAGAGATGAAATACAGATCCACCCTACAGCCTTCAAAATCTGCCTGTCTCCTCGGTCAATGCCATGGAAGTGCAAAACAGTGTTTTAAGGAGCTTTGTAGAAAAAAAAAAAAAAAAGACAACATTTTTTTGTGGCATGTGAAGATATGTAGCAAAGTATTAATCTTACTGTAGACCAATTTGACTTAAGTAGTGTGCCAAACAAAAAAGTGATCCAAATCAATTAACTGGGGAGAAGGAAAGAAAGCAAAATAACCCAGTCAATTGAGGTATAGTCTTCAGCAGTTGTTCTGTGGCTGAAGAGACAAAACACCTCTCTGTTAAATGGGCACACTGGCAACACTTGAGAGCATTAAGGAATTATTTTAGGGTAATGTCTAAACATGTTGACATTTAACAAGTTTTCTTTTAGACTAATGGAAACTGCCACACAACACCAGTCATGAAAAGCTTTTTTTTCTTTTTTTAACGGAAGTTGTACAGATTGCACAAGGCATGTACAAACACAATACTGCTACAGAAAATATATCAAGCTCTGTCCCATAGCATGGAATAACCACAAATACCAAATACCTATTGCTTTCATTGGCATGAAAGCAATATTGTGATATATTTGCTATTTCTTTGTTGCATTGAGCAACAACAAAATAGGATCCCTTCCAAAGTATTTAATGCTAGAGCACATTGCTATTAAATTCATAGTTTGCTGAGATGCCGGGCAGGCAGAGTTGAAACACAGCAAGACCTAACCAGCTCATTTCTCTGGACTCAAGGAGAGTTTTAAGGGAATGCTTACAGAATGACTAGGCTTGATAAGAAACTCCTCAGCTAACTTTGGCCAGCTGCCAAACTGAAGTGATTTAACATAGTAGTCTGCATTTGGAAAGTGGTTAAAAAAAAAAAAAAGAAGAGGTATCTGGATCGTGACATTTAACATCTGACTTGTGGAAAAAATGAAAAAAATGTCATTCTGTTAAATATTTTCACTTTTAAGACAGAATTTATTAACCAAGGAAAGAAGAGGACAAATACAAGTGCTTGGACACTCTAGCAGCATGCCTAAAGCTCAAGGTTAAAGTACAACTGACCCCACACAGAGCCATTTGAACATGTGCCAAATTCATGAAGTTAGGAAGTTTCATGCTCTGCTAAGGCGACTTTCACATCACTCATTGGCTTCATCTCGGATCAAAAGCACTAAAAGAAAAACTGTGCAGAGAATCTGATTACAGATGGCTTTTACTGATGCTTTCTACTTAATCTCCTCTGGAATGCAAGGTTGTAGCCCTCCTATATTTTAAAAGGGATCTATCTACTATATGCACACTCACCTGTTGTCACTGTACAAATAATATTTTGCTTTCTCATCTGAGCAATGTAACTTACGGAGTTTATTGCAGCCCAGATCCTCACCTACAAAACATGCATATGGCTGTATTGCTTCAGATGTGACTGTACTTTCCATACTGCTCACTGCCTTGTAAATACAAGTAACTACGGTATTTTGTATGTTGGCATTATCTGTATTACAGCTTGTAAAGGTGCAAGGGCTGGGGTGGCACTCTCAGTGCTGTAAGGACCACCTTAACCCTTCAGGACTGGCCTGCCAGGAGGAACGTACCTACATTAGGAAGGTACGTTGTTCCCTCCACTTTCTGTTTTGCCCATAGAACAAGTCTATCTTCACGTGTCCTGTCTACATGTCACGGAGCAGGTTT
Source organism: Mycteria americana (assembly GCF_035582795.1). Lineage (NCBI taxonomy): Eukaryota > Metazoa > Chordata > Aves > Ciconiiformes > Ciconiidae > Mycteria > Mycteria americana. The sequence continues at coordinate 141,169,699 of NC_134365.1, forward strand.
CAATCAACAAAATCCAGAAAATCCAAGGCCTATCCACACTGGAGAAAAGACCTGTTCTTCTCTTAGGTCTAAACCTCCAAACATTTAAGAAGAAATGAGACTGGCTTGCTTTAACCTCTCTCTTCTCTCAGAGATAAAAGCTCCCTTCATCACACATCCACACAACAAGTAAAAAAACCTGAACTTCCCACTCAAGATTTATTATCACAATTCTTTTGGCAGACAAAAGGCTATGTATCATAATTTATGCACAAAACCCTAATGATTTGAAACCTGCAGTCTTCCTGTCATTAAAAATCTCAACAACTGTGAAAGCATAAACTGAAGCTGGTCAAAATTATACTTGAAAATACATTAAAGCAAATATTCTTTGAAAATAAAAAGTCTTAGAGAACTTATTCAAAAATCTTCCTTGCTGTTTATTAAAGTGTTGACCCTCTCTCTCTTTTCCAGTAGTCAAAGAAGGTGGTGAATAGAGAGGAAAAGTTATTTTGCTTTCATGTTTTCAAACTCCAAGTAAGTTTTTTAATTTTCAATTTTCAGTAAGTGTCTTGTGTCTTCCAATCAGCACTTCCAAAAGTCACAACTAAATTTCTGTTATAATAACCAAGTAAATTATGCCACACAGAAGATGCTGATTTTATTTTTCAGTGCAATGTACAGATGTTTTAATAAAAGACACAGTGCTGGTTCTCTGAATAAAATGTAAACTGTAGTCGGTGTAAAGACTTTTGAATTCTTGTATGAAAAGCATTACATTGGATGAAAGTAGATCAACAATCCTAGAAAAGTCAGCTACATAGCTCTTTTCTTCCTTAGTTTTTGAAAGGGTAAGGCTCTTGGACTTTGAGACCTCACATTTTTACAGTCTTTGCTTATTTGGTTAGAACTCCCTCCTCTAACTAATTGTTTGATTCACTATTAGAAATATGAAGGGGGGGATGAAGATATTAACGTAAAGGTAATCTTCACCTTAGGAGTCCTTTTACCCCATTTCATACTATATGCACGTACATGCATACACTTTTATATACTGTAAGTGTAGCAAACTGAAACAGTAAAAATATCTTCAGGTTCAAAAGTCAGTTCCCCCAAAGATTAGGAAATGGAGAACCACAGTTAACTGTACAAACAATGAAAAGCTTGCACCATCATGGTCTTTTAGAGCCTTAGTCAAGCACCAAGACCCGTCTACTATGCGCTACAAGAATATAGTTCAAGGAGACTGTTTCTTCATCCAGAGAACTTACAATTGAAGTACACAAGAAAATGCACTGTGATTCATCAAAACACTAAGCACCAATTCAGTCCTCTATAGGGAGCATCTACTACAAGATAAGTACAAAGCAAACATTTTTGCTTAAGTTTAGAATAAGTATGCAACTGAAATTAAAATTGCGGATCAAGAAGAAGCAGAAGTGAACTCAGTAACAGGTTAGAGAAGATAAGCTGACTACCTTTCATACAAGAGCAGAGCCAAAGAAGAATTGTAGAGAGGCAGTCTCACTCAAAGCAATGGTGGTTTCAGTTGTTTTACACCCTTCTTGACTTACTCTACAGCTGAGCCACTAATCAGCAGGTTCAACTCTTAGACCTTCTGTACAGTCAACTGCCAAAGCTTCCTCTGCTATACCATCAGCTGGGAAAGGGCTCCCAAGCACGGATGCACATATACTATGAAGGTAAGAAATCACACTCCTGCTCTCAGATCAGGGACTCATAGCATAACCTGGCTACAATTTCAGGCATTTCTCTAGTTTGCAGTCTCTTAGGGCTCTTCAGGTGATGCCCCACAATCCTAAATCACAGGTGCTGCCAAATGAACTTGTGGCCAACTTCAATCCCACTGAGTAAGAGTTGCTAGCTTGAATCATTTCCTTTCCTCTTATCCCAACCTAATTCTGGCTCAAGTTTCTGTCCTACAGAGTCTCCTTCAAACAAATAAATATGTGGTCAGAGAGGAAACAGGCAGAACAATCAGATAACTTTCCTGAATGATATTTATTTCCAACATCCCAGCTTCCATTGCCTTGCTTACCTGTTTCATGGTAAGTAAAACTGTGAATGTTGTTTGTATATATTGCTGGTGTGTCTCCAAAAATCAGAGAAAAGTAGACAAATGCTTTCTGAAAATTATATGAAAGCATGTCTACCACTACAATAGTGCTACCCTCAAGGCCAGAGAGACCATGCAGCAATCCCACTAAAACGACTTGGGATAAACACAAGGAAAACAATCTAAATACATTGATGCCAGGGAAAAAGAATCTCATGCTCTGATACTCAATTCATAATCAACAAAAGGAAAGATTTGGGGGCTTCTCCATTCAATTATTTAACTTTGCAGTAAATAAAAATAATAATGCCTATGAAATGCATATTAGCAAAGTGATTTTGAGAAATTAATTCCAAACAATTTGAGCTGTTCAAAATACCCAGCCTCTCCTTATCCTGATGATTACACATACACGTGGACAAAAAGAAATTAAAGCTCCTCGATTCTCAACTGCTTTGAGTCAATTAGTCCTACAGTAATCAGATTAACATTAGAAGGAAGATGTTGCTTGGTTATCACTAATAAGTGCCTCCTTTGCAAGAAACATTATTTGTAACCTTTTCAGCAGTCTGAATGCAGAGGCCAAGAATTCAACACATATGAAAGCAAAAATCCAGCAGTCACTCACCCTTGGGAACAGGGCTCTCAAGGCCAGGCTCTAAGACACATTTAGCAGAATTGCACGAGGAAGTTTGACAGCTATCTCTTCATGCTATTTTTCTTCTACAGATAGCAGACCAATCACCAAGGTTGTCCAAACAGCTTTTTTTTAAAAAAATATATATTTTTTTAAAAAATAAATCCTGATTTCAAACATGAATGGGTAAAGGGAAATGGACATGTGAAGGCTTGCTGACCAGCTCATAAAGCTTCTTTCTTGAATGAGCAGGCCAGAGTGCCCATTATAGGTTAGAGGGTTTGTTTGTTTTGTGGGGGGAGGAAGAGAAGGATGTAAATGAAATGTTAAATCTATCCAAAGCCTGCAGCACAGCTGTTAAGACACAGCAGGAGGGATCTAGATATTGTACTTACTGAATCAGCTACAGAGGTCTAAGCAAACTGACGTTCATAATGAGAGCTGTAGAATTCCATTCATACAATGGGTGGCAACTGGCCAAGGATAACTTGCTAAAAATAAGAGATCCAGAAAGATTAAAAAACATTGCAAAAACTTTTATTGCAATATAGAACTAGAAAAGGGCCAGATACTCCTGCACATGTAACTATAAAACTAATCCCTCTTCAGCAAGGGCCTTCCAAGAATATACCTTTCCCAATCATAAAAATGGGAACAAATGGGGTAATCCTCCACAGACAGATGAAAGAGAAAAATTGACCATTTGGAAGTTTCAAAAATATGGTGGAAGACTTATTTTACATTAATATGTCACCAGTATCACTAGTCAACTTGATAAAACTGGAAGTAAAAAGGGCAATTTGAATGAGTCTTTGTTCACCTCACCTAGATGCTAAATAAAAATGATACTATTTCTATGAATTTGTCTTCCCTTGAATTTTTTTTGAAAAATTTAAAGGTGAAAATGATAAAGCCTCAAAATCAAGATACCTAGCACTCAGAACAATATAGAAGTATTTTTTTAAATTACAATTGCATGGGTAGGATTTTGCAGAGATTTTTTTCAACATCCTTCATCTGCATAGGTAAGTTATTCTTAGAGTAAAGATGCAAGATGAAACAACAGATAAGAGAACTAAAAGGACAGGCTCTCATCAGTACAAGATGGTTCGCTTGGCCATGAAAAGTAGTTCCTTGCTATTCTCTGCATTAAGGAGGACTCTGGATAATAGCAAAGAAAGCATCCTCCTCCTTCCCCCCATCCTTCCCCTTCCTGCCTCCCCACTCAGAGCTAAAATGCCATTGATACGGAGTCTTCGGGTGGAGTAACCTGACTTCTTCAACAAAGAAGTTTGCCTTTTTCCCAGACAAATGACTTGGCTGAACTTAAGAATCTCCTTTCGCTATTAAAAAATTCCACAATAACTGCAGTTCTAAGAAAAATCCCAGAATCTAGAGTGGAAAAACCCTACTGAATCAGACTTTGAAGAGTCAGGAAGTCTTAAGAGTTTATTTAAACACAATTGTCACTCAAATATCAGCAAACTGCACAGACCACACTGAAAGGGAACTGAACAACATAAATCAGGTGACTATTGTAGCTTCCCCAACAAAATCCGAACTCTAGCTCTTTACAAAATGTTAAGACAGCTGAATCTCAGCCGAGTTGTTAAAAACGGCTGCATGCATTTAATTAAGTCAAAATCGAAGCCAGATGGCACATGCTGCTTTTCCAATAGACTGGATGCTGTCACAAGAGGCACTACTTAAGCATTCCTTGATGATTCCTGGCACCAGTGGCTACAAAATCTCTTTCTACCATCTACCATACACCCCTCCTTTTTTTTTTTTCCAGTCACCAAGCCTTTAAAGAGGGTGGGGAGGAGGAAAAAGAGCCCCTGAGATAAATTGACTCAGTGTGTGGAATGCAAGGCAAACATTCCTGTACAAATTCAGATTTGATTTATTTTCTTTAGAAAACTCCAGCTGCAGGAGAAACCCCCAATTGTTGGTCTTTGCCTTATACCCCTAGGGTTCATCATCTGTCTTACAGGGAGAAAATAAAAATAGATAACTATACTTCTAAAGTACTGCACAGCAGAAGATGTTAATACTTTAGCCAGTAATAAATGCAAGTGAACTGGCTAAAAAAAGGCCTCAAGAATTTGGAAGTGTATGGCTGAAAGGAAACATTAACATTTCATCTCTGGACTGCGTAACCTCTCAGTGAAAAATGACAGTGTAGGCTTTTGCGGTCAGCACACATGCAGTGAACTCCTCCTACTCATCAGAAAGACTAGCAAGTTATCGCCTGCTTGTAGTCAGCCAAAGTTATACTGGACTGAACCAGAACTGAGTGGCAATACCATATTTTACTTCCAGTACTGCACCCTCCAATACATGGAATTAAACAGAGAGGGCATGAGCCATGCTGCTGGTCATGCTTCTCAATGCTTGCACAAGCCAGACAGAGTGCCTAGCAAAGTGTGTCTGGAAGGCGATGGGGAAGAAAAAGCATCAGAAGTTAACTGATTACACATACGAGAAATATGCTACTGACAGAACACCTCTGCTTGATTTTTACTTTCAGATTTTTCTGTTCCAAAATCACTTAAGCAGCTGCCATATCGCTCCCAAAAGGACTCCTGAAGATGTTTAGAGCAAAAGGTGGGATCCATTACACCTTTTGAATAGACAACAAGGAGGGCTCAGAGGCCCTTCCTTGTATTCTCTCCATGTATCCATCAAATCACTTGGAAAAGTGATCAGTCAGTGTATCTCATTGTTCGAGTAATCTAACATAAAGCATACACAAGGACAAAGGCATAGGACTATAATTTTATGTTATTTCCAACTGAATGATCCCCTACTGAGCAATACTATGGTCTAGGGTTTACTTAAGTTCTTAATTATGATCACCACTTTTATACATATCCAATCTCACCTTTCATTAAAAAATGAATTATGCGCTTGCACTGAATATCTTACTGCTTGTGCAATCTGTTAAAAACTCATTTCCAGCACTACTGAGAACAAAAACCCGTCTGCTGAAAAGGGTGGATGTGTTTAACAATTTCAGCAGAACAATCCTTCTCTCCTGGTTAGTTTAAAGCTCCATTAATCTTAATGCAAAACAAAACAGTTTCCTTTAACAGCCAGATTCTTGACCTTGAGCTGTTCCAGTGTCGGAGCTGGGGGCTGGGGTAGAAAGGACATGGACCGACCACAACTAAGAGCTGGAGAGTAAAAACATACAGACAGAATAGCTAGCAGAAAGAAAACCAAACCAGACCAAAAATTACCTCTGTGAAAGACTACCATCTCCACTGCTGCCATGGAAACCTGGACAACATCACCTCAAAATTTTTGTTGCTCATTTTCAGATAAATTTTAAAAGATTAGCAGCAATGAAGGTTATCAAAAGATGACCAAGAATGCACAGGCTAATGGCTTCTAAGACACCCATTCTACCACTGACCCACATCATTAGCCATTAGAGTATTTACAGAGTAACATTGCAAATGAAATTCAGTCTACTAGGCAGCATTATTTTCAGTGTGGAAAAATAAGAGCTACAGATGCTTTCTTTGTAGACACTGAAGATGTCTCTTATTTAGATCCTTTAATTTTCTTGATACAAGATGGATTTGCCCAAAACATCTTTCCTATATGAACCCAACTCAGAGTTGGACAAAATAAGGTCTTGAAATTTAAAAGTACTCTTACCAGTCAACATTCACAGGGCTTCTTACATACAGGTTTTACGCTCCCCTACCCACTGCTTTTCCATTACTGTACCTGTTTACATTTCTGAATATATGCTCAGCGCAGCAGAGTCCAGAAAGTAAAATCTGTCCTTGTTACCAGGACATGACTATGTAAGTGACAGACACAGGTGGCAGAACACATTTGAGTTGCCTCTAAAATGGCATTAAATTGCCTGTGATTTATCTTAATACTTTAAGTTGTATTAAAGCATGATTTCCTCATTATATCTTGTAAGGTGCAAATTTAATCACTTGCCAGTATTTGCCGAGCATTAACTATGGCTAAGAAGAGAGTGTGCAGCAGTTTCTGTAGCATGATTTCTAGGTCTCCCACACGAGTACCACCTTACCCAGAAGAACAGCTCCTCGAGGCAGATTTTAATTGAAATGCTACTAGAGCTGAGCATTTTAAATGGCTCAAAGATTTGTGAGTCATTCTGTATCAGTGCTTACAAACATTTGAGAAGCCTTCTCATACAGAGAAGGACTGGACTAAGGACAAGACCCAATTTTGCGTACGAACTCTGGAGGTTCCCTTTTGACTGTGCTTTCGGTTTAGTTGACAGTCAGAGGCACATCATAAGGTAGAGACACAATGCCGTCATTTGGATTACGTTCACAAACTTGATTTTCTACCACAGGTGCAGAAGGCTGTTTGTAAAACTAGAGGTATGCTGACCACCACTGTCCTCTCCATACAAGTAAAGCCCTTATTTTTTGCACAAGACGAAGGAACATTTCAGACCATCTTCTGTGCTGACTCAGATGCTTCTTGGCCAAAATCATTACTGTTTACCATACAGTTCTGCATGGTTTATTTAAAGTCTCATACTAAAGTGCTTGTTATTTCTGTAATATTAGTTACATGAAGACACTTTTAAAGCCTGAAGAATTTATTATTCTTAACAATTTGTTCATTAGCCAGCAGTAGTGCTGTGACTAGAGTGACAGAGCTAGCTTCATACACAGCCTCAACAGCTACTGCAGTGTTAAAACCTAAGAATAATTACTGATGTGCACAGGAAACGACAGTCTCACGATCTCCTCATCACTTCATGGGAAGCAGAAGCAGTTCAGCCTTGGTTTGGCTTTCTATGGATCCAACCCAACTTGGCTGGATCCACAGAAAGATGGATCCATTCTTCTGTGGATCTAGAAGACTTTTACTCCAAGACAGGTCATTTTTATAAAACTTTTTGTTCCAAAACTAGGAAAGTGGTGACCAGCATAAACACTCAATGCCAAGTAATGCTTTAACTGAGTGGCCTCCTCCATCTTCCTCAACTTGCAATGGAAGAAATTGTGTAAGAGAGCAATTGAAACAGCAGAGCAAACACAGCAGGTGGTCCTGTCTTAGACAACTTCCACCAATGGATTCTGAAATTTTACACTTAGCCTGGTATGCACCCAAATACATTAAAGAGCCTAAAATGTTAAACATCAGAGGCAAACCAAACATTTACAAAATACAAGGTCTATTATTTTGGACAAACCTTGCTGCAATCAGGGAGGAATGTTTCCTTTGGCTGCTATTATGCTCACTTCCATTTATTTATACAGAGCAAAACGCAAACAATATTTTCTTACCTTGTTTTCTTAATTGTCTACAGATGGTACAAAATGGTAGAATGATAAGGCTGGATGACAGACTTCTGTCTTCTACTGAACAGACAGATATGAGAATTTTGCTAGAATGAGAATTTTACTGCTTATCTCAGTTACTGAAGAGAGAGGGTCCATCAACTACAAAATTCTTGAAAAGTTTCTTTTGTCATCCAAATAGAAAAAAAACCTCAAACAACCAAATACCAAGAGATACGGTTTTTACAACGACACCCTTAAGATAGTCTAATTTACCTCAATTATAGTAATAACAGAGACTACTGCTCTATTCTTTCTTTGAAAGTACTGGAATACTGCACTTGCTAAATCCCTCTATGTGAAAGGGTTAAAAAGCACAGATCCTTCATCAATTAGTCTTTATTAAGACTCTCCAGAACAACTGTAAGTGCAAATCACAAATCTCTTCTCAGTTATTTAATAACAAAATACAAAAATCTGAGCTAGGTCTATACTTGAAAAATAGCTAGAAACACTGAGCACAAACTGAGCAGCTCACAAAAGAGCAAGTTTTTGTCTTGCCTATTTCTCTATATTTTATTTCAAGTTTTGTTGTATCAATGTTATCTCCTTATATTTAACTGCAACAAATCCATTGATCAGAAACAGAAAACTGTAAGCTACTCAGCATAAATGCTGCATAGCTTCCTTGCACACAAACACCAGCAGTATGGCATCTTACGGTTAATCAGCCCATTTACAGTAAATCAAACCCACAGCTCAGCTAAGAAGCCAGCCTGCTGTATTTTCCCATCAGTGAGCCCACACAGTATGTTGGGACTAACAATATTTTCTCTTAAGTAAAGCATAGTTGAGTTCATACAGATGTAAGTGAACAAGGGTGTGACAAAATAACAGAAAAAGGAGATTACAAAGGAAGCCTGAATCTTACACTGAAGTTTCTTTTGCCAAAATGGGATTCAAAGAGAAAAGTGTTTTCTTTGAACAAATCCTGAAAACAGGATTGAGGCCCTTGGGTAAAACTTACTTCACAATATAACCTTACATACCCTTATTTTCCAATAATCTCAATTTTGGCACAAGTTACCTTGGGGGGAAAAAAAGAAACCACAAACAATTATCCAAAGACTTGTCATTTCAGAAAGCTCACTCACAGCTCAGAAGTATTCTTGAAATAAGGGAAGCAATGCTGTAACTATGGCTTTAATGCAGAAAAAAAGCTGCACAGCTTCCTAGAGCCTGAGAAAAGCGAATGATGTCCGTACGTGGACAATGCCAGATAAGTGAACTATGTTGTCTAAGCACTTAGAGAAATGGAAGAAAACAAATACACTCAGGTAATGCTACACCACAGACAGAAAAAGAGCATACTGAAAAACCACACAAAGCATTATTAATGTATGCAAGTGGTTTTGGGCCCAGCCATCCTCAAATGTCAAGCCTCAGAGTCAGAACAAGATCTGAAAAAAGCTTTTAAGATCAGTAAGTCAGGACTGTCCAACAAATCCAGGACAGGACTGGCTGGACAGACAGGAGTCCAACAAATAGGACTGTCTTACTGAGAAACAGCTGCCTCCTAGAAAGAAGACAGGGCCAATTATCTGATTAGGCAATAATTTAAAGAATGCTTAATAATTTATAAAAAATAACTAGGCTATGGACTGTTATTATGCAAGACTACACAACACCCCACCCCCCACCCCCAAGTAATGCATGTTCAAATTTTGCTGGTAATTATCCCTGACCAGAAAACGGGATCAGGTTCTTGTCTGATAAACAAGGTATAGGAGCACTTATTAAATGAAAAATAGAGCTGCTTGTTAAAACTGCTTTTGGCCAGGTGTCTATGAGATCAAGCACATCACTCACATTGCAAATCAGGTTTTACTTCAAGTTATTCTCTAAAGAGCAATAGGACCATACAGCTTTATTTTGTATACAGCCTTTCCTGCTCACTTAAAATCACAAAGCTGCTATTCTAATGAATGCCAAGAACCGAACTAGAAACTTTCAGAGATCAAGAAAGGAGCCTCAATATTTGGTCTGGGAAGCCAAAATCAATAATTTGGAGCTGCAGTCACAAACTCTGCAGATCCTGAGTAATGATCTGTGTACAACAGACGCACTCGGCAAGATGTTGCATTGCCACTAACGGTGAAGTGAAACATTCTGTAAAATTTGAGAAAAAAAGTTTCAGAGGAAGTCCAAGAAATTCCCACATACCAGAGTAATTCCTTACAAAAGAATCAGTAGAACAGTCACAAACTGAAGCATCAGCAAGATGCAGAAAAAAAACCCCAACTCAAACGCATAACCCCCTTCAACAAGTCAAGAGTACACTATGTTTTAAAGCAACTCATACTGCAGAGTATAACCTCTCATTTAAAACAACCTTGCTACCTCACAAAATTAAGGCAATATATGACAGTAAGCTCTACAGTGGCCCCAGAACAGTCCTGAGAAATTCAGGTAAGTACATGAGTACTATAGTTTCTACTGATTTACACCCTACAGAAGAGACGGCATTAGTAACACGCAGCAGACAGCAGCAGAGTGTGGTTTCTGCAGGCTTCTCACAGTTGTGTTACAATTCTTTGAAGGACTCAACATGAAGAATTACCCAAGCAATACACCTTCCCCCCCCCCCCCCCCGAAAGTTTATTACATTTTTTGACAGTGTTTCTTACCAAAACTTCTTAAAGAAACTATGGGATTAAAAAAATTCCTCTCTAAAAGCCCAGTTAGGAGAAAACAAGGGATAGCAATAAAAAGGCCAGTTTCACAATAAAGAGAGTATACTGAAAGAGTCTCACTGGCATCTACACTATGGCCTGTGCTGTTGAGGGTTTTTTTTTTTTTGTTTGGGGGCTTTGTTTGCTTTTTGGGAGTTTTGGTTGGGGTTTTTGTTTGTTAGTGTTGTTTTTTGTGGTTTTGGTTTTTTAAATAAGTGATCTGCAAGAGGATGAACAATTCAAACTTTACTGATGATGCAAGACTACCTGGATTAGTCAAAGCTGCACTGGTCGCAAAGAGCCACACAATAAAGACTGCATTGCTTAAAGTCACTGTAGATAAGGCAACACACACACAAAACTCTCCCACACACCCACAAGCAATCAACACAGACCCATAGGCAGGCACTGGGGAGCTTGCCAGAGATCTTTACTTGCATCACATTAGGCCATGCTCTGAAAACAGCAGTTCAGTGGTCAACAGCAGACAAGCAAATAAAACATCTGGAATTATCAGAAAGGGAATGGATTTTCCTTCTCACTCACAGATGATGGTACTATGTCAATCAATTCCCTATGTTATCATAAACTGAAAGTTTCATGTAATTCTTGTCATCCCACCCAAACAAGAATCCAGCAGAATTTATAAATGTAAGGGACAAGAACAGGCTGCTTAGAGATACTGACCAACGTTTACATAAGGAGAATTTAATCAGGACAGACTTGAGCTTAGAAAAGATGTGGCAAGAAGGACTATTATATAGTATTTTATCTTAGTCTGTAACACAGGAATCTGTAACACATTATCATGAATCCACAAAATGGAGATGGACAGTTATTCTTCAGAAATATAATAAAGCCAGTTAGACAGCTGTGTCAAATAGCACCGTTTTCTTAAAAGCAGGTATGAATGATTCAGACAGCCCTAACTTGCTGACTATTAAAAGACTGTATCAAAAGGAAAGGAAAGAGAGGAAATAATGATTAAAAAAAACCCACTATACTTCTCCTGCTTCTTAGAACCATTCCTCAATTATTAACTCCCCGGTACTTCCAAAAGCAGGAAATGAGGTCTGGTAGACTTTGTCCCTACTCACTACGGCTGTCCTCATGTTCCTAGATACAGCAGACATGACTGCCCAGACAATATCCCTGTCTCACCATGCTGAGGAGGAAGGCGGGGGGAAGGAAGGAGGAAATCAATCCATAGAACAAAGAGCACATTAAACTGGCTATACAGTAGCTACCATAAAATGCATGATGTTAGCAAGTCAAGACTAACAAAAAATAATTTCCTTTTTGATTTGAAAGTAAAGGATACTGTCAACAATTACAGGTAAGGCGTTTTTAGAAAGAGGTGCAAGGTCATGCTGTCTCTAAGCAATATTGTGATAGGAGTAGCAGCTGTTTGCAAGAGTAAACAGGTTTTCAACAACAGCACTAGAAAACAGCATCCGTAAAACAGAGCCATCCTATGAATATATCTCAGATGAAGGAGCTAGAAAAAACAGAGCTCTGACTCTGGAGACAAGGACAAACACACCCAATGATGAAGGAAGAGAAATAAAGGCAATATACTTACTCCATAAAAATCCTTCAACTGTATGGTACCATTTAGCCTCCAAGATTCATGGCAACATTGCATGTGGAGCGGTAAGGCTATTTTGAGCTTAAATGCCCAACAGAAGCTTTCGAAAAACGCAGTGGATTGATACAAATCTGTATCATTATTTATTATATTTTAAAAAAGGAAATGTTACTGACTTGAAAGCACAGCTAGCTTACCAGGCTCTCTGGTTGGGACTGCACAGATGAATCACTATTCTATCAGTGAATACTGACAGAGGCTCATCACCAACAGACTCACCTGTGACAACAGTTACCATTTATTTCATAAAACAATGTTAGCTGAGAATTTTAAAGCTGCATGAGGAAAATGCAACTGCAATCCCTAAATAAGGCTGGCAAATACTCAGTTCTTACAAAAGCTCAGAATACCAAGGCCAAATAAAATTAGTCCAGTCACATGAACTTATGACTAAATAAAAATAGTTCACGTAAGTTTTCTTCTTACTTGCAGTGACTCCATAAATGCACACTTAAATAAAGTGAACAGGAATCTTCCTAGGCAACATAACTTCAACTGAAATTACTGGTCTCCTAAGTTTTCCAGAGCTACCCTATAACTATTTTTTCCTCTGTGAACCAGCAGGATATGTTCTCTTAGCACTGAAAATTCTGGTTCTCTCTAAATGTATGAAACGTAAAATGTGAAACAAATTAGAAGCTGCTCTCTGAGAATACACAGAAATGTTCCTGCCACAGTCATTATACAGAGACTGGAGCAGATCAGGAAAAAATACGTCTAGCCCTTGATGGAAATCTTTGATTGGCAGGACCAAGACGTTTTCCTCATCAGTGGTGACGCCCAATACATCATTATGGTTCATGACCTGCATGTTAAGAGCTCATCTCATTTGCAAACGTATTAGCCACATTTATTTCTCGCAGATCTTTCCCTCTGAAACTATAAAGCAACCAGAAACTATGCCTTGATACATCTCCCATGCTCAACGAGTCACAAAGCTGACTCCAGCCAGGTTATGACAGAACTACCCTACATCAATATGACACAGGCTCCCTTAGGAAGTTTTCCTTGTGAGAATTACGAGCACAAAACTGATACAGCCACCGAGATAACCACAAATTGCTGCTATTGTGATCTTGTGCAATAACCTCCAGTGCTGCTGCACACCCTCACAGGTCTCCACCCCCAAGCAAATCATGGGCATACCAAATCCCACAGCTATGTGGCTGAGCATTTCCAATATGAAAGCACAGGTTTTCACCTTCAAGAAGTTACATATTTGTAAAACTTCAGAAAGTTTGCTATTGTACTCTTCAGGCAGCTTCCAGCACGTTGTCGATTTGGCAGACATGCAGATTCCTCTGAGAGGATTCAGCAGAACAAACTGAAGTTTCTTGTCACTGGTGCCAGTGGTACAGCTCAGACTCAAGCTGAAGAAATTCACACTTCCATCTTCAAAACATGTATTAAGGCAACAAAGCACATCAACATTTTCTTCAAGCACTTCTTGTTTAATTTTCAATGTGAAGCCTACAGACTATAGAGTATATTGCTTAAACCAAGTCAAAGTGGACAACCTTATGCTTTAATCCTTCTGTTTATTTTATGATCCACATGGGCTAGCCATAAGAGGGGAGGGGCTACATCTTGTTTTGCTAAAGGGAAGTAAATTTCACATCACCAGAGAACATGTGGTGTGTCCACATGCTTTCTTGCTAGATAGCCATCTTTCAGAACACCATGCCTTATCCTGTACGGTTACTTATGTACTTGGCATTTCTTAGGAAAGTGGGGAGCCACCGCTAGCAGATATAGTCACTAGTTGCAAAAGGCTGCAAGTAGTTGCACAAAGGTTCAAATCCATAACCAAGTCTGATGCTTATACCATTACCATCTTCAATGCAAGTCTCAAAGGTGGATCAACACTTGCAGGCTGATGAATGTTACCATGTCACAGATTGCTTACACACATTTTTGGCCATTTTGCTAAGTGACAGTAGCTATCCAGTCTTACAAAAGTGGTTACTCTGTCCATCAATATTAAGAAGTAGAGGACTCTAAAGGTATTTTCCACTCAGAATATATACTGCTGGCAGAAAAGACAGACAATATTTGACATTAAGTGCATATGAACCAGAAGAACCAGATCTAGTTTAAAAAATAAAAAAAAAAAAGATGGTCTGCTTGTACTATACAATCCCCTAAGCAGTGTTTGCTTAGCTCACCTTTGAGCAATACCCAGTATGTTATGGCATTGATATTAAGTCTGCTTCAAATATTTCTTTCTACTGCCATGTCACTACTTGCAGTATCTTAGTTGAACTGTCTGCCAACATGCTTCAAGGAGTAAGACGAAGCTGCTCTACAGGTGAAAAAAAGCTGGTGGCAATTCAACCCATACAAGCTCATTCTTACACACACTGTTCTATTGTTTTCAATATGCAATGAGTATTTCCAATTTTTTCCAAGGAACACAAGCAGATAAATCAGTAACAATGGCACAGGAAAAATCCTGTGGCCAACAGATTTTTCAGACAGACAAAGAGAGATTTCGTTTGGCTCAATATCCAGTAAAAAAAAAAAAAAAAATCAGCATCTTTTTAGGCATCTGTTTTTCAAAGGTAATTTATCATCCTTATTACAAAGCTAATTTTCTAGGATCTGGAAATAATCTGAACTCAAAAGCAGAAATGAAATGCTTGACAGATATGAACAAGTAGATGTGCACCAACACAATTTCACAAAACTATAGGCCTCCATTGATGTGGGGAAGAAATCATCACTGAGGTTTGTTATACCTTAGTACTGAAGAACTTTTAACATGTTCCTACCTAGTGTACAGCAGCATCATCTTTTGTTTTCATTAAAAACAGGTTATGATTCAGATATATTTACATATCATTAGGGACAGTACACCAAACTATGAGAAGGAATTAAAACCACTGTACAAGTAATAAGAAAACTAAGGAATCCAAATTAAGAAATAAAAACAATTTTCAACCCTAAATATTTTAAGGAGCTTATTTTCACTGCTAAGATGAGCCCTTTAAAAAGAGAATGGGCAGATTTAAGGATTTTCTACAACTCAGAGAAAAACCTACAAAGAAAGCTTTACTTCCAACACTAACACAACACTAAACATAAGGTTAAGAATTACTGACAAGAGCAGGAAATAATACAAAATACAGAAACATTATATAGAGATATGACATTAAGTAGAATCATTTAATTAAAACTTGTATCTAAGTAATCTCAGTGATTTTTCCAGAACGACAGAAAAAATTGCTGTCCTTTAAAAAAGAAAACAGGGATAAAATATAAGGAATGACTGAAGAAATTCAAAACACTATCCACTCTAATCTAAAAGTCACCTGGAGTTTAACTGATAAATGAAAATACTGTACTATTTCAGAGTAAGATCTGATCTCATATCTTATATAAACAATCTTATGATCATGGAAAAACAGGGATTCAAAGCTGTGTTTAACTACCAACAAAGCCACATATTTTCCTTTGAGTATCCTGCAAACACAATGCATTACAAAAACAAACCCCATTTCTTCCTGTACTTAACCTGAATGGTAGCAGTCAAACGTTTCACTGTTCAGTTCCTCTGTGACTAATTAACAGCTTTATAGATTACAGATCTTACGATTTGCTAGCAGGTACTCTGCCATCATACAACTCAAAGCTTTTTGGTTTGGAATCCCCATGTCCATTTCTGTTTCTTCAGAAACTAAATACCTTTGAATGGACAAAATACTAAAAAGGTCTATCAGTTCACAATCCAACTTTATTTCTCATCTGCTTTCCTCCAGCTACATTGATACTGAGCCCAATAACTTGTTTTACATTAAGCAAGTATCTTTCAAAAAAAAAAAAAAAAACACCAAACCACCAAGCAACAGAAAACATTAAGCAATATGCCTTGGAATTTTGCTCTTAAGGTTAGAAACTGTTACTACTACTTCAAAGATGGCAAGTCTTCACGTTTGTTAGATTAAAAGTCTATTGAATTTTGGTCTGTGTTTCAATTTACTTGAATAAAATACATTTTGTCAGTTTTTAAGTAACTTATGCTGCTTTCCAGCACCTTACTCAGTTTTCAACATCCTCTTAACAAACTGGAAGCCCATGTCAACTGTCAGTGCACCAGATTAAAAACCCCACCTATTTATGGTAACCGCACCCTTGTAACACCCAAGACCACATTCTCCCTTTTTTGTGATGGCACTGCATCTTAAACTTCACATGGTTCCATACTAAAAATCTCAGGCTCTTCTTCCCTTCTAAGAGAGTCCACGTGCACAAGTTGCACAGCGTTACAAGAAGTGCTGTAACAGAGATACAGCTTACAGGGGAGGTTTTTTTGCAGTGCTTTGAGGTTGAGGTCCAGCATTCAGTAACTAAAGCTTAGGAATTCTGAGATTTAATTTTAATTATATAACCTTGGAACCCTTGAAGAAACTGGCATCCATCATCAGAATTTTGGTCAGTTCAGGAAATGGATCTGTGAATGTAAATCACATAAGAACAAAATGCATTTGAAACTGTCACTTTTTTTTTTTTAAAAAACCCTCAAAAACAAAACACTGGAATGTGCTGGAGGTCATAAGGTTTTCCTGCTTTCCTTTCAAAACTGCAAGCTTTGAATAATATGTGCTCAAGAATGGAAAATTTCTTTTCTGTCAGCATACATTAAAGTTAGTTCTGCTTTTTAAAATGTGTAACTACTACATCATTCTCCTTCTGCCTCAACTCACAGCCTAATTGGAAAGGGAAATAACTCTCAGAATACCTCAAAAAGGAGACACATTCTTCTGGCACTTTGCAACAATTTAATCATCACCTGGACAACTATCATCAAACACTACAAAACATCCACTAACCTCACTAGACACTCTTCTCTTCAAAACTAAAGCTGGATGAGACGTCTTAGCTGCATGAGTCACACAGGCAGAAAAAAATGATGTGCTCTGTGGCATACCAATATCCAGGATACTTTTCCAGATCACAGTCTGTTATATGTACTCTGGCTTTGAATTAAAAAAAGCAGACTGATTAATTTCAAATACAACTATAAAAAAAATAAAAATCACTGTTCTTCCTCCAAGTTCTCTTCGACTTCTTCATTGTACCATAAATTTAAATACAAACAAGTGCAGACATCTTTTTGTTGCTCTTATTTCTGTATTAAACCTTTCTAATAAAGTAGTATCTAAGCCATGGTTTGACAAAAATCATCTTAAGTCTTACTCTAAGATCCATTTCAGTAATTAACCACAGGTGGTATTAGTCATGTCACTAATCAAACTTGTTCGATGCTTCCCATTGTGAGACCATATTTTCTTTCAGTGATTGCTGAATTTGCCATACTTTAATTAGTTAGGCAAAAACTTTCCATTGTGCACGTCGGCCTCAAACCTTTGATTTTCTTGAAGTTAAACTGAAATGGTTCATCCAATTCAATGGTTCATCCAGTTCCAAGAAACAAATGAAGAAATAAAATTAAGAAATAAACGCTTACATTAAAAAGCAAAACTGACAACTTAATTTGAAACGCTCTAGTGACCCCTGCTTCAGTAAATGGGGTATATCTGACGGCATCCAGGATGCGCACATGGTTGTCTACGTGTGTATATGCTCTATGTTGCTTGAATTAAACACCTTTGAAAGTGCCCAGCTATCACAAATGTCAACCAACTGCAAGCCCTGCGAGGAGATCCTCCAT
This sequence comes from Mycteria americana, assembly GCF_035582795.1. Taxonomy (NCBI): domain Eukaryota; kingdom Metazoa; phylum Chordata; class Aves; order Ciconiiformes; family Ciconiidae; genus Mycteria; species Mycteria americana. Next base: position 141,187,731 of record NC_134365.1, read on the forward strand.
GCTAAACATTTTGTAGGCTTAGAGCTTTAAGCAGAGACGTGCCAACGGAAAAGGAAGGAGGCCATGTAAGCCAAACTGCACATGGCTGAAAAAGGCAGAACAACATTTGGAGCTGGGGACAAAAATAGCAGAGTGAGAGAAAATGGTAAAGAAAGAAGATTTTGTCTGTGGAATTGAGTCCAGAACCACTCAAGTGAGGAGAACGATAAGGGATAAAGACTTCTAGGTAAGAAAGAGGTAAAAGTGGAACCGGTTAAAGGAAATTCAGAAAAGGATGGGACCAAGCACTGGGAAGAAGAGGCAACTACAACACACTCCCTCCAGAAGCTGGAGACCAAGTTCTTGAATCCGACATACCTTTCGTGGCAGAGAAACCTAAACCTGGTGGGCAAGGTACTCCGGTCCCCTTCTAGTGTTGACCTTCACAGGAAACAACAACATACTGTTGCTCCTGTTAGTCTGGAAAATTGCAGTTCAGTTGCTAAAATTACATGGACACCACTAGGATGCCACATTTCTTTTGTCTTCTCCAAAAAAATAAGTAAAAGCAACTAAACAAAAACTATTACAAGAATATAAAAACTACTGAGCAAATCACTCTGTAGAATTATTTAAGAGTTCTGTAATTAAGTGTTAAATATACAACCCTAGCCCAGACTCCTCACAAGCATACATGATAACATGCCAAATTTCATGGCCAAATAGCACGCCTTCTCCTTCCTCTCATCAATTTACTGCAAACGAGAATTACTATCCAGTGTCTAAAGACTGATTGGTTTTGGGGGTGGAGGGGAGCTGATTGTCAGGACACTGACTGCAACTGTTTTAGAAGGTGGAAGCCAAGTCTTATTAACAGAGTCAAACACATCCATGAAGAATTTTCCTTGAAATGTTTTGTAACGGTCTAGATCTAGACACAGCTTTCCAGTGACCAAGAAGCAGTTAAATTAGCACTGGAACTGCTACAAAGAAGTTAAACAAATCAGAAATCTAAGGGAAAGTTTTTCAGTCCGAAGTTCAAAAACATTTTTAAAAAGCAAAATCTCTAGCAGTATGTTCTTAAAAGGTATACAACCAAGTTTTTATTTCATATCAAAACAAGCTGCACAAAAAAGTCCTCACAGAAACCTCTCTAGTGCTCAAAGAGAAGAAAACCTGGCCATAACAAATTGCAGCCAGCACCAATAAATATCCCAGAAAATTCCAACCCTTTAAACAAAGAGGTACCCACAACAGATGCAGACCTAGTTATAATGTGTCATGACTTAATTTAGTGTTGATTTAGTGAACATACTCTCCTAGATTTTCACATGTGAAGTATTTTTTGGTAGCAAAAAACTAAAACAAGCAAAACCGCTTTCTTTTTACTCAGATCTTAATAACAATTAGTGTCCATTTTGTCCTCAGAAGAGGGCTAGATGCATTTTTTTGAAACCACAAGATGAAGAAAGACTACAGGTCTGGATTCAGACTGCTCATTAATGAAAACTCAGAAGTTGTAAATGCTTATCTCCTATTTTCTAAAATTACTTCCAAACTTCAAATTAATTTTCACTGCAAGTCAGCTGGACTACAGCCTGTAAGTCACTGCGGGGCGTGTGACTGTATACCACCATGTTGCCACTCCCTGCTGCTCATCTCCACTCCCTCTAATCGGCTAATTAAATTGCTCATGCAACATTTCCCCAGTCAGCTTTCAGCAAAATAAACTAGGTTGCTAAAGACCTACTGTTTGCAGCACTGGATTTAGGACAGAAAGTCTATGCTAGCCCAACACCTTTAGGTTGAAATGTGGGGTGACTGTACCAATCACTGATATCATTGATACCAATCAATGATACGACATATTGGAGCAAACAGTAGACTCCAATTAGTGCTGGTGATGTGCAGATGAAGAAACTAAATTTTTAAGTTTGTCTGCAGTTAGAAGAAAACATTTAAGTGCTCCCTTCATTCTGCTGAAACTTGTATCCTATGTTATCACCTTAGACGATGATGATGAACCATAAATCCACCATTGGTCTTCTAGCCACTGATAGTATATTTCTATCAAGGAGCTGTAAGTAGGTCAGTCATCAGAAATTGAAGGAAATTCAAGTGGTCAGCAAGGACATGTGTTTTGGCTACAAAATGTATTCCCTTATGAAGCTTTATTGCTAACAAATGTTTCAAATCTCACAGATTCAAATGTCTGGTTGACCTTTCATATAAGACGTCCACATTAATTTTTTTTTCCTCCCACTCAGGTGCCAACAGCTTGTCTCACTCCATTCACCTCTTCTACTTTTCTGAGGCACTGAGAACATCTGTGCATTTTGGGCATGTAGTGGGGTTTAATTTTGTGAAAAGAGATCTAACTGTACACTTCAGTTTATTATTTATGACCAACATTGGAGATACACAAGCACAAAGCATTGGTTTCTGTTGTGAAGAAGAATTTACTCCTGACAAAATTGCACAACTATGGCCTTTTAAGACATCTCTCTTTATGTGCTCCTAGGGTTTCCATATATTTGGGCTCTGGGTTTTACTAGAAAGACTATGAAGTCTTTGTCACCATAATATTTCAGCACTTCAGTGTCAGGTCTCTTTCATGAGAAACAGACTCCTGTGAAGTCAGGAAATACTGTTACTCCTATTCAACACCAGAGACTGAGGCAAAGACGCCATACAACTCCCCACAGGCACACAAGCACCCTGTGGCAAATGAGGTAATGTATTTGCTAGATCTCCCAATTTCCAATTCACTAACATTTCCAGTTTCTTGCTTCTCACAGGGTTCTGTGTTGAAGCTTTGCAAACTCAGACTCATCACGGGCTTCATGGAACCAAATCACCACCAAAGCGCCTCTCCACCCTCACATTTTAACCACCTACACCTTTGACATAACAGGTCATGGCTACGATGATATTTTTTAGGATGACGATTTCCTTAATCAGCCAGAAGAAATTCAGTTGAGCAACAAAAGACTTGCCTTACACCCCTCCCTAACATCAGATTGAGCAATCACAGAAACTCCTCAGGTCTCCAAGTTGTCAGGAAAGGCACAGCCCTTCTCCCTGCTCTCGATAGCAATCTCCCCCAGCAGTCAGGAAAAACATCAAGTTCCCAGAAGGTAAAGACTGTAGAAATAAAATCTATTTTGCTAATAAATCACTGTAGTTTAAGTTTTAAAGCAGGGGAGCAAATTGTTGAGTTTTACCTTTTACAAAACAGGGAAAGGAAAAAGAATAGGAAATACAGAAGTTTTTGCACATACTAAGAATACATAGTCTAAAAGGGGAAAAAAGTTTACCTTAGAGCTTTAAAGTTCTGCCCTACCAACTTTTTGGAAAGTAGAAATAACATTATGGCATTAGAGCTGCATTTAGGATAATCCAGTATTTATATAACATCTTCCAGCCTCAGAACAAGACACTGCTTTTTAATTTTACAGAAGCCTTTATATTTGGAAATAAAGGCACCTTACCAAAATAGTCAGGTAAGAAACAGATTACAAATTGTTTATAAAAGCTAATTCGGAAAGTGTTAATTCCTCTTAAATCTTGACTTAACTATTAATTATATCTAATAGATATATAAAGCTTCAAGTTTTCCCTGTTATCATCTTAACATTCTTTCCTTGTTTCCAAACACCCAACAAAACACCACCTTATGCCAACACAATACGTTTCCATCTTTCTTTCATTTCAATGAATGACTGTGAAATGGATGTTTTGCTATTCCATTAAAAAAAAAAAGTGTGCAACTGCAAATGTCTCTAATGAAAATCTAATGTCCTCCTCTCTTCTGGATCAACAAAATATGTATTTGTAGAGGAAAGAAAGCAATTTACAATACTGTAATGACTTCATTATCCAGAATTCAAATACTCATCAGGAGTTGGAGAATTTGTTATTTATTGGCCAGCTAGACACCCACAAACTCATTTTTGCATCTAATTTGTTTAAGAAAATGAACACAGTGATGACTAACTGATACTGTGTAGGAAGCGTTTCGCTTCCTTTACCATGAAATCATGTTTCTATGATACTATCCCAAAAGATTATAGTATTTTACTGAAAAATACACAGCTTCCAAATAAAATATTGTTACCCCCCAACAGTAACCTTTTACAGTATTCACTGAACCAAATCAGAGGTTTATTTCCTAAAGAATGCTGAATAGTTTATGTTTTTGGGAAACTGGGAGATGCTGCTTTGTTTCATAGCTTATGTTGGAAGCTTTCAAAGCAGGTATAAAACAAAGTATGTTTTATCTCAAGAGACAGAAAAAATCCAAAATAATCTGGTTTTATAGCTTTGTGAAGGGATTTTGAGAACAGTTGGCTATTTTACTGGAGAGGAAAAGTACTGAAACTGCAATTTTGAGTACAGCAGTAGGTACCTGTGCTTCACTTTTGAACAAATTTATTGTAGTCTCTTGCTCCCCATTGACAGATCTCTCCCTGCTTCAGCTATTCAGACTTGACTGCAAGTCCATTACAGAGAGAATGTAATAGAACAACTGAGGATGAAGAACTTGTTACTCTAAAACTGAAGTGCCTGGCCATTGTAAAAGGCTCTGGATTTTGTTTCAAGTAAGTTTCACTAACACTGGGATCTTTTTCCTTTTAAAAGAAAAAGCACAAGTCAGAATGAAGTTAATGCATTTCCATTAAAAAAAAGCTCTGAATGAGTTTCATCAGGTTATGCTACAGTTTTAACAAAACGAAATTGAATTCAACTTCACACATCAGCAAAAGCATTCTTAGAATCTCTGCCAAACTGCTCGGAGATAACTGTCTCTCTGCTATTATCAGAACATTAGATACCCTGTTGTTGCAGATAACACAAACACATAGCAAAGGACTAGACTACTGTGACTACAGAAATGGTCTAGATCTCAGAAACAAGGTTGACAGAACAGTTAAGAGCCTGAAGTGAAGAAAGCATCAAATAAGGCTACCTACATCCGTAATAACGAGAGGACCCCCGATATCATGATCACTCTTCCTTCTAAAAGCTCATTCAGCTAGAAAAATCACTGCAGGAACGCATGAAATGGGATAGCTAGTAACAGTGCAAAGGGATACAGCTTCTCAAGCAGCACAGTAGAGTTCCCCATATATTCCCTATTTCCAACTTTCAGTCACTGAGACTGTTTTTTGCCTTTTGTACCACCCTTGAACAACAGGCCACTCTACATCCTTCAAAAACCTCTTGACTAAGTAAAATTCTTTAGAAACTCTGTATCTAAGAAACATAACAACGTATTTTCTAACCCATATATCAGAGTTGATGGATGTGGGTAAATAAGTTGAAGAATTTAAATATTTCAAAGAATCTAATAATTTAGAAATGGAGAGAGAGATTTAAAGGGGGAGAGAGCAGGGCTGGTGGCAGAGGGGAAGGCTTCCTTTCTATAAGGGGTGAGGCAGGAGAAGCATAGGGACACAGGACGTGAAGCCTTCCCCTCAGTGTCAATGCTACTGTGCCTTTGCCTAAACAATTTAAAGCTTTCAGTTGATTTTGCCAGGGGTTCAGGAGGTTCAGAAGAACTTTGAAATAACCACCTCTTTTCTATAGTCAAACACTCTACTCCGCCTGTTTCTACTTTAAGAGCCAACCCAAGAATTGTGCACCTGAAAAAAGCTATTTAGTTTCTCAAAGCAGCAATTTGCTGCACTTCCAGCATTTACCAAACAGTCGACTCCTTCTGCCTTGGGGAGTTTGCCACTCCACAATGACCCTCAGGTACATGCAAAGGCCACTAAGAAGATCCCCCAATAACCTGTTATGTTGCAGAAGCCATTCTCTTATCTTCGTGACCCGACCTGTGCTTACCAAGAATGCTCTGAATTAAATAGAGACTGAATACTGATACTGTATTAACTTACAGGGAAAGGAAGTAAGTTCTCTCCTAACTTCACAAATGTCGTCGTCCTGGGTAGGTTACAACTCTCCCTGATAAACTTGATAAATCAAACTGAAAAGCTATGTTCTTGTGATGTTCAGAAACAAAGCACAATCAGAGAAAAAGAATTTTCCAACAGTTTGGGGTATAGCCACACACATTGCAAATATGCAGACAATAATCTTGCTTGAGTATGTTTCATTTTACTACAGGTACCTACATAGGAATCTAGGTATGTATCAAGGAAGCACGCGTTTCCTCAGCTTCTCACACAGCTGACAGCAAATGGTAGGTACCTTCAGAAAGCAATTCAGAGCACTTAAGTTATGTCTAATTTAAACACTACAAATCACTTTCCAAAAATATCTACTTCTATTAAACATCTTGCTTAAGTCTGGGTGAACATCACCAAAAGTCTGCTGCTAGGCAAAACATACATAAGGGATACAAATACATTCTGCAAGTACATTAAGTTGAATTGGAAACTGGTTACAGTTCAAGACTTTGTAGACATTTCCCATCACTGAATGAATGTATTTTAACAAAAAGCATTCAGTCACCCATTCTATAAACCTTAAATTCTGTATTGCTCTGATTTGACCATACTGGTGAAGTTACAAGAAGTACAAAAGCTAGAACTACTAAAAATCCACCACCAGAGTGGCAATACTATTCTTGGGCGGAGGGCAATAGCACAGCATAACTGCTGCATAACCTTTAAGAAACTGAAAATATGGTGCCATGTGGAGTCAGAAAGCTTCTAAATTTGTTTCTTATCTTAAAGATAAACCAAAAAAATCCCCCCAAAACCACAAAACCAAAACCCCAGAAAGACTTTCTTAAGTTTTACAGGGAGGCATCAGTATTTTTCTTTATATATATATATATTTAAAAAAAAAAAAAAAGTCAATTGACCTTATATCAAATAGGCTCAAAACACAGACAATAGAAAGCAAATTTGCATAGATTAAATGGATGAAGTCTCAACATAACTGTGACAATTTTTACTTGACCTCTCTGGGAAACATTTCATGCACTGTATCACTTAAACATATAGCAAGTTAAAAAATCTGCTTAATGGCTGGGACCTATCTCAAAGTTCTGTAATGAAATGACCCACAGAACTAGATCTATATACATATTAGGTATTGTCTATATAGATTACAAATACATAAGAAGACTAAACACAAATGGTTTTCCTCAAGAAAACAAAAAAAGTTTATGTATGTGATGTAATATTGGCTTGGTTACTACTAAACAGTTGTTTTCTCTAATCTATTCATGACCAGGTTTCATTTCCCATTTACCTTGTTCTTTCCACACTCCCATACTTTAAATATTCATTAAGCAGGAGAACACAAAATGAATGATGTTCTACAGGAAAAAATATACACAGTCCATTGAGTAAAGCATATGTAGCATATGCATAAACACCACACAAGCCCACATTGTTTTTTCCTCTTACAAAAAAAAGCAAACAAAAACACAAGCCTGACGGATAACTAGGTAATAAATGGCATTACTGGCAATCCTCTGACAACAGCAAGCAATAACTAGAGGTCTCTTGCTGGTCTTTTATTTTTATGCTAATGCCTATGGTAGCATCCAAAATTCATACTGAAAAGTAGCAACAGACACTACTAACAAAAGAAGTTTAAATTGTCCTTTAAATAGACTAAATTAACAAACATTCAAATAGGCAATTCCACTGTCTAACTCCTATTGCAGTAACTATTTCCACAAAACACACCAATTCCTCTGCCAGACACCAGAGACATGGATGTTTTTGTTTGTATTTTGTTTTAAACTAAAAAATCATGATAGATTTGACAGTTTTTGCTTAAGTAGCTAGAAGGGGGAGATGCAGAGGAGAGAAAAAACAAACAATTCGGAAGCAACCAGTATTTCTGAAAGTTAAAAGTTTGCTTGTTGTGAGGAAGGTTCTTAGTTCTGGCTTTAAACACAGCATTCTGACTCCTTCTCAGGAGGATTTCTGTCCTGAAACGTAGTGTGAAATGCACAAAGGAAAACTGAGTTTCAGGACCGCAAGCACGTACAGAGTTTCTTAAATCATGTTCTCACACTGTTGACTTCTAAGCATGTAACTCAACTGACTTGAAACTTCTTGAGTCACAAGCCTTGTAACCCATCCTCTCATTTCAACTCCCTACACAGTTTGTAGATCACCTGTAGCAATATCCAAGATAGCTTTAAAATGCAATTTCCAGTACTGGTGGCATTTCAACTGTTAATGCTCTTGCCAAAAAAACCCTCTCTTGGGCTTCAGACTTCCACAGCCAGACCATTTACAACACCTATGAGTGTGGTGGGCTCCATTCTGCCAGTAAATTAACAGTCATAATAAAGAGCTCATCCAACAGCCATTGAAGTGCTAAAATTGAGAGCATTCCCTTCATCAATCAGCTTACCAAAGTAAAAAGCAAGAATACCTTCTTGCAAAGCAAACCAACTCCTCTCTTCCAATAATCAAGACCTGGGATCCAGCAACCAGACACAAAGGTAAACACCACTCAAAACAGTTTCTACAGCACTGAAAAAAAACAATTTTTAACATATTTGACAAGGAAAAAAGATATAGCTACATGATACTATTTTAGTCCTGAAACATTCATTCTAATATACAAACATTTCCTAAAATTTCTCAACTATCAAATTTAACAGCACAAAGAAAAGATCCAACTCAGACCAATCTTTCCCAAACAATAAAACCCTCTTATAAGTTAAGAAATTGAATAAAGGTTTCAAAAGAAATATAGAATGTGATTTGATACATTATTTTAAAAGTGCTGGTTAAGATACATGTTCAAAATATGGTCCATACAGCTGAGCAATTTTCCTTATTGTTTTTGATGATCAAGACAATATGGATAGAAAACAGAACGGATACTCCTTCATGGATTATCTTTCTAAAACTGAAGGAAGCAAATGAAATTTGTCAGGATATGGAGACCTAGATTAGAACTCTCCTTCTCAGCCACAGTACAATGGCTCCTAATAACTTATAAATCAGCTGTTTACACAAATGACTGCATTTACATTGAAGTGGTCAGTAAGGTCCCAGGATTACCACTAAATGCTGGTTTTCTGGACATCAAGCTTCACAGCCAATTTGAAGAATTGTTAATGTCTACAAGCAATGCAGCTCACCTCAAACACCTAACTTGACGGAGGCAACTGGTATTTATGTCTGAAAATGTCTTTTTTTGATTCATTTGTATACAGCACCATTAAAGCTTTTTTTCTCTCCAAATGTTGTTGCAGTATAGCAATGCAAGTAATTGCTTTTAGTTATATGTTTAAGGCCAAAGGATAAAGAATTACGTAAATGAAAACAGTAATCACTTCACTTACTACTGACATAATAGATGCAAGTCAGATGGAGAAGTCCTGCAGCCAATTAATAGAGAAGCACTCCTTTATACAATTTAAATAATTATTAGGTTAAACAAATAACAATTCACACCTAACCATAGACAGCAACACATTAGGACAGCAGCACATTAGGAAAGCGCAATGGAATAAAGAGAAATAAACAAAGGTTCAGAGTTTGTCTGATACTGCTTCTTCTTGAAAAACAGCACCTCCAGCTGGGGCATGAATTCAGCACTGATTCAGGAGACAAGAACTCCATCTACTAAGTCAACAACACAACTTCTTGCAACAGTCCAGGTTTCACTTGGAAATCTTGCCGAAATACCAGCCAAGCCCAGCCTTGATTAGCCTGCAATGAGATCATAGCTTGAGGAGGTATGGCTTCAGGCCCTTGTAAAGCTGATACTAAAGAGGAATTTATTTAAATGGTACATCAGTCTTTCTTGAAATGCATAAACTGTGATGTTTTCATATTTATTAACGTAATAAGGATAACACTGACTGCAGAACAACTTCAGAGTTTCTAAGGATACTGTTAGTACAGGAAGTGAAATGACTTTCTATCCATCACCCACAATCAACGCGGTGACTGACACCACAAGTTGCGCATCTCAGATAAGAGTCATTTTAAAGTAAAAATAATCAAGATAATGCAGCTATGGGAGATTTTCACAAGATTCACACTTGAGTATCTTGACTTTTCATTTTCATTACTTCCAGTAAGATCTTCCTCTTCAGCATTTACTTAATTTCTTTAAAAAGAGGAAAAAATAAAGGGAGGCTTGTAAGACTTCTAATTAAAGTCCTCAAGGCTGTCATTTCACCTTCTGTTGAAATACACATGTTGCTACAAAAAGCAAGTCCTTTCTTTCAAGATGTCAAATTAGGCAAGAACAAGCTGCCTTTGGGCAATTTTTTTGGAATGTTATCATACACACATGCTAAGATCAGAAAAAATCTAAAGTGTTGTTTTTAAAGGGACATTATAAAAATACTAGTAAGCAACACAACGACAATGCTAAAAGACTTTTTTCTTAAATATTAGCAACACCACTTGCAGATGGGTGGGGCAAGTTTCAGAAGACCAGCTATGTTTAAAGATCGAGCAAGCTGTATCATGCACCGTTTTTCTCTGTGCCTATTGCAGCAACAACAAAAAGGGCAAGGGGAAAAAAAAGAAAATAAAAAGGCTTGCGCCTGGCAGGTGAACTTGACATTCTACCTACCTGGTTCAGGACTATTCCTCCAAGTCTTATTTCAGTGGAGAAAGAAACACTACCATGAAGCAGGGAAGCCTGCTCAGCCCAGAAGGGCAGGGACCGCTACGGGGCACCAGCAGCGTGACTGCGGGCTGACCTCTCCCTGGGCAAAGCGCTTTCCCTCCCGACATTCCAGCAGCTGAGCACACGCTTATCCCCCTGCTGAGACTGGGCGCATTTTCTCCTCTTTAGCATGCCTTCCCCTCCCTGATTATTGGTGGTTCAGCGGATCAAAGGACACTCTTGTTTTAATTGACTGGATTTCCAGCTAATAAATTCCCAAGTAGTGTTTGCAGCTCTTCTTGCCCTAGACTCCCCCTATGATATCTCCCACAAAACATTTCCCTTGCTGTCAGCAAGTGAAACAGCCACACAATCAGAGAAACTAACACCCAAGAGGTGTGCTACACAGAAAGCGCTGCAAAATGAACAACATACACGTGCTCACTAATTTTTAAATTACAGTATTTTCTGGTGCTATTTTACAGACAGTTACGGTAGTTGTCCCATATATGCTACGAAAAGCAGGAAATATTTACACCACAGACTTTCCAGCATTTACATAAAGGAGCAACTTTCTTCAAAGGCTGATCTTGCTTTCGAGACAGTGGTAAGCAGGGACACAGGCAGAATTTTAGAAATCCTCCTTAAGTAGCTGCTATCTAAGACTCCATTCACACCTTATCACATTCCTCTCCTTAAAAAGTGGCACTTGGTGTCATCCATCCTCACTTCCCCAGAACTACCCTGGACTAGAGTGAGACAGAGCTCCACTTAAGTTTGAATCCGCAAAACTGGGAGTTTTTCCACATGTATAGGTATCTTGAAGGATTTGGCCCAGTGGGTTTTCTCAGAACCCCCACTGCCCAGGCACCAGCCTACCTGAGAAGGGACAGCACATGCCACAGGGAGAGGAGAAGCGCAGGTGAAGCAGCATCCCCTCTTCTGTGGCAGGCTGGAGATCCCCATGTGCACTCAGGAAGGGGGTAACTCGGGTTCAGGGCTCTCTTCAGCTGAGAAGAGACAAACTTTACATCTCCTGCTGCAAGGAGGGACTGTTTTAACCACCCAGTACTAAATTGTTCTTCCCAGTATCTTTCCACCACTAGAAGCAGTACAGAAAAAAACAAAACCCAACACCAAGACGGGTGGGCCAAAGCAAGGGAAGATTTTGCAGCTAAAGGACTGGACTCCTGGGGACGTGGGAGACACAAGCTGCAGTCCCTGGTTTCAATGCTAGTTCTATACACTTGCATCCAACAGCGGCAAATGAAAATATACTCCAAAATTTAGACCCAAGGATCCAGGTGGTCTCTTCTTCCTAGGTCAGCACCGATGGACCCAGATTTCTCTTCCACACAGTAGCACGGTTTCAGGAGGTATCAATGCTGTGGTTCCACTTCATTATTCCTTTGCAACAGACCCAGTTTACAAGGTTCCCATCCTCAGCCACATCTCTCCACATACCACAGCCACATCCTCATGCCACAAATACTTAAGCCTGTTACTTAATACCTAGGTAACATTATGAATAAGTATCACTGATCAGTCTTTAGATGTAGCACTTATTAGCCATTACCAGAGAGATGGAATTATTTGATTTGGCACTTGATAGCTAGTACATACATAGTAAGTAGCTTTTTTCTCCTTTCCTCAAACGCTCCCAGGTTTGATATTCTATCATTCAGGGCACTGGTAAGAGGCCAACAGACATGCAGTCATTTTTCAGCATATACATCTTCTGCCACTGACTGTCGTTCCTTGAAAAACAGCAGTAGGGAAGAGATCTAGAAAAAGATGGTTTCAAAAGTCCTAACTTAGAAAGCCCATAATGCAGCTGTTTCAAGGGTGGGAGAAGGGAACCAACTGGACAACTCACAATGAAACCAACTGAAAAATAAGATTAGAAGAATTTCTGCTGTGGATAAAACAGGACTTGTTGACCTCTGACACTCTGTGAACTTCTAAAATGGGAACAGGCAGAATCCACAGGACCTGTAGACAAAGCATATATAACTTTCCTACAGACCTTGAGCAAAACGTGCTTTACTAATGTGGATTTTTTTTCCAACTACATATGGATCTATTTTAATGTGTTTTCACTGTGCAACAAGAAAGCTGTCTGAACAGCAAAACCCAACAATTACTGCAGATGGGGGTTCTTAAGTTAAAACACACCCAGATGAAAAATATTTTCTAGAAAATGTGATGTATTTCTTTAACTCATGCCCAATACACTGAGATTAAAGCTGTGAGCGCACAAGGACATACAAAAAAAGCAATGAGGAGAAAAAAAAGGGGGGGGGGGGGGGGCATCCAGAAAGTGCATATATACCCAGGAGCCTCCCCCTCCCCCCGCCTTGGGAGCATGGATTTGGTCACTATCCGCAAGACCTTTTGTTTAAAGGAGGAGGGAGATACAAAAGGTTACCCTAATTATTTTGAATTTACAAGCGCAACAGCAGTGGAGAAAACCCAGCCTCGGAGCCGGGGGTTTTAGTCTCCATACCCTTCTGCGCCAGGAGCCCGGAGGGAGGGAGGGAAGGGCCCTGCACAGGGTCCCGGGCTGCGCTGGCAGCAGCGGGGTCCCCCGGCCAGTCACCAGCGCCCGCAACGCCTGCGCCGGGTTTTTAATGGGGAATAAGAGCGACCAGAAGCAGAAGGCCGGAGCGGCGAGGCTGCCGGCGCCCAACAACCTGTTGCCCCAGACGCGCTCGGATGCGCCCGGTGCCGGGCGGCGGGTGCCCCAGCACCCACAGCCACCGCTCCCCGGGCGCTAACGGCCGCCTTGGGGCCTTCAGAGCACCGCCGCCAGGGAGCCGGCCCGGCGGCACCTGCGCTGGCGCCGGCGGCACCGCCGCAGCCGCCCAGCCCCGCGGTGCGCCCCGGGCTGCGGGCAGGCGGCGCGGCCGGGCCCGCTGCCACCGCCGGGCTGTCACCGCCGCGGGCACGCCAAAATGGAGCCGGCCGGACTCACCGCCCCCGCCCCCCGGCGCCTCTCACCTTGGTGATGATGAGGGGCTCCCCGTGCTCTCGTCCGCCCTTCAGGGTGAAGCCCCAGGGGGCCCCGCCGGTCAGCAGCACCTCCACCAGCTTGTAGCCCTCCGCTGCCCGCTGCTCCACCATCACCACCACCGGCGCCGGTTCCACCAGCACGGCGCCGAGCCGCGGGTCGCCGCCGGCCAGCCGCTCCCGCCCGCTCCGCAGCCCCACGTCCTCCATGGAGCCCCCGCGCCGCCAGCGGCGCCCGTCGTGGCCGGGGCTCGCCTGCCTCTGCCGGCCGCTCCCCGGTGCACGCCAGCCGGCGGCAGCCCGCGGAGCCACCTACCCGCCCCGCAGCGCCGTCCAGCCCGGCCCCATCGGCGGCGAGAGCTGCTCCCGCCCGCCCCCTCCTCCTCCGCAGCCCGCGGTATTGTCTCACGCCGAGGCCAGAACCCGGCGGCGGCGGCGGGGGGGCGGCTCCAACTTGTGGCAACTTGGCGGCGGGGCAAACGCCGCCGAGCAACGCGGGACGCCGGGAGGAGCGCGGCGGGGCGAGGCGCCCCCGCCTCTCCCTGTCGCCCCGGAAAGAGGGCGAAACCCGCTTTCCACCGCGGGCTTCCCCAGCGGGGGAGCCGCTCGCCCCTCCCCAAAAGCGGGCAGCGCCGCAGCGCGACCCCCCCGGGCGAGGAGTAGGAGGGGGAGAGGAGAGCAGCCCCGGGCCGGCCGCCAGACAAAGGCGGCACCCAGAGGGTCCGTGAGCCCGGAGCCACCCCGGGGCCGGGGCCGGGGCCGTGCCACCCCCGCCCCGCCACACGCAGGGGCGGCCGCGCCTCTCCTTCACCCCCCGTCCTCAAACAAAAGCAGCGAGCAGGTGGAGGACAGCCGCGCCGCTCCGGCCTCGCGGCAGCGGGGGGGAAGGGGGCAGCCGGCCGCTGCGGCCTGCCCCCGGCCAGGGACGCCCCGCCCTCGCGGTGCCAGGCGGCGGGGGGCCACGCCACGCCGCGCCGGCCGGGGAGGGGAGGAGAGGAGAGAGGAGGGGCGGCTCTTCCCGCCTCGCCGCGGTGCTTGGGGAGGGCGGCCGGGAGGGTGAGGGTTAAGCGGTGGGGGCGACGGGGCGGGAGGAAGCCAGGCAACATGGAGGGCAGGTCAGGGGGCAGCCGCGGCGAGAGCCGAGGCGAGAGGCGAGGGAGGTGCTTGCTCCCGGCCCCTCCCGGCCATTCCCCTGCCCCGCACTGTCTCCACCACCTGTGGGGCGGGAGGGGCCCCAGTGTGCGCCGTGCCTGGGCCGCCCGCCTCGCTCTCCCTCCGAGACCATCTAGCGGCAGCCGGGGGCGAGGCGGGGCCGGGCTGAGGTGAGGCGAGGCCCCGGCCCCCCGAGGGCTGCTCCCGCCCGCCCCGGCGCCAGGGGATCGCGGGGCCGGAGGCCTCAGGGGTCAGAAACGCGGCCGGGCTGGGCCGGGCTTCTTTCCTGCTGGGCATCGTTCTCTCAGCTTAATTGCATCACTTTATAGGAACTTTCAGTGGCTTAAATCAGGACCAGATTTGGCCTGGAGTACCTGAGTATCAGCACACGATCGTCCTTTGCTTTTCACTGCCGAGCAGGTGAAGTACTGCTTGATCTAAGACACAGGAAAATCTGTATTTTAGTTTCTGAAAGACTAGTGAACCTCAGGGTACTTCCACGTGTGACAAATAATCTCAAGGAGGTGCCTGGTATATGCAGTGGGATTTCAAGGTTTTGTATATATGGGACAGTTCACATATTTTGCCTCTGAAAGTGGCCCTTATGCTTACGTAGTCTGATGCTCTAACTTCTGTTTCAGCTGATTCATTCCTCAGAAAACTCTCCTGCCCTGATCTAAAGGCAGCAGTTTGTTTCTGTAATACCTTCAGCATTACCTACTTTACATTTCTCTAATACCAACAGAAAACTTTGGTTTCAAGATTGGGAGCATCTGAGGTCATCAATCACAGGAGCAGCTTGGAGGACATACAGAAACAGGAGAAATATATTTGATAAGGATGATTGTGGTTCCCTCATGATTAAGGGAGAGAAGGAGCCATGGAAGGGGGACCCAAATGGCACCAACTTACACATAGGATCATAGAATCATTTAGGTTGGAAAAGACCTTTAAGATCATCAAGTCCAACCATAAACCTAGCACTACGAAGTCCACACTAAACAATGTCCCTAAGCACCACATTTACATGTCTTTTCAATACCTCCAGGGATGGGGACTCAACTACTTCCCTGGCAGCCTATTCCAATGCTTGACAACCCTTTTGGTGAATAAATTGTTCCTAATATCCAATCTAAACCTCCCCTGGCGCAACTTGAGGCCATTTCCTCTCATCCTATCACTTGTTACTTGGAAGAAGAGACCGACCCCCACCTCTCTACAACCTCCTTTCAGGCAGTTGTAGAGAGCAATAAGGTCTCCCCTCAGCCTCCGCTTCTCCAGGCTAAACAACCCCAGTTCCCTCAACCGCTCCTCAGAAGACTCCGCTCCTCAGAAGACCTTTCACCAGCTTCGTTGCGCTTCTCTGGACACGCTCCAGCACCTCCATGTCTTTCTTGTAGTGCGGGGCCCAAAACTGAACACAGCATTCGAGGTGCGGCCTCACCAGTGCCCAGTACAGGGGCACGATCACTTCCCTAGTCCTGCTGGCCACACTATTCCTGATACAAGCCAGGATGCCATTGGCTTTCTTGGCCACCTGGGCACACTGCTGGCTCATATTCAGCTGGCTGTTGACCAACACCCCCAGGTCCTTCTCTGCTGGGCAGCTTTCCGCCACTCTTCCCCAAGCCTGTAGCGTTGCATGGGGTTGTTGTGACCCAAGTGCAGGACCTTGCACTTGGCCTTATTGAACCTCATACAAGTGGCCTTGGCCCATCGATCCAGCCTCTCCAGATCCCTCTGCAGAGTCTTCCTACCCTCCAGCAGATCAACACTCCCACACAACTTGGTGTCATCTGCAACTTACGGAGGGTGCACTCGATGCCCTCATCCAGATCGTTGATGAATATGTTAAACACAACTGGCCCCAGTACTGAGCCCTGGGGAACACCGCTTGTGAGCGGCCGCCAACTGGATTTAACTCCATTCACCACCACTCTTTGCGCCTGGCCAGCCAGTCAGTTTTTTACCCAGTGAAGACTACGCCTGTCCAAGCCATGAGCAGCCAGTTTCTCTGGGGGAATGCTGTGGGAAGCAGTGTCAAAGGCTTTACTGAGAGGATCCTGCTAAATCCAAACCTTATACTGAAGCTAAGTATTGCATCGTTATATAAGGCCTCAAATGACTTGCAGATCCTCAGTCAGATTTCTTCTCTAATTCTTTTCTATCATATAAAGAAGTGCTAATTGTAAGACAAATAATGATAATTTTAAAAAAGCACAGGTAAAGGGAAATACAAATAGTTTTCTCCATGTCCTGTCTCCGGTTGTTCTTGGAATCTAAGATAAAGTGTTCAGTTATGTTTGTGTAACACATATCAGGTTGTCTATGCAGCAATGTATACTCAATAATCTATATCTGGAAGGTTTAAAGAGCTGCAGTATACGATTTTGTTGTTTGTAAGCATGATAATAAAAGAAAGATCCAGAATAACCATTTGAACTTTAGTGTATCCCCAAGTATGCACACTGAAATGAAACAGAAATAAAATCGTTTACATCATTAATGAGAAGAGCAAATTGTGCTTCCAAAAATGTCTTCTCTGCTTGTATCCCCTCTTTTTCAACTGGCAAACATTCATTCTTCTTGGTCTTGAACTTTTTGTTGTCCATGAGAAATTGAAGTTCTACATTACTGTTCTGGCTTTTTGATTTGGTCTTATAAATCCAGTATTGAAAAATGATGCAGAAATCTGAGCACAGATTTTAAAACTGGAATATCTAGAGCCAGGAACTGGCACCTATGTTAAGGAAGCCAAATGAAAACCATTGAACTCTGCTACTGTAATTACATCAGTGGAAGATGTGGACATGTAGCTCTAGGGGAAGCAGTTGCCTAAAGAAAGAATATCTGAAAGCTTTCACACTCCTGATTAAGAGAGACGTCAGTAAAGAACAATTTTCTAGCTTATGTTTGCTTAGAGCCTGATGGTCTGACACAGTCGTCAGGCAAATCCTCAACCTGTAGCTGATAGTTCAGAAATCAGATTTCTTTATTTTGCATGACACCTTTTTTTGCCTTTTCTCCTTTAATGTTACCAATGGAAAACTAAGAGACCACTATGTAAAATTCCTCATACATGTAAGTCTGACAAACCAAAGCAAGACAGAAATTCTCTTTTGTCATACTGGTCAAATTTCTCTTCACATCTTTTATATCCTCCCTTTCTGTGGGATTTGAGGCTTGTTCAGAACCCAGCTGGAGACATGTACTCATGCTCTTCCTAAAATACTGTGATAATTTTATTACTTGAATTTCTGCAGCTTCTGCCAGCCTTCATAAGGTTTTGGATAGTCATAAAGAACAAGGATTTAGTAAATGTATTCTAAAATACTACTTTTCTTTTGTGTGATAAGAAAACCAATGCTAACTGTCTAACAAAACCCTCAGTGGCAAACCCCTCAGTTTTCTCCCATACATCTTGTTTCACTTGTCAAATGTTGTCTGAGTATACAAAAGTCAGCAATAGAAGGTAGAAATGCAAGATAAGAGACATCAGAGTGCCATAAATGTATCAAAGGATGTAACAGACTTTTTCACACTAAGGACAGAGAATGATGCAGCTATGACCAATGTGGTATAAGAAGTATTCCCTTCTGTAATAACATGTGCTGTTAATATTATCAAAGATACTTTACAGTGATACACAAAAGTTCCCCAAACGCCTCCTCCCGCCATGCATAAGGAGCTATCAAACTTTATTAAGGGATGGTTCCCACAAATTCAGCTTGCGAGTCCCTGCCCTGTAACAACAAAAGCTTTCTGCAGTAAACCAGGCTCCTTCCACAGTACTTCCTCCGTCTTCCTACCTTGGTACTTGAAGCTTAATTAACAATTCCAAGTGAAATTTTGTTCTACAGAATTTACTCAGCCTTCATTCCTTCTGTTGCACAGATTGCATACCTGTTCCCTACTTAATCATTGAGATTACCAAAACTGTGAATAAATTCCTCTGTGGCAGGATTTTGTTTAAACAGTATCAGGCACAGTATGCTGTTAAGGCACAGCCTGTTTCACCTTTGTGGCTATACACCACATATCTTTTCCTTAAGACACCTTGCATTAACTTGTGCAGGATACTTGCAGGATGACTGTAGAATAGGGTGTTTTACTCTCAGTCTTGAGAGCATTCATTGTGCTGGACCTTGCAATGCCAGCAGGGCTTTTTTTTTTCCCAGCAGCTGAGAAATTTGAAAGTAGAGGTTTCTGACTCATAATCATAGAGTAAAGAACTGAGGTGAGTTAAGCCTTTACAACCTCCCACTGTTTGTTACCACTCCTTTCCTGGAGGTAACCACCAAGCATCACAGTTCGGTGAAGAGACAAAGTGCCTCGGCCATTTGAAATAAAAAATTGATGCCCTGGGGTGTTTATAGTTCATCGACAATTTAAGTTAAGATGCTGGGCTATGAAAGGGAGCAGCTGATCCATGGCACAGGCTCTGCTCTGTCAGCTCAGTTACAGGGGTTGCAACCTCGGGCAAAAAGGCAGAGTGGACTTGTACATGTCCTCAGTGGCATTTGCCAAAATAACCTAGCTATTTCATAATTGTACCAATGCAGCTTCTTCTGTGTAATCAGCTGCCATAGTTGCTGAAGAAATACCATTTTAGTCACCAGTGGTGGAAGAAATGTTCATAGATGGAGATGTACGTATAGTGTGGCCTCTACAGTGAAGATGAAAAGATTCATCCCACCACGTTTCAGTGACAGTGATTAAATCGTAGCTTTCTAGCTCCACAGTGGCTTCCAGCTCCTTCCTGTTTGAAACTCTAGTGTCTTTGAAAATAACCATCACAAAGACCAAAACAACTGAAATAGTGATAAGAAGTTCCTGTAGAAGAAATGGATGGATTTTTTGATCAAGCAATTCAAGGTTTGGCAAGCTGCTGACAGTTTATTGTGGAGTCTGAAAGTCCTGAGAACCTGGAGAAACAGGTTGGGTAGCAGCCCAAGAGACAGACATCCTGGCATAGCTGGAAACCAGGAGGGTTTACTTTGGAAACCTGCCATGTTTCTTCTGATAGATTCAGCATAATCATGCTCTTCTGCAAAACACTTTGACTTCAACAAATTATCCATTTTCCCAGAATGAAAAATACCACATTGAAACACTCCAGCAGGATGTCTCCTGTGTGATTTAGGCACTTTAAAAACCTTTCCCAAGTGTGTCTTGTTTCTCCTGTATTGCAAATAAGGATTCATCAGCACATAATTAGTGCTGGAGAAACCCTTAGAAGTTCTCAACCTTTCAGATAGATACTCAAATATATGTTGACTTCTTCAGTTCTTTAGGACCAAAAAAAAAATGCTTCTGTGTTCTTTCTCTAGGGCTTTTTATAAAGCTGAAATTTGTGAAAGAATAGCATTTCATATGATACTGTGGTATTTCTATCCACATGAAGTTTTGGATTCAAACTTTGTTCAATTCTTATGTATTCTCACAACAACACATATGCTTTGTGAGCAATTTCCTGAGGGTGAGAGCACTCACTGTGGAACAAACTATGGCTGTGAGTGGCCAAGAGAAAAAAGCCCATGATTTGCTGACAATAATATTCTTGGCTCAGATCTTGAGACCCATTAGAACTGTAGACAGAGAAAAAGGAGATGAGTCCAACACAGACTCCTGTAATTCATAGCCCACTTCGGGATTCATAATTTTCATGATTTTGCATGATAACAAGATTGAAAGTCAAAGAAAAGGGCAATAGCAACTCCTCATGTGGAGTCAGAAGACAACATACAACCTAACAAAAGGAGGTGAATAGGTAACCAATTTTCCCTGGGGATGGGGTTTTCAGCTGGCAGTCAAATTCAGGCACAAGTTAAGTCATGCCTTGGGCCATAGTCCCGCTGGTATCTGTATACCTGTGCCTTTTCCAGTTCCTGTGTTAGGGCCCTTTGTCAATTCGTATTACAACATCTCAGACTACCACTTTACAAAGAAACCAAAAGCAGAGAGAGAGCACACAGGTTGAAGCACTGGTACATGACAGTCCGTACTGCTTCATTGTCAGCAGGCTAACTAGGCAATGCTGGGGCACAGTTGGGGGGATAGCGTGGGCCAGTGACTTACTATGAAGCAGTATGAATGAAGCCACCCCTTTTTAGTTGTAGAAGAGAGTTCAGCACTATATGCATATATATGTATACACTATATAGCTATATTTGGTCATGTATACGTGTGTTGCAGCTTCATTAATGTGGGATTTTTTTTTGCTTCATGAAGTTCCATCATTTCGGTGAAGCATCATTTGTAACGTTTATTCTTGCTGCTGCATTTCTGATCATGGTACATTAGGGAGTGTTTTTCATTGTCCATCTTCTTTGATAACACACGTTACATGATAACATTCTCTATAGAAACTGTGCTGTGCCACTTGCCCTTAGGTGCCAAAAGACAGGCACTGGCCCATTTTAATTACTTGAGGGACATAGCCTCAGAGGCTAACAAGCAGTCTTTAATGCATTTGAACTCTGATATCACAGAATGTTTTACCTAAATTCTGTACTTGATGAAGATGATCACTGCAGCGGGGATGATCAGGGAAAATGCCAAAGGGAGCATTTCAAATGCTCTTTTTGCAGAGAATGCTGTGAAGGCTTTTAAAAGGGTAGATAAATAGCAAGAGGCCAGAGTATGCATGAGAGCAGACAAAAGCCTTGTAATCTGGTATTTTTCACTTGGACTTTGTCTTCATTTGCTAGCTACCCCCAAACAGACCTTCTTTTTTTCTGCCTATCATCAATGTGTAAATAAATCTCTCAGTGCATTCTATAAATAGACACGAATCCTTCATTACAAATGACCTTTCTACTCTCAGCTTGGTTACACAGAACATGAACTGTGTCCAGGTGGAGGTCACAGGATGTAGCGTCTTGTGAGAGTCCATCTAAGCATGCGTGCAGCATGAAGTAAATGGGGTTTTTTTGCAGTGCTACAGCAGTTTGCCCTAAAGCATCAGGTATGCACAAGCGGCTGTGGTCCAGCAGTGCCAGACCTGTGATGTTACATGAATTTGGTGATATTATGTCTGATATAAGGCTGGTTTGGGCATGCCCAGGAGTCCACAGGGGGCAGAAGTTCTTTCTGTGCATGCCACCTCCCCATAGACTGCTATGCCCCGTTATACTGAAGGTATGGATGTAGTCTCCTCTCTCAGGAGACCAAGGCAGAACAGTTAGCAGTTGATGGGAAGTTTGAGGGGGGAGGTTTGAGGGAGTCCTACCGAGTCATACAAATGAGAAGAGGTGCCAACATTCAGATGAGCTTTTCCTGGCTTGTGTTAGACTTAGAAAGGACAAGGCTGCTGTGGGAGGTACTGCTTTGTTAGCCTGAATTTTGTCTACAGCGTAGAGTGTACTCATGTCAGTGGGGCATTGTTAGTAACATCCTGAGGAAACAGCTTCAGGGTGGGGAGTGGTTTTATTGCCCATCTTCTGTGATAACACAGATCCTATTACAACCCCAAAGGTTAATTTCTTTTGAAAGTCTGAATCACAGAATCACAGAATCCGCTAGGTTGGAAAAGACCTTTAAGATCATCGAGTCCAACCATAAACCTAACAGTACCAAGACCACCACTACACCATGTCCCTAAGCACCTCATCCAAACGTCTTTTAAATACCTCCAGGGATGGTGACTCAACCACTTCCCTGGGCAGCCTGTTCCAATGCTTGATAACCCTTTCCGTGAAGAAATTGTTCCTAATATCCAGTCTAAACCTCCCCTGGCGCAACTTGAGGCCATTTTCTCTCGTCCTATCACTTGTTACCTGGGAGAAGAGACCGACCCCCACCTCTCTACAACCTCCTTTCAGGCAGTTGTAGAGAGCAATAAGGTCTCCCCTCAGCCTCCTTTTCTCCAGGCTAATTATGTGGTATTAAAGGTACACAGAGGATTTCTTTCAGAACACTGCATTATCTGAAGCAGTTTTAGGACCAACCAATTTCTTGGAGTCATGCTCCCAGGAAGTTGACTAATGGAAGTAGCCAAGGTAGCCAAGCTATAATATAAGTGTATAGTGTAGCCATATTGCTCGCCTGAAGAGTGTACCCAGTAAACTACTTTGGATGCTGAGGGGTCAGTCTCATTACTTTGTCCACCCTCGACTGTGAAGTCCACCTCTGACAATGAAGTCATGATCATGAAGAAGACGTCGTGAAGAAGTCACGAAGTCTTGAAGAACAGAAAAGTCGAAAGAGTGGATCTTAAGTGCTTCCTGCACTATAATGTTTCTGCTGTTATTACTGAGTTTCCTCTTCATTCCTTGAGCCAGCTAAGGCATGCTTTTGGGCTTTCTGCTCATTTCAGAAACTACCAGACAACAATTTGTGGAGCAGAAGGTTGTGACTTTCCTTCACCCAGTCCCAACAGGCCGCAGGGCTGGCTGCTGGCCATGCAGCCACTGGAGAGGGAAGAAACCCAGTGATGCTCATGGGATTTCAAAGGGGAGCATCGGCTGGTCCCTGTGGTGACTGCACACTTTGTCAGAATTCCCTTCAATACGAGGTTACAGCGTTCAACAAGACCATCTAACTGGCCATGGTACACTGACATTAATTAACAGAGCCTTGGAGACTTCTTGCATTGTAAGAGCTTTGACATTAGTGCTGTAACGTATTTTGATTTGGTTACGTAGATTGGCCTGGGAATAGAGGTTTTATGAGATAATTTTCTAGTGCTAATGGGCTTTGAAAATATAACTTCTGGGTGATGGGAGATAAATTCTAACAAGATCCCACAGTCTAACAATCGTAACAAGGATGTAAGAGTATCCCACCTGATTTCTCCTGAGGGAACCAACTAACGTAACCTCTAAAAGAGAATGCAGAAATAGTGGGACCTAGGATACCTTTGGAAGATACTGAGGACAGGATAGACATTCAATATCTTTGTAGACCAGGGTCCCCTCAGCACGCTTATGAACATTAAGCTCCAATTTTCAATATCACTGTGTTTGGAGAGGATAATATTCTTTCTTTTCACACTCTTTTTCATCAGTCAGTTCCTACGCAAACTGTGTCTCTTGTAGTCTGTCCAGGTATGGGACAAGGTCTCTCTGTTACATGTATGCTGAAAGGGAGGTATCTTTTTGTTCTGTGAACTAATGTAACAATGACAATGATTAATGGTGGAATTTGTCCAGAAATGTGGCCACAAAATCTGTCTTAATGCAGGTTCAAAGACTGTAATATTCTCAGCATTGGTATAAAGAAGCGGGAATTTTGTTCTTCCAGTCTCTAGGCAAAAATTGTTTTCTCCAGTTTATGGATGCATTTTTCTACTCAGTTATTTTGTACTTCATCCATATAAACCTCATTTACTAATTTAAATGCATAATAGGCAGAGTTTCAATAACTGATTTTTGTATGTTTCTTCACAAAAGTCAGGTAGGGTAACACTTCCCTGGAGAAGGTATATAAGAAGTCAGTAAAATATGTGTAACATGGTTGCATCAGTCAAATACACACAATTACTGAGCTGTTCAAATGCACACTCATTTCATGTATTTATGTTTTCATTCTTAAAGAAAACAAAAAGAACTCAAACATTATTATTTTTATGCAAAGGAGAGACATTCATTCTCATCCTTTTAATGTTCACCATCCTTAAATGTAAATTAATAATTTACAACTCTATAATTATACTCAAATCACTGAGGGAAGGGAAGCGATACCTCTGTTTTTCTTCCAGTTGTTTTTAATGGAGTCTGTAGCTGTTATAATCATGACAGATGATTTGAATATCTCTTTGAATATTCAAAGTGATTCTATTGTTCCAATATCCCTGCCTAAATTTACAGAAAACTTGAAATAGAAATAATGGGGTGTGAATTTCCCCATTCATTTCAGTTATGCATTAAGTGAAATGCCAGTTTAAAATTAGCTTTAAAAATTAGTACTAATAATTATTGGAAGGACATATCTTACAGTTTCTTCCAAAGTAAATCTAATTGCAGGAGGTCTGTGTGGATAAAATGAAGAACGATGCTAAGCATATAGAAGATTTGTATGTTAAGTCCTTTAAGAACATATTGCAGGATCTGTTGGGGAGTCCATAACTGGTTTTATTGCATCCATTTAGCTTGAAGACAGACCCAGCTTTCATCAGTTTGGGAAATGCTCTGTCAGGTAATGTGCAAAAGACTGTGACATCATAAACCATTGACAAAATACAGTTTTTACATTTGTAAGGTAGCTAAGATCTTCATTGGGAGCTGTAAATTCAGGCGGTGGTACATTGAACGTAAACAAAAATAAATTCTCCTGTCTCTATATCCATAAATTTCCTTCTCCTTTGTAAACCAGTGCTGTAGTCCCAGATTTAATTAAAACAGTGATTAAAGTATCTGTAACTGCACACTCAAGCATAAGCTATAGCACACTCCTTAACAGCAGAAATGCATGCCTGACATATTTTTGTAAAC
Organism: Mycteria americana; assembly: GCF_035582795.1. Taxonomy (NCBI): domain Eukaryota; kingdom Metazoa; phylum Chordata; class Aves; order Ciconiiformes; family Ciconiidae; genus Mycteria; species Mycteria americana. The sequence continues at coordinate 141,212,876 of NC_134365.1, forward strand.
CTGTTGCTTTCCCTTAGAAGCAGGCAAGCCAGTGTTTCATCTTAATGATGAACATGGACTGGACTGAAACTTTATGTCCCAAGTCCGAGGAGAGCGCGAGTAGGTATTTCTAAAAGCTGTGTGTATGGAGTACCTGCCTGTTCTCCTTGCAAGGAGCACGATATTTTTCTCATTCTTGAGCACATCGCTGCCAATGTATAAAACCAGGACTGGAATTTTCAGTGTTGTGCAATGTTGTACTTGATTGATTGGTATTTGCAATGCCAAGGAGTTTTTTAATGTTTCTTGTATGTGTGCTAATTGGTTTTCTCCAGTGGTTTTCTCCTCTTTCTTCCATTTGCTTAACTGAGATCCTGCCTTGGTGCAGAAATGAGAGACATACCGTATTCGTGGGTCTGTTTCGTACCACTGGCAGCAGTGGGAACTATGTCAATAATTTCAGAAGGAAGGGAATTAGGACCTGTAGAACAATGTAAGTTTTATTGAATACTAAATGATGTTCCTTAACAAGGCAAAATAACTCTTCTCTTTCTTTCATTACTTTTCTGTTTCCTTTGCCTTTGTCCCAAGCTTTTATCCTCTTATTTTCATAATCATGAGAAGCCAAATTAATCTCAGGTATAAGACTACCAAACCAGCTTTGAATTTCTTTGACTGTTCTGACTCTTTATACTTTGAGCCCAGCAACAAGGGCCAGAGACTAGCTAGATCTTACCAGTTGAGATATTGGATGGCTCATTAGTTTGGCAGATCCATCGCTCATTCAGCCTCAGATCTCCACATGTAAAGACATACCTACCTGTATCATGGCAGGTACCCATTCACTCATGAGTCACCTTATTTTCTTTTTGTATTAGGTATGCTACAGGTCATATTCTTTGCTTCCAATAAAAATCACTCCCTCTCTAAGTAACTGTGTCATCAGATCCTGAGAAAGTAAGAGGGAAGGGACTCAGAAGAAGAGGTTAAAAAGCAATCCTCCACTCAGAGAAGTAAAGCAATAACAATAGGGTGCACAGCTGGCAAACCTGTGGAGAGAAAAGGAGAGAAGGATAAAAAAAATTAATCTCCAGAGTATAAGACTACAATTGAGGAATGAAGGTAGTTTCAAAGTAGCTGAATAAAAGGGAGGGAGAAGTTAAAATAATGACATAATAAATCCACATGGGCAAACTAGAAAACCACGGTTAGGATCAATAAAAACAGATGATAAGCAGAAAAAGCAAAACATACAAAACATTCCCATTTGTAAGCTAGAACAAATGATCAGAATACAACTTGACATGCCTTTCAAATTTTTGAAAGAAGGAAAATGGCAACAGGAATAGTGAGGGGAACAATTTTAGAAACTGGTAGTGGAAATGAAAGGCTTCTATTCAACAGTTTCTGTCTAATAATCTAAAAGTTTTGCTGTTCTAAGTATAAACCAGGCAATATAAATTCAGCTTCAAATGAGAGCAAACATCATTTATTTTAATTTATATGTATTTGCATTGTTTATGTGGTATATGATGGCTTTATTTTAAATAATAATCTGTCTCTGTGGAATCAATGTAATTTTTGATTCTTAGTAGCCAGGTAGACTGCAATGCAGTATCTTGACAGAGAGGTGGCAACTCTATGCACTGCTGCTCTAGCAGAGGTGGAATGAAGTCCGAGGAGTCCCAACCTTGTACTGACAACAGAGCCTTGTATTGACAACAGAGCATAGGTATTCTCCTTTACCTCAACAAGAGTTTGTATTTCTGGCGCAGGGCAATCTGGTTCGCAACCTTGCTGGCCCCAGTGTATTTTTGTATACATGATAGTCACAAAGCGTAGGATTGCAACATCCAGGTCAGTCACCTGTCCTCATCCATGGAGCAGGAAAATCTATGCTGGAAAGCAGCAAAAACATCCTGGTAGCTTCCAGCCTCAAATTCAGCTGCCTGGGTTTCAGAGTCTTTAATGATGTGTATGCCTAACTTCCCATTATAGAGTTCAGACACCTTGCTGATGTGTGGACACCTGTGTGTAGGAGCCTGAATCTGCAAGCTAGCATCCTGCTCTTCAGGTGACGTAGCCCGGGCAGAGAACTGGGGAGTCCCCTGGGAGCAGGCTGGGCGGACGCACGACGTGCCCGGCAGCTTGGGCTCCAGCTGCCACCCCAGCCCTGCCACGGCCATCCCGCCCTGGGAAGCTGCAGGGCCCCCACCAGCGGTCAGCAGGCTGATGAGCTTGGTGGGGTTCATTCTTGCGCTGGGATCAAGCGTATAAGGTGCCTTGTGTAATGAAGAACTCAGTAGGTACCATTTTACCCAGGACTGACGGCTGTTTTCTCTACTGAGGGCAAACATACCGACTGAAGCCTCTGTGTTTTATAACCCCTGCACACAAAACATCCCACTGTCATTCATCAGGCCTTCATAATTTCTGCTAAAATTATGAAGCTGGGCCATTGGAAAAAAAATAAAAGGTTAGGTCATTTGTTCTTACAAGGACTAATTGTAAAATCCATGAATGTGTTATTTAACATCCAGTTCATTTCAAGTATGTTGGCAATGCTCCCTCCTGTATTTCCTGAACATGTTCCTACAAACAAATTTTCTGGAGGGGTGAGGGCTGACGCAAGGAGTTTGAAACTCCGATGAGATGGGAGAGTTAATTTTTGTATTTATGATTGCTAGTATTTGCTGCTGTGGCTAATAGGACCCCTGAATTAAAGGATATTGTCTAGCTTATAAAGTAAAACCAAATATTACCGGTCAAATTCCTGTTTTCATATTAAACACTTACCAAATTAAAAAAAAAAAGAAAATTATTCTTGAGAAATCAAAAGTCCTGGAATTTTCCACGTCAAGCTGATCTGACGCAGACAGTACAGACTAAAGAGAAGACTTTTTGTGATTGCGGTTTAAATAGGATGAGGTTAACATTGTCTTCCTAAACGTAATTTCTTTCTACAGTGATAGGATATCATATTTCTAATTTTAATTACAGGGATGGGTGGGTTGGATCACTAAAATTTAGATTTGGGTTAGGGTGTGGATTTATAGCCCTGCTCCTCCCTGTAAAGGCTGGGACTGCTTGTGTCTGGACTCATCTTTTTAATTAATTTGCAGTAATTAAAGGGTGCTGTGTGGGATGGGGCTAAAGAGAAACACAATTAAAATGTAATGCTTCTCCTTTGGTATCTGCATCCTTATTTATTTTAAACCATCTTCAATGCTCTGGTGAGTTTAAGTCTTCCTGTATCACATACTGTGCAAGCAGAAATATGCGAGTGAACTGTTGCCAATGGCTCTGAGCAAGCATGGGGTATGTTTCAGATTACACTGTGTTTTCTTGTTCGGATCTGATCTTGCTAGGAGAGGCTGAGAAAGGCAGCTCTAGGGGATTTACTTCTAGCAGCAGCAGCAGCAGGCAGCAGCACATGATCCATCGATCGCGTGATTCTCACCACTTAGGACTAATGGGGAGAGTGAAGGAAAAGCGAACGCTGCCTTGGGGAAGCAACAGCATTTTCTTCTGCTCGTGGGGCCCCTCCACCAGCTGGACGCTTCATGGCTTCTCCCAGGTTAGAAACCTACTGCTGCCCGAACCGGGATGCAGCTACACAGCTAGTGATGAACTTCCAGCCCCAAGTCTTCTGCGGAGTTTGCATTGGCAGTGCCTCTGTCAGTCTGCTGCTGACCATCCTGCAGCTCCTGCCGAAGAAGGGACAGAGCCCGCGGAAGATGCCCAAAGCCTCCTCCTCTTCCACCATCCTTCTCCTTATCTCCATTTGTGACATCCTTGGTGGCTTAGGTAAGCGTCAGCTTCATGTCCCTCACCCTTGCTGTAGCAGGTTCTTGTTGCTCTGAGGTACCATAGCCAAATGAGGCCGGTGAGTGGACGGCAGCGATTTCTGAGGGAAACATGCTGTACATATTCACAGGAAGATTTGGGCTAAGGGAGATCAGAAAATGATGGGCCTTTGGGGGAGAAAGGCCTTGTTTAATAGAAGTAAAAGCTCTTGACAGATCTACACCAAAATCTCTGCTTTAAAACAAATTAAAATCCAGAACAGTGGCTGGTTCTCACAGTAAGGCATAAAAGTGGAGGCGAGGCAGCACGTTTAAAACTAAAGCTGACATCAAACACTTAGCCGATCCTTAGGACTACATTTGAAAAACACTTCCTATATGTCTTTAAATCCTCTCAGACCAAGTTTGCTGTCTTGTTCGTGTGCCAGCCACTTCTCTGGGCACATCACATCGACAGCAAATGATTTTGAATTGGCAGCTGTACACAGATCATGCTGGACACAGGCTTTTGAAATGCGAGCGAAGCTCCCTTATCGAGGACAACCGGCTGCCCGGCCCCTGGCTGATAGGCTGGAGGAATAAAACAACAGAGAATAAAACAGAACTCATGAGTCAAAATGAAACTAATGTGTCTAAATCTGTCCCATCAGTCTATGGCATTTGCTGCTAAATTAGATATAAATTACCATGACACATGCTATGAAAATACAGGATGAGTTTGTCTCTACAATAACATTTTTTCCCTCACATTAGATAACAGAAGTACTGCTGTTTTGTAAGTCTCTCTCGCTGCCTGGGGAGGGAGTGGGATTTCAGGTCTTTTCGCCTTTCATACCTAGCCAGGTTGTCTCATGGTACATAATAAGTACCAATATTAAAACAAACATTAGAGGGGGAAATAAAGAAAGAGAGATATGGAAAAAACATGTGTGCATTCACCTGGAAAAGGTCCTTTCAGTCAGATGAGGCCAGCAATAGATAAAGTTATTTTTCTCCCTTTCTCTTTCACTGGCAGACTCAAACTATTCATCCAGCATTGTCTTTGAATTAGACTCACTTTGGTGGGTGGGAAACCGTTCTCTCTTGGTGGGAAACCTGGTGGTTTTGTTCTGCTATATGTTGGTGTTTTAATGCCTATTTCAAGCAAACCCAGAAAATCTCACTAACAAACTGTAAGTTCGTTTAAAAAAATGGGTATTTTTCTCACCTAATTCCGAACCCCTGCTTTGTTCAGTCCTGTGACAGAGAGGAAAAGAGCTGCTTGTAAAAATGAAGACAGCGAAAAGTGGGAAATAACTTTTTTCTGCAGTGAGGGATTATAGATAAATTAATATTAGCATATGAATATATGCCGATAAAATGGTAAATAGTTAGTTACTGTTTTATGTCGATCTGTTAGATGCTATCCAATTTATTTTAGGGAAGTGTATGACAGTACCTGTAAGTAAGTGAGATTTTAATCTACATAACATTTCAAGTCCCAGCAGCTTCAGACTCTTGGGGCTACTTTCCCTGAGCGATTACACCGACGTTTAAATAGCACAGTTGTTCCTGATGCGCTCCTCTGCCGCCGTAGCCTTCCTGTAGACCCACAAGATCTGGGCTACGATGTGAAATATGCGGCTGGGGAGAAGCACGTGACTCGAATCACACCAGCAGATTCAAAGCATTAATACATATTTTTTCTTTAGGTATGATCTTCAGGTCAAGTGTGTGGCTAGGCTTCCCAGGCTTCATAGCTAACATTTCTGTGGTGAACGGGACCGACGTGTGGCCTTCTGCTTTCTGCGTGGGGAGCGCGGTAGGTACAGAGATCGTCTCCCCATCCTCCTGCTCCCGGTCGACAGTCCCTCCGTGTGGGGAGCCCGAAAGGCAAACCACCGCGTCTGAAGGGAAATTTGGCTGTGAGTCAGAGCCTGGATATGGTGGTTTCAGCCTCTCCCACACCCCTGCAAGTGCGTTCATGCCTCCCTCCGAAAGCCTGGATCAGGCTGGGCAGGGTGCTAGGTGCCGCGCGGTGTGCGTGAGGACGCAGGGCAGCGCGGGTCAGGCTGGTCCCAAGCGTTTTGTAGTAGTCTCTCGTCGCGGGAGTGCTGGGGTAGTGGAGGGCACACCTGTACCGAAGTCAGGGATACGGAGGCGTAAGGGTATAGACATTCCCGAATGGGCTGTGGAACCACCGATTTGGTTTGTGCTGGCACAGCATTGCTACTGTCCCGGCGGCTCCGTCGCACCCATAGCATGAGGGTATCTGCCCGCCTTCTCCAGCAGAAATTACAGCCTGCACGGTGGCAGTGGGGACCGACTGAAACCAACAACTCGGGTAGCTCAAATTAGCTTTTGTGGCGTGAGAGTGTGTGTTTGAGACACAGAGGGACTGCAGGATAAATATACCCAAAGACGCAAAGCTGCTGGCAGAAGGGCTGTGCCTGCCATGTAGGATTATGGCTCAGATTGCTGCTTATATGGCCATTCAATGACTGCATCTGGCCAAGTCTAATTAAGTATCTTCTGGATTAAAATGCAAGAATAAGAAAATGTAAATGCATTCCAAAAGTGCAGATTAAAACTCAGTTTCAAATATTACAATCGCAGTACTGAGACATATAATTTGAGTTTACTGTGCAAGAAAAAAGGCCATGTTTTTTACTAAAACATGGAGAATGACAAATAAGACAGATCATCACTTTACCCAAATTTAATAGGAATGTGGAGTGCCCAGTGAATTCATGCCTGAGCAATAACAGTACAATTCAAAGTTTACAATATAGAAGTGGATATGCTGCATGTAAACAAAATTATTCCGCTCCAGTAGTTTTTAAATAAAACAATATGTGCCAAATATGTGAACTCATTGTACCTTATATGCCTATATAATGACAATTTCAGACATGATAGTGTTGTGCCAGAGAAGCAAATATCAGTTGTACGCATCTATCGATTCTCAATTCCATCATACATGTTTGAGTTTTGCTTATTAGGTGCAAATGTTGATTTTTTTTCTTTGAGGAAGAGGAAACCAGCAACATCAATATCTTGTAGCAAGGACATCCTATTCAAAAACCATGTTTACCTATGTCTTAAATGTCACTTGCTGGCCCTTAACACAAAAAATAGTATTTTTAAACAGTGACAAAGATACTATACGCAGACTGTTTGTTTTTCATGTGGATCTCAGGTTAGATGGTGAGCAGCATAGCGGTCTACCACAATTTTTATTTTCCCTTTCTTGGGCTCCAGCAAAATGCTGTAATTTGAGTCACTTGCTAAATTCAGATTTAATTATATTGGAATGAAAAATAGCCCTCCTTCCACTCACTTCCCCTAACATATTCTTGTGTTAATAAAATGTTTCTGATTCTATTTTATTTTTCTTTTAGTACTATTTTTTTATTTCACTTAACCACAAGCCAATACAAACTCCAAATAGTGAGGCCTTTAGGCATCTCCTTTGAATAACACCCTCTGGTTTGTAGAGGGGTACCCTCTCAGGTACTGTAGCAAGATGTGTCATTTTGCTAAAAAGTGAGATAGCATATGAAGATTTTGGTTTTAAGTGCATCTGATTTATATTATTTTTGGAGACAGTCTTGTCTATGTTCGATTTTCTGGGTGGAAAGACCCCGCAGTTTATTTTTGTATACGTGTGTATGTATAGTAAATTGTGCATTTTTCAACTGCAGCAAATAGGTGAAAGTGCAGATGAAGTTACATGCTGAGTACTATGGATAAAGTGCATTAGAAGGAAGACTGGAATTTTATATTCTGGCTCCTGTGCACTAGGAAAATGTCATGGTGTTTGAATTAAATACTGAATAATTCATGCCGCAAATGACTAGAGGTAGGGTCTACACCCATGGTGAAAGATTGATTTCCCAGCTTGATTTGCCTTTGGAGGAAGGAATGGTAGATTTCTATTCACTGATGTTTGGCTCAGTAACAAGTATGTTGGTTTCCAGCTGTAAAATGATACCACTGCGGAGCCATGATAAAGGATATTCAGATAAGAACTGAAAGAGGGCTCGGAGGGAAGGTAATCTGAATATTAAAATAGTTCCAGACTATTACAAAGAGCCAGCTCCTATGGGGAAGAAATTTGGAATTTATAAACAGCGGCAAAGAAAGGTCACTTATCTTATATAGGCGCATGGGAAAAATGCACAGGGTCAGCTCATGAATGCTGTGGAATTTAACTTGACTTGAACCTGTTTCCTTTCAATTTTTATTGAAGAAATCAGTCAGGGAGTTCAGTATGGATACTTTTCCAGAGGGTGAGTGATATTTTTGTTAATGACCTTTTTTTCTTAATAACCGTTCCCTGAATCGGATTCTTGTGCATGGAGAAAATGCCCGTCGCATGCAGAACCCACAATGCATAGGCACACGGTGGTGATGACTGACCTCAGTTATATTCTCATGCCTCAGCTACTAAGAAACTACTAAAATTTAACCTAAAATTAAAACATCCTCACTATAAATTTCTTTGGGCTTCACTCACGACATTGAGGGTTAGGACTGGAGAGGTAAATAACAGGTTTTCTAAACAACAGAATAAGCTGCGAAAGCAAATGCTGTTCAATTTACCTATGACTTGACCCGTTGGCTGCAGCAATGCTGTTCCTGTGATTTTGAGTAAGATTTCATACCTCATAATCTCAGCTGGAAAATACACACATTTAAAGAACAAATCACCAGGCTAAAGGTTTGAGTCCCTCCCCTGTCCCCAGTGGTACCTGAGAAGCAGCTGGGACATTTAGCATTTTTTTCCCTGCAGATGTGGATCCAGCTATTATATAGCGCTGGCTTCTGGTGGTTGTTTTGCTATGCCGTTGATTCTTACTTGGTGGTAAGAAGATCAGCTGGACTGAGGTACCAGAGTTAAAGCTCTGAATTTGTTATTTTCCTTCCAACACTGTATGTCCATGTTTTTCTGCAGCTATCTATGTGTGTAAGCGAAGCTTGTATAAACATCTGATGTTCATATGGTTATCAGGTAATGATATGGATGAGTGGTGTGCTAAGTGCTTAAATGGCCAGGGCAATGCTCAGATATTGATTTATGCCCAACTGGAATTTAAATGTAACTGGATTCATTTAACCTTTGGAAAAATAGGGAGCAGATTGGGCTCTATAAACTTCATTGCAGCAAGATAACTGTGTCCCTATTGCGTACCTGAAATTGATTCTTCTGGCAAAAGGAGTGTTATCCTGAAAATAAAAAAGCTGGAGGGGGAAGTGCTGAATTTCATATAGTTCATTCTCCAGGTTTTTTTCTCAGATTTTCTATTTTATCCACTTCTCAGTGTTGTCATTATTACGCTTCTGATCACATTTGTAAAGTTTTTAAGAAGAACGATGTGTATTTACTATACATTTTTCTGCAATGCCTGTAGCAGAAGAACCTAAACCCTTTGGAAAGGACCATGCTTTAATGCCAGACAGAAAATATGAGGTGTTTCTAAATTGGGTGTTAGAAGGGCAAAATGACCTTCAGTTGCTACTGCTAAACATGGAATTATGTGACTTGGTTCCCAGATGATACTGAGCAGTCATGGATACTGGAGACATGGTTCGTCTGGCAGATGTTATCAAAATAGGGATTTTTGAGTTAACTTCAGCCTGTGGAGGATAGACCTCATGTTGTGAAGTGCCACAGTTCTAGTCTGAAACAACTGGGACCTACCTCCTTCCCCCATCCCTGATAACCAAAAAAAAGATGTGTATTTGGCCTTGATTCCAAGATCAGAGTAAACATCAAAAGACTTTCTACACACACAGATCTGAATCTCCCTAAGATGGGAGCTGTATCCAACTCTGAAAGTTAAACCTAATTCTCTGCAAATTACAGAAGGGTGGTTTATTTGACTGTGTGGCTCCATTCTTAAGTTTCAGTCCCCTAATTTGCTCTCGGCAGGAGAAATGAAGGATGCAGGGGTTCCTTCTGGAGATTTGGGGATAAGGAAAGGCTTTCCACCCTACAGGCTGGAGTACACAGGACTTCTGTGTGCAAGCCTGAACAACAGCTTTGGCTCATCCTTTTTCTGAAGGCCCCCCCCCAGCCCCACCGGCTTTGCTCAGTTTAGTGTACTGTCAGTGTTGTTCTGCACCATTTCGTATCTGTAAAGCTCCGTTTCAGTGAGGGTCCTATTTTTATGTTGCAATGTGGAAAGTGTAAGGTTTGGTGTCTTTAATTACGCCTGTCCTGTTTGGTCCCTGCAGTACGATTGTGCTGTACCATATGATGACGTGGGGCCTCGCGGTGATGCTCTGTGTGGAGGGAATTGCACTGCTTTACTACCCTTCTCTCTCCAGGTAAGCGGGGCTCTGGGAACAGACGGTGAAATCATAGCGCGCTCTGGGCATTTGAATGTCTTTTGGTCAGCTTGAGAGACAGACATCCAAAGGTTGGGCTTTCTTGGTCTTTGACAAGCATGAGTAAGTGAGCATTCTAGAAACACCTGCCTGGGTTTCAGGGGGCCCTGAAGAAATATGCCAGGCAATACAGGCACTGGAGCATGCTGCAGGGCTGTGATATAGCTTCTGCTATGAGCCACTGTTCCCCCACTCCTGGTTTTAGCTTTGTATTTGTTCATTTAAATTTGAGAAAAATGCACAGGCAGTACATGTTAAAAATCAATTTTGTGTCCCATGTGAACTGGTGGCGAAGGTCTGTGAATTAAAAGCTTAGCATCTGTTTGCTTCGTTCCTTTTATTTTTTTATGTTAAAGGTGACATAGATAGAATAGCCAGAACTGTCAGCTGTGGAAAACAAAAATGCATAAGCTGTTAATGATTTCTTCTCAGCTGCGAAAATGGCTTGGAGCATGCAATCCCACATTACATCACAACCTATGCCCCACTCCTGCTAGTGCTGGTGGTCAACCCAATCCTGTTTAGGAGGACAGTATCAGCAGGTATGTTCCTAATGGCCAGCATCAATCAGTATTATTCAGCAACATAACCATACTGTAAAAAGTCATGCCTGAGTATTCAGTGATGTGAGATAGCTCCTTATTAAATCATAAAGATACAGCAAAGGGTGGGAGGGAGTTGCCTATTGAAATGAAGATACCATCTTGATGGGAAATTTGCCCTAGAGACACACTCTGATGACGTACTCAAGCTATGCTGTTATAAACCTCTACTGCAGGTTGGCAAAGGTGTTCCTATGTTACTAAATTACTCTTGATTTAAAGTATTTGAGGCAGTGTATAGTGGATGCTTAACTCTGCTGTAGCATTGGTACCAACCTGCACTTCGGAAGGTAATTCGTTCTGGTTTAAAGATAATATTGGTGAGACCTGATAGTTGATTTAACTTCTTGGCAGCCCTGGAGCTAAAAAAATAATAAAATATGATCAGAATTTTGTCACTCCTGATTCTGAGATTATGAAACAAATGGGAATTGTACACAACTCAGATGGAATCTTGAAGTTCCCATTTAATTTATTATCCAGTGCTTTGAAGAAATGAGACTGAAAAAAAGCCACAGATTCAATGTATTCTTTGCATGTAATATGACCAGTGCTAGATGTTTGCAGTACCTGAATTCATACTTACCATCTACACATTGAATATATAAAAACAGCAACAGAAGACCTTGTATTCTCAGTTCAGCCTTCATCCCATCTATCCTGCATCCCTCAGTAATACTAATTTTCAAAGGAACAGTTGTTCCTTTAAAAAGTTGTTCCTATAAAAAGCTGCTCTTGTTATGGGAAAATACACACTGAGTATATTTGTGTTTGTGCATATGTATATTCCTTGTGATACCTGAACAGCATGTGGCATAACTGTCTAGTTTTGCTGATGTTACGCCTTCAAGTTTTAGAGGTGTAGCCAATGCTGTATCAATTGCATAATGAAATATAATGTGCATAATAGTCTAAACATCACATAATAAATATGTAACTATATCACACATTACATAGAAGTTGCAAGCACTACCTTTTGTTATAAAAGAAAAGTATGTTGACCATACTATTTTCTATTTTTAGTGGGACTGAGAGAAGAAAAACCAGCTAGTGGGATATCACTCATTTTAGGAATCCATAATGGATGTACTTCTTTTCCTTTAGTATTAAGCTGTATGTGAGATTCCTTGATGATGGTCCTTCCAGCTTCTGAACTGCTGCTGGAGACAAATCCATCCGTTCCTTTGTTCCCTTTTCACAGACATCTATCTTCTGGATCCTTGTGCCTGTAACTAACAAGATACATACATACATACATACTAACAAGAACATAATTGTATGCTTTCCAGTTGCCTCCTTACTGAAAGGGAGACAAGGGATTTATACAGAGAATGAAAGACGTCTGGGGACAGAGATCCAGATCCGCTTCTTCAAAATTATGCTGGTATTTGTTATTTGGTAAGAGGTGCATTATTTTGTTTTAAACTGACTTTTTCCCAGCTGGAGAAGGTCAGGGACAAGCATAGAGTCTGATGGGTTGCTTCATTTTTGTCTTTATGCTTGGAAGGGAAGGTGTCTAAGGAAGAAGTAGTTTCTAAACTAGTTCACAAAGTAGCTGAATCATTCATGTAGCATCACAAGGCTGCAAGGAAATGATAAAAATGTTTAACCAACAGGAAAACAATAACCCCAAGCAACAATAGCAAGAAAAAAAAAAAAAGGTTGGGCATAGGATAAAGCTGTCTGGAACAGCAGCTCCCCAGCACTGTGGGCTGATAGACAGCTTTCTGTACTGAAGCTTTCTCAGAGCCTCTTGTCACCAAACACATCACTGAAAACCTACAATAAATATGCTTCTAAGACTGCCTTCATGGCCCTGACTATGATTATATAATGCAGCCACCTCTGTGGTCTGCAGATCTCAAGTGTGTGAAAAAAGCATGGATACCGACTGGAAATACAGGGTTATATGCCAGAAAAGAAATTGCCATATGATTGTGGGTGATATTTCTGATCATTTAATCTTTTTTTTTAATATTCCATCTTCCTCCATGAAAACAGTACTTTGGGGTAGGACAGAAAAGAGATAGGGAGGAGAGGAGAGAGGGAACAAGGGAAGTGAGGAAGGAGGGAGGGTACACACCTCATCCCCAAATCCCTGCACCTCTGCTCCAGCAGCACCATCCAGTGGAGTGGTGACTGGAACTGGAGGAACTGGAGGACACAGCAAAACTGAGCTGAAATATGGCCTGCTTTTGGAGAAAACTGTTTTTACTCCAGTCTCACAATTACCACACAGCAATAAAGGCACCAGAAGGGGTGGTGATCCACTCTACAAGGGTCTGTGCAATGACCTTGCAAGAAGTGGTCACTGCTGTGAAGTGTTTTAGCAGTTACCACTGCTACATGGGTAACACAAGTGACAGGGGGAGGAAGGAAACGGTCCGGGAGTAGTGAAATGACTTGGGCAAACTTCACAGTCTCTACAACTACTTAACTTTTTTATACGCTGGTACATTAATGCATGTTACATTGCTTTAAAAGGCTGAGAAGGGAGAAAGACTGCCTTTTTATCTTCTCCGGGCTGCTCTGTACACTGGAGTGCTCTGGAGGGAAATTATTGTCTTTTTTTGGGGAATAATAGAGTCCGCTTGGCTTGGGAGAGAGGTTTCTAGTGCGAAGGGTGGGGTAGCCAGCAGGAGAGGGGGAGAGAGACAGCAGTGAACAAGCCTGCAGCGTGGCTTCCTGGAAATTGTTGAAATAATGAGGAGCAGAGATTTAGCCAGGCTTCCAGGGTTGTGGAAAGAGCGAGCCTTATTCTGGAGCCCAGAGGCACCACAGAAGTGCGTTGCAACCTAAGGAATGGTGGCCAGCTTGCTGGTCTGGGAGCAAACATGAAAGAAAGGACCAATTCCCCAAGGATACAGTGGGGACATTTGTTTATTTCCATTCCGTCTCATTCTGGGCTTTCCTATTAAAAAAAATAAACACGACTCTAGTTTTGGATTTTGTTCTCCTGATAAAACATAAGCTTTAGAGTGTAAAACCTCTCTCAAAGGTTACTGCAGGGAAAGACTGAGGCAGTCCCATCTTAGAAGCTTAGGGAAGATGCCCTTCCATCCCAGAGGTCAAATAAGAGATGAGTTAGTCAAAGACAGCAGGTTGGGGCAACACGGGGTGGAAGAGATGCCTGCAGATTTGGGAGGGGAGAGCTGGAGGTTTTACACTGTGATAAAAATATAATTGCAGGAAGGACGTGTGTAAACCCCTTTAGAAAGTATGACATGGATGCTGATGGTTTCCTTTCTGACGCTGCAGTAGAACTATAAAGAAACACTGGTCTGACTGTTTAGAGGTCATAAGAAGTTACAACCATTTACTATAACCTTTATTTAGTGTAGAATATCCCCAGTTTCTTTCACAGGAGGAGGTTTGATTATGCTTATCCTTCTCTGGAAACAGAAATTACCTTTATTCCAAGAAGTTGATGGCATTTTCAAGGATTTTAAAGTCAACTTTGTTTTTGTTTTGTAGTTTTTTTATGTACATTTTGAAAGTCTGCTGGAATCTAACTTGGAAATTCTAACTCCAGCTAGAGTTTCTGCAGCCTTTTACAACATCCAAGCATGTATTTGGTTTCCTTATCTGTGAGCACTATCCTTTCAAGACACAAGCAAAAGAAGTCAGCATGCATGATGTTCCCATTATGGATCACAGTTATTTATCATCTCCATTTTATCCTGCAATTTACTGTTCTGCAGCAAGCTCAGATGATCAGTTTCTTTTTTGTTTCTTTGTTTGTTATATTGATTTCTTTGTCTAGGCCTGGGCTAGCAAGTAAGTTTTTGATCTCAGAAACCTACTGGTCCCTTCAGATTGAGACTTAACATTAAAACAAAAATCTTACTCTCCTTATTAGTGATCCCAATTTCTATAATCTGAAAGTAAAGCATATTTTACATATACATATGCATATATATAACTGTCTTGTTCTCTTCCTCTTCTTTATTCCTGCAATAGCTGGTCATCCAATATCGTCAATGAGAGCCTTTTGTTCTACCTTGAAATGCAGCCAGATATCAATGAAATGCTCCTGAAAAACGTCAGAAGTGCTGCACTGATCACATGGATTATAATGGTAGTTCAGCCGTGACATTGCTTAGACTTAGAAATTACTTTTATAAGACTGGTGGAACAGCACCAGTGTAGCGGGTGGTTTATGATTTTGGGGGATATAAACACTCTGAAAATCAAGGAGGAGAAACAGAAAGTAAGAGAGAGGAAGGAGCAGTCACTGGGACGGCTTTTCACATAAAAACTTTGCCAAAAATGTACCAAAAGGCCAACTATTTCTCTCGTTTACTGGAGTATGCATTCTCTCTGTGAGTGATTGCTACCCAGTTGAAGATACAGAACAGACCACTACAATGATTTCTAGTCTAACCTTGCTAACCTCTGCCACAATGCAAGCTAGAAAGTTCTAGCTCACGATTCCTGAAGGTTCCCCAATAAAATGGGCATTTTCTTGTAATTCTCTGTTTGTAACTAGGGTTTTCTTTATTATAAAGAATAGTTGCATCTTATATTATGACATCTGGGGACAAATAAATGAAAAATCTTGAAAGCAATGCACCGAAAAATAGCTGTAAGATGCTGGCCTCTTACTGTACCCTACCCTCTTTTCTCCTATTGGAATATTTGACAAGGGATTTTTCAGAGGTGATATTGCAGGTTCTTTTTCCAAGAGAGTTTATTCTGGAGCTGTTAAATACCTGTAAGGCCTGATCATGCTTTGTGTAGTTAAGCCCTTGAGCCGTTTTGTGGTTGAAGGGTTAAGCGATGCAACTGATTTGATACAACCTCCTCCTCTGACAAGGAGTGAACACGTTCATGTGACAGGGACCTTGCTCCTGCTCACCTGCAGAGCAAGAGGTCAGGTCTCGTAACTGAGCTATTTTTTAAATTGGCTGTAAAAATAATTTGCTCTTTTCTCATGAGAAAAATGGAAACAGCTAAAGCCATATACTTGCCAAGCATCCCACGGCACTGGGAACAGAGACAATTTTTTGGGAAATCACTTGGGATTTTCTTTTTCAGTGTCTCTCCCCATTTTTCCATCCCACTTTGATGGACATTTTCATTGGCTCAGGAATCTGCAGCAATTCCAGACAGATCAATTGCTGCTATTTTAAAAAACTTGACTCTGTGTGTGCTAGTGTCTGTCATATATTTGACTTGGCTTCTAGTGAAAAATGTAGTATTTGCTTTTGTGAATAAAAAAGTCTAGAGCTTGTGGGGAATGTTAAAAACACACCAGGGGACTGACCAGCTAAAATTCATGCTTGAAAACCATTCGGTGCTTACTGTTCACTGGGATGGCCTCAGCATATTAGAACAACAGGTCTTGGTATTTCGCTCCGACTTGTTTGTGTCTGCAAATGGGAACAACATACACTTTTATTTGCATGCAAATCGCATCTTTTAAAGACAGCAGTTGTTCAGTGAAAGGGAAGTTGTTAATGCATGCAAAGTGTTTTGCTGGAGTTCAAAATGAAGCCTTGCTGGTGTAACTCCTGTTGCACTTCTCTTTCCTAGGGGGTTCTTAATCCGATGCAAGGCTTCCTCTTCACATTAGCTTTCTATGGCTGGACGGGATGGAGAGTGGACCTGAAATGGCGAAAGAGAGAAATACCCTGGGAATCGATGTCCTCATCAACTGTGGGTGAAAATGCATTTCCCTCACCAGTGAACTACCAAAGCAACATCCATGATTCAAAGAAGGTATCGACAACTGACAGCCAGCAGACCGACGAGGCTATAAGCATGTTGTCTGAAGGTAACACTAGTGGTGATGACAGGTTAACCAGGAGCTCTCCCATCTACCAGGGCTGGTAGTTTATAGGTGCAGAGCTGGATCCCACTTCTCACGTTGTCAAGACTCATAAACCCACGTCACTGTGTGAACCGTTGCGTACTCTGGAATTAGGTTTGTGCCCAATGGCTTGATGGCATTTCCTATAACGTGTGCATTTGTGTGAGAGAGAACGTGTGAAATGGAGAGAAATTATGGTTTATGTCCTCATTTGCCTTATGGGAGATGTGTTAAAAGGTATAAAAGCCTGATCATTTTTCAGCAGGAGGATATCTCTGCAAATATATATGTTACTTATGATTCATTTTCATCCATTCTGTTTTAATCTCTTGTAACCTCCATACGGTAGAAGAGTCTTTTGTTTAAATAAATGGACTACTAATATGTTGGGCTTTAAAATGTGTTGCCTCGCTTGCCTTGCTCAGCATAAAATTCCTTACTCAGAATTACAGCTCTAGGATTTCTGAGACACCATTTCCAGCCTTGACACTCTGGTAAAACATTAGTAGCAGCAAACTTTGACATCAGCACAAATATTCCCTGTTTGTGTAGAATCTCACTGACATAGTCTCCCTTTAGCTTGTTTATATGAATTTTCAGTTTGGTTTTATCTAGGGAGCTGAAAGGCTTTTTTTATTTTTTAAATCAAGCCCAGTCTAGGCTCCATAAACGCTTCAGAATAATGGTTCCAGTTCACTCCTCCTCCAAGCGAAAATAACCTTTCAAACTATTTTTTAGAATGGATTCAGTTTGATCCTTATATGTACTTGTCTAACAGGATTATGACTGTTAGGGGCAGGTGCATTAAGAGATAACATTTGCAAAAAACACCTAGATGATCTGAGTGCTCATCAAAAAACAGAGTAAGTAGGATCAATAGTCCTTTCTCTGAGGTGTTCTCTATTTTATGTCTTCACCTGCTGAATTAAGAGATACTAAATCCATGCTCCTTATCTTCTCCGATACATACCTCTTTTGGTGCAGTGCCCTAAGTACCTATATCCAAACAATTTCCTGGATTGGTTGAAAGTTAAGAAAAAATGATGGTCGTGTCTACCCCAGGCTTTTAACTTCATATCAAAAGTAGAAGTAGTATGATTTAAGTCTGGGTGTGCTGGAAGCTGTTTACAGTACAGTTTGGCCGATGGCACAGGGGGAGCTCCTTGACCCCAGGGAACCTCCCTCCTTCAGCATGTGGCCAGGGCCCGGCATAACCCAAAACCTATTTTTTAAACCCTGTTCACATCCACTTTGGCTGAACTTCACTGGCTGTCCACACCTTCCTTTTCCAATCCAGTTCAGTCCCAGCTATTTAAAAAAAAAATGTATTATTAAAGACAGCTGAAAGTTTAGCGCAATAATAACACGAAGCTTAAGCTGCTGTGTTACTCAGGGAAGTCCCAGGATGGTTAGAGAAGCAGGCTCAGCAGAAACTATAAAGAAAAATATTGATTTGCTATTTTAAATAAATCGCCTTCTTGAACTAATCATTTGATACAAAGGTGTTATACAATGATCCAATAATTATTTAGGCAGAGCATTACAGAGCCGTGGTTGGTTTGTAGCAAATCTTTTACATTGTGCCCTGTAGAAATCTTTGTGGTTTTATGGCTTTATATTGCTGTTCTAGTTGCCAGTAATACTGGCAGATCACCAGGTCCTTTCTTTTCATCACAGCCATTTCTTTCCTAGACAAGTATGAAGAGAAAGCACAGGGACTTGGGAGCAGATTATATTGATCCTTATGAAATAGAGACCACATTTTCGGTACAATACTCATCACAACAGGGTTCAAAAGAGCAGGAAAAAGGCAGAGGTGGAATTGTTGGTAAACCTTTACAGATACTAGGGTGTGGGCCAAGCTACGAAACCCTAAACCCAAATAAACAGCCTGTGGCTTCACAGGAATAATCATGCGGCACGAAAGCACTTGGGAGGTGACCGGCTGCAGCAAGAGGCCCTGTGAGAGGACTGAACAACTCATCCCTCCTTCCTTCGCTACTCCAGGGCGTGCGTGGGACAGGGTCCGACACGGTGCCCCAGCCCCGGCCCCCGAGGCCGTGAGCAGCCCCTGGGCAGTGCCGGCTGGCTGCTGCTGCCGGCTGGCTGCTGGTGCCGGAGCACGCCCGTGCTGGGACAGCCTCCTGCAAGGGCTGCACTTTTCTCCCCTCCTTTTCTTGTTCTTCCAAGGTTGTCTTTGGGATGCGTGTGGCCTGTCTCTGTATTGGGCTGTCATCGTGAAAGATTAGGACTCATCTGAGAGCTTAAAGACAACTAAGCTAATGCTGATGCACTGAGAACATGAAGTGGGGCAGAGCAAACCCACGGCAGTTTTTAACTTGCAAAAGAAGTAGGCGTGAGGAGAGTTTCCTTACCTGCTGTTCCCAGCCTCTGGCGAATGTACGTGAGACATTCCTCCGTGGCTTAAAATGGGGTGCTGATTGATTCTGCTCGTGTGTAACCATGACCGTATTTGATTTCACCCCACACGGACCTTGTTCTTGCCTCACCGTTCAACAACTCAAGCAAAGCATTGCTTTCTCCGAGTGTTGCAGGGCGTGCCCATCTCTTCCCATCAGGAGCCTGCTTTTGAAGTGCATCTCCCGCTTGCCCCCGCTGCCTGTGCTTGCTGCATGCATGTCACGGGGCAGCCTCGGGCTGCCGCAGCCGGCTTCATTTCGGGTGAAACTCAGTGTGTGCTCCAACAGCCAGCGAGGGCACGCTATAGACACCGTGTCCTGGACAGTATAGCCGCAACACCGACCTAAACACTGGCTTTTTAAATGTGCCATCCACCCTCTCCTGATAGGAGCCTTGTGCTTAGCAGCACATAGAAAAACATCCTAGTTTTCATTTGGACCATCATTTGTATCTGCATAGTCATCATAGCGTGCTCATTTCTGCATCCAGATGTCTAGCCTCTGATAGCACAAAGGGTTGCTTCAAAAATGCTTATTTTTAGGAGCGTGCTGGCAGGCTGCTTCCGGTGAATGTGGGAAGTGCTTGCCTCTGGCCTGAATGTTTGTTTCCTAAGGTGTGTTTCAAACATGGCTTGGGTTAACAGGGGAAAGATCTTGTCAATACTGAAGTCCATAGATGCAGTCAGAGTCTATGGTCTTCATCTCACACTATCTGTGGGAGGGGGTTTCTTCCACAGTCACACAGCTCTTCAGTTCACGAGCAGGAATGCAGCTGTTTCTCTGGAACAGCAAAGTGTGACTCAGAGGAGAAGTAAATGGGGAACGAGATCAGATATTGTCTAATAAAATATGTGTAGCTAAAGTACTACGCTTTGAGAGTACAGCAATTGTCCGTTTTGGCTTATTATATTTTGGGCATATCAGAGCACAGCAAAGCCTTCCTGCATTTACTGAAGGAAAAAAAAAAAGGTACATTTAAAACAAAAGTTGAATCCATGCACTGCAATAAAATTGTTGTAGTGGAATCTCATAAAAAGGGTATCAATGCACACAGGGCAGTGCAGCGGAATTGCCTCTATTTAACACCCTCCTCGCCTCCCAGCCAGCTTATCAAATCCAACCATACACAGTAAGTGTTCTCTGTATTCACCAAAACTTATTTTTAAGCCCTCAAAGATAAAACAAAAACTTCCAGGAAAAGTATCCTCTCATATCCTGTAATAGTTTCTTAAACGCTCCTAGCTGTTCTTTGTTGGTGGAAGAGGACACATAGGACTGTATTTGACCTGCCAGTCTGATACATTTAATTACTATTTTATTTGGCCAGATGTTCAGGCTAATTGCAAAGCTGCAATATGAGCACTAGTAAAATCATGAACTACTTGAATAGGCGGACTTCTTGCATACCAAAGCTCTGCATTTATGAGGTTCACCATATGTCTGAATACCAAAATCCTAACTACACCTCTCATTAAGCCCTTCTTCTGGTCTTGTAGACCAAATAGATGGAGAAAGCTAGAAAGTGAAATGCTAAATGTGATTCCTCCCCCCCTGTATAATAGGACTTAACTTGTAATTCAGAAGTTGTCCTTGTGTATTCATGATGAAAAGTTATCTGATCTTAAATTTTCTTAATTTTCATGGATTCCTCAAGTTCACAGTAATCGCAGATGGAAATCACTAAACCACACGGTAGCTAATGTAATTTTAAGACAGGTGAGATGATGGAAGCCATTGTGCAGCAGGAAAACTATGATATGGTTGCCATCACGGAAACATGGTGGGATGACTCGCACAACTGGAGTGCGGCAATGGATGGCTATAAACTGTTCAGAAGGCAGAGGCAAGGCAGGAGAGGCGGTGGGGTGGCCCTGCATGTTAGGGAGTGTTTTGATTGTCTAGAGCTTGATGGTGGTGATGAAAGGGTCAAGTGTTTATGGTTAAGAATGAGGGGAAAGGCCAGTAAGGCAGCTATCATGGTGGGAGTCTGTTATAGACCCCCCAACCAGGATGAAGAGACAGATGAAATATTCTATAAGCAGCTGGGAGAAGTCTCACAATCGCTAGCCCTTGTTCTCACGGGGGACTTCAACTTACCAGATGTCTGCTGGAAATACAATGCAGCTGAGAGGAAACAGTCCAGGAGGTTCCTGAAGTGTGTGGAAGATGATAACTTCCTGACACAGCTGGTGAGGGAGCCAGCTAGGGAAGGTGCCCCGCTGGACCTGTTGTTTGTGCATGGAGAAGGACTGGTGGGTGATGTGACAGCTGGAGGCCATCTTGGGCATAGCGATCATGAAATGAGAGAGTTTTTGATTCTCGGAGAAGTAAGGAGGGGAGTTAACAGAACTGCTACCTTGGACTTCTGGAGGGCAGACTTTGGCCTGTTTAGGGGCCTGGTTGACAGAGTCCCTTGGGAGGCAGTCCTGAAGGGCAAAGGAGTCCAGGAAGGCTGGACATCCTTCAAGAAGGAAATCTTAAGGGCGCAGGAGCAGGCTGTCCCCATGTGCTGAAAGACAAGCAGGCGGGGAAGACGACCGGCCTGGCTGAACAGAGCACTTTGGCTGGAACTCAGGAAAAAAAGGAGAGTTTATGACCTTTGGAAGAAGGGGCTGAGGAAAAGGCTGAGGTACTTAATGCCTTCTTTGCCTCAGTCTTTCATAGTAAGACCAGTTGTTCTCTGGGTACCGGCCTGCTGAGCTGGAAGACAGGGATGGGGAGCAGAATGAAGCCCCCATAATCCAAGGGGAAATGGTTAGTGACCTGCTGCACCACTTAGACACACACAAGTCTATGGGGACAGGTGGGATCCACCCAGGGTACTGAGGGAGCTGGCAGAAGTGCTCACCAAGCCACTTTCAATCCTTTATCAGCAGTCCTGGCTATCCGGGGAGGTCCCAGTTGACTGGAGGTTAGCAAATGTGATGCCCATCTACCTCCAGAAGGAGAATCCGGGGAACTACAGGCCTGTCAGTCTGACCTTGGTGCCGGGGAAGGTTATGGAGCAGATCATCTTGAGTGCCATCACACGGCACGTACAGGGCAACCAGGTGATCAGGCCCAGTCAGCATGGGTTTATGAAAGGCAGGTCCTGCTTGACTAACCTGATCTCCTTCTGTGACAAGCTGACCCGCTTAGTGGATGAGGGAGAGGCTGTGGATGTTGTCTACCTGGACTTTAGTAAAGACTTTGACACCGTTTCCCACAGCATTCTCCTCGAGAAACTGGCTGCTCATGGCTTGGATGGGCGTACTCTTTGCTGGGTAAAAAACTGGCTGGATGGCCAGGCCCAAAGAGTGGTGGTGAATGGAGTTAAATCCAGTTGGTGGCCGCTCACAAGTGGTGTTCCCCAGGGCTCTGTGTTGGGGCCAGTTCTGTTTAATATCTTTATCAATGATCTGGATGAGGGCATCGAGTGCACCCTCCGTAAGTTGCAGGCGACACCAAGTTGTGCGGGAGTGTTGATCTGCTGGAGAGTAGGAAGGCTCTGCAGAGGGACCTGGACAGGCTGGATCGATGGGCCGAGGCCAATTGTATGGGGTTCAATCAGGCCAAGTGTCGGGTCCTGCACTTGGGCCACAGCAACCCCATGCAACGCTACAGGCTTGGGGAAGAGTGGCTGGAAAGCTGCTTGGTGGAAAAGGACCTGGGGGTGTTGGTTGACAGCCGCCTGAATATGAGCCAGCAGTGTGCCCAGGTGGCCAAGAAGGCCAACAGCATCCTGGCTTGTATCAGAAATTGTGTGGCCAGCAGGAGTAGGGAAGTGATTGTTCCCCTGTACTCGGCACTGGTGAGGCCGCACCTCGAATGCTGTGTTCAGTTTTGGGCCCCCCACTACAAGAGGGACATTGAGGTGCTGGAGCGTGTGCAGAGAAGGGCAATGAAGCTGGTGAAGGGTCTGGAGCAGAAGTCTTCTGAGGAAGCGGCTGAGGGAACTGGGGTTGTTTAGCCTGGAGAAGCGGAGGCTGAGGGGAGACCTTATTGCTCTCTACAACTGCCTGAAAGGAGGCTGTAGTGAGGTGGGGGTCGGTCTCTTCTCCCAGGTAACAAGTGATAGGACAAGAGGAAATGGCCTCAAGTTGTGCCAGGGGAGGTTTAGATTGGATATTAGGAACAATTTCTTCACGGAAAGGGTTGTCAAGCATTGGAACAGGCTGCCAGGGAAGTGGTTGAGTCCCCATCCCTGGAGGTATTGAAAAGACGTGTAGATGTGGTGCTTGGGGACATGGTTTAGTGGTGGACTTGGCAGTGCTAGGTTTACGGTTGGACTTGATGATCTTAAAGGTCTTTTCCAACCTTAAACAATTCTATGATTCTATGATGTCTGGGTCACTCGTCCTTTTAAGGAACAGGCATGCATCTGTGTGGACATTCAGGCTGGCAGCTGAAGAAGATGCAGTCTTACTGAGAAAAAAATAAGGAGCACAGTAAAATCCAGGGATGCTTTTGAATCTGTTTTCCCGTGCGGTTTATATTCCCTATGATACGCTGTGAGCTGTAGGGAAAGTTGGTTCTCCCCCTGCACCTCTCTAAGCAAAGTCTTAAACATTCAGAGAGCTGAACTCATTAGGGCATTTGTAGGTAAAGTTTTCAAAAGGCTGAGAAAATTCACTGAGTGATGGTAGCACTTGAGTTTATACCCAAAACAAAACCCCAGAGTGAACGAAAGCACTTTCTTCCATGCAGCTAACAAGAACGGGTGTCTTTCTAGCTCTCTCCAGCTTCTGTGTGCTCACACTACACAAGATTGAAAGAGTCCTAGAAAAGAAATCAGACCATCATACCTAGAAAGAGAACCACTGTAGCCATCCCTAGACCTTTGATAGCCCCATGGTTTAGAGTGTGTTCCCAGCTAGCCTCCCCTTGCCCCCGCTCAGTGTGTTTAAATGTGTGGTACAGCGAGGACCCGCTGGGCTGTGAACTTGCACGGCTCAATCTACAGAAAGGACCAGCATGGGCAGGGATGCTTTTGTATGTGCTGTGTAATTGAAAGGCTTGAGACGATGTTTTGCTGTTCATGGTATCACTACGGTGCGGGTTGGAAGGCTGAAGGGATGGGTGACCTTGCTGGAACCCACCGCAGCCAACGGGACTGTGTGCATTGGGTCAAAGGCAATATAATGGAAACATTGCTGAGACCCAAAGGTGGCATCCACACGTAGAAAAGCCTGCGTTTCTAATTTATATAGAAACATGTATGTCTCAGAGGTAGAAAGCTCGGCTCTAAGTCTCGATTTGAATGTCTTCAGGATTAGGGAGTTTTTAGAGCCCTGGAAATTAGTTCAGGCTTCTCTGCGTTTTGCAGGAGTGATTACTTTGTGAAGCGGTTACCTGATAACAAAACAAAATAAATTTGATGGGCTCCTTCAGTGTCTCATGCATCATGTGTGTTTTCACAAGTTAGTATGGGATAAGGCAGGTTCAGGCCAATTGTATTTATTGGAGCATTAGTTAACGTTATCACTTATAATGACATAGAGTTGACTCTAATATGTCGTTAGCTGTATTTGCTTTTGCAGGACTGTGTGACTGAGCCTACATTTATCTCAATCTTTATTTCAAGTACCTTTTACAAGCATAATGAGAGGTGAAAATGCAATCCAGTGTTAAAGACCTACTAGAAAAAGATACCTGTTAGTTATCTATATTACCATAGGTGCCTTCTGTGCCCAAATGGCTATTATAGCCCTTAGTTTTAGAAAAGCTATAATGTGTCTGGGAAGTTGGACTAACATAAAACCAGCGCATGGAGTCAGAGCTGGAGTTTGGCTGCAGGGTGCGGAGAAAGCAGCACAAACGTGTAGGACATGGGAATGCCACCTTGTGTGGGTGCTCACCCCGAGCATGTTAATTGATATTAATACGGACTGAGGGTAACGAGGGAGAATTCCCAGCAGGGAGTTACCTGTGTAGGGTGAGGAAGCAAATACTTCTGAGGGGAAGTGTCCTACTTTTCCCTTTCCTCACTCCAAAACGAATTAGCTTCTGATGAAGGTGAAATGAGCAATCCCGCTGAAATAAAAATGTCCTATGATGTTGAGTGAGGGATATATTCTGGGCAACTTCCAGATAAGATTAGGATTTTGCAGACAGAAAGTCTCAGCCACAAGAAGCTGTGAAGGCCCCTTCAGTCAGAATGATCGCTGAAATTTGTTTCAGTCCCTGTGAAGCATTGTGTGATCTGAGAGTTATCGATGCTGAGCATCAGTCTGAGCATTATTGCTGCTTGAGAGTTTGGCAGACGGCACACAGTATTTTGCAGTTCCTTAGCAGAGATATAGAGAAATAGTCTAAGAAGTGATTGCTTTTCTCCCCAGCAGACACTAGCTCTCCACCCAGCTTGGAGTTTCTCCTACTACTTTTTAATGGCAAACCTTCTGTGAGAAGAGTGCAGCTTTTAGGCGGCAAGCTGTAGAGGGCGGTTTGAATTCACGTTTCCATTTTGTTTGGTTAAACAGGTTAAAAACCTGGGGCTAGACCAAGGGAAGGCTCTGTTATAAAAGGCATTTGAGGGTTAAGAAAAGCTTCGGTTCTCACAGTGCTGGTATGAATCCAGTTTTACATTAGTGGGGGATCGAAACCCATTGTCATCCAGTGACACTGTGTCGGCTTCTCTGAAAACAGGTTGTAGTCTTAATTTGGCCCCCAAAATGCAGGCATCTCTTTTGGAGGAGCTGCCCCAGGGGGCAAGAACTGGAAGCTCCTGGGCCTGATGTCTAGTTCCCGTATCACCGTCCTGGGCAACCGGCTCCAGGTGGCCCTGCTGGAGCAGGGGGTTGGACCAGGTGACCTCCAGAGGTCCCTTCCCACCTCAACCGCTCTGTGATTCAAAGCCTCCTGTGATCTGGGCTCTCACCCTCACCCCGTTAGGTCTTTTGGTCAGGTGTTGGGCACAGACTAATGGATGTTGAAGAAGCTCACGTTACGTTTTCTGAGCTGGGAGCGTACGCCAAGCATTTTCTAGTCTGAGCCTTTTGAGGTATCTGGAGACTGAATTCACTCAGGAAAATGAGGGAGCAGGGGGTTTTGCCGCGCGTCACACGATGGCTGTCATCTCTGGAAAGGAAGGGAATTGCAGCTGGAGGTGTTAGTCTGCTGTGGTTAGAAATTATTATTTCTAACAGCCATGCATGTTAGCGTGTCTCTCTATGAAGCCTCTGAATGAAAATCATCCTGTCATTTATATTTACAAATATGAGTATGGTATGTTTTTAATCTGAATAAAAACTTACAACAGGTAAATTTGCCCTGTGAAGCGCCAATAGAAGAAATTGGGTATTCTTTGCTTGACCAAAGGTAAAAATAGTATTTGTATAGAAATAACACAGTCAATTTAAGAAGTAATACCAGTCAGTTGAAAAAAAAAGTCAGTATGCCAAAAAAAGCCCACTGTCCCCTGGAAGCAATAGGAAGACAGCCATGAAATCCACCTAAGCATCCGCTGGAAAAGACGTACCATGTATAAAAGGCCTCTTTATCACTTGTTTATAAATGAGAAGATCTACGATTAAAACGAGCCCAAGACAGCTTTCAAGACCCCACTTCTCTTTGTAACATCAGAAGGGGGGTCTTATTGCATCTTTTTCATCAGGCCTCGTTACTTTGCCAGGGTTTATCAGCGGCAGGACGGCATTCCCGTTCCCGGCAGCGGGGAGCGAGCATGCTGACATCGTGGAAACCATCCAGTGATGAAAGCGGTGGGAAAACTTTGTGCCGCTCCTTCATCTCTTGGTCGCTGGGGCTTATTGCATTCTGGGGTGGCAAGAAGCCTCTTAAGCTTTCAGGCTTCTCCGTAGGGGACCTTTGTCTCTTTGCAAAGCCAGGGCCTTGACCTGGGGAGGCTGGCGAGGTGGCAGCTCACTGTTGCCTGCGGCTCTGTCCTGCTGTGGGTGGCAGTACCCGAGGGGACTGGGGGTCTCTCTTCGTGCCCTGGTGTCGTATTGGGCTGAGATTCAGGCAATCTCTGCCCTCACTTCTGTGGGAAGGAACCTGGGGCTTTCAGGATGGAAAAGAGCCGTGGTGGCTTGAGGTGGGTTCCCTCCCTCTGGGAAACAGCATGACAGCGTGTCTGTTAGCAAAGACAACCTTTGTTGGCCAAGCCTTGCCCTAACCTCATTTTTCACCAGCTTTCCTCTGCCTCCCGTGACCTACTGAACGCTTTCACACAGCGTAGCCAAGAGGGATGCAGAGGGTAAATGGAGACCTTGGATCCTTGCTCTCCAGCTGCCTCCGGAGAGGTACCACGCACTTATGCATCAGTGAAAAGCCTCCTGAAAAGTCTTGAAAATGTGTATACCCAAACATGACCTCTTTTATCATGCTAATTAAAAAGGTACGTTTGAAAGACATGGGTTTAAAGCAATACAGTGGGGTTTTTTTGCGCAGAGTAAGGAACCGGCTGCGTTGGCTGGGTTGCCCTTGCAGTGTCCTCCCCCCTCAGAGGGCACCAAGGCTCGGGACAGCATGAAAATGCTGGCAGCCGTTCATGGCAGCCGTCGCCACATGATAGCATCTGCTCCTGTTTTGCCTGCTACAGCAGATCTTGAGTGAATTTCCTTGAGAAAAAGAAAAAAAGAAAAAAAGACCCAACAACGCAACTCTCTCCTTAGGCTAAAGCACTCAACCAAGCACCACATTTTATGTGGCAGTGAACCGGCGTCCTCCCGCCCTGCCCTAGTCATGTGCCTCCGTGTGACGGGGAGCACAGCGTTCTTCTCACCAGCCCTTTCCTCAAGGCGCCAGACGTGACTTGCCAAGGATCAGAGGCATCCCCCAGCCATGCTAAGCGCTCTGGGTAACAGCCCAGCTCTGCTAACGCCCGGTGTCAGGCAGTCAGCCGTCCCCCAGGAATGCAGTGACACCCAGGACAATACGGCGGCGGCTAGATAAGGAGGCTTTTTCCTTCTTTCCCAGGGGTTTTAGCGTCTGAAAGCTGGTATACCCAGATTCCTTCAATATAATGTTTGAATTTAAAATGAAAAAAACATCACGTCTACATTAACAAAATACTTTTTGCTAAAGACAAAAGACTTCCTAATAAATATCTTTAAATATAGTAGAGGCCTTTCTCCTT
Source organism: Mycteria americana (assembly GCF_035582795.1). Taxonomy (NCBI): domain Eukaryota; kingdom Metazoa; phylum Chordata; class Aves; order Ciconiiformes; family Ciconiidae; genus Mycteria; species Mycteria americana. Next base: position 141,240,940 of record NC_134365.1, read on the forward strand.
TGTCTGCTGGGGTCTGACGCTAGGGAGCTCTGTGACTGACGTGGTACTGAGGCTGACGTGGAATAACTGGAAACCTGTGAAAGGCACAGGCGGGTGAGCTGAAGACACGAAGGCAGCCACAAGGGTCTGAGAATCGTTCCTCCCTTCTGGATGCATTTATCCTCCCACGGGGAGCGGGGTGGTGGGACACGCACGTGCCCGCGCTGCTGCTGCCGCCGCCCGGCCGTCACGCCAGTCCTGCTCCTGCCTGGTGCAGCCCCTCCGCCCAGCCCATGACATTAAAGCTTCACTGGGCCAAAAGGAGGGGAGAGAAGCAAGCGATGCTGACCTTACGGGAGCAAGGGGTAGGAGACCCCTTGCTCCAGTTTGGCACCATTTATTTTCACAGGGGGAGCCTAGGGAGCTGCGGCCCCGTGCTCAGGGCTCCCGCTGGGGCTGCAAGGGATGGCCTGGGTGCTGCCTGCCCCCGGCATGGGTGTCTGTCAGCACAGCTGCCTGAGCACCAGCCTATTGGGTACCGGGCTGTAAAACCTTAAAAAAAAAAGTGGTTTTTTTTTTTCATGACACTTGTTTCAGGTATTAGTTTTATTGGTACATTACTGGGAGACAAAAATGGTATGTATTGTTTTAGTTTATTTTATGAAGATACCACACTGTAGATACCCAGTTAATGGATTCATTTTATGATGGTGAGATGCTGATCATACCTGCAAAACTGCGGGGTTGCCTCTTGTCCTGCTCCTTTAGACACTTGCGAAAGAAACTGATAAATATTCAGGCACAAACAACCCATATGTCAGTGCACACATACATAGGAACACACGCGCATACACATGTAAGTACTCCTTAGGTTTTAACATTATAACTTCATAGTTTCTGATGATGGGTAAACTATTAAATTAATTTTTTTTGTTGTTTTAGAACTTTTTTGGTGGTTCTCCCCCAGATGTTAATAGCTTTTATTAAAAACCAATGACAACGAGCTCCCCGGAAGACACTACTGGAACGATAAGCAACCTTTCTGTTTACCAAAACTTAAATTTTCATTGAGATTAAATTTTCAACATGCAATTCACTACTGCCCCCAAATATCCTTCAAAAACACCATCAAAAAACCCAGCAACATTTTCTCATTAAATTGCCATTACTTTGTCTTCTCAGCATTTTTTTTCCAGGGCCATTGCCACTGACACCTGGGGTGTTCGGTTGGTTTTGTTTTATTTCAAGCAACTCAAGCAATAATCTATTACATGGGCCTCCAAGACGCTACTGTAGGATATTTGCTCAGGAGAAGCAAGTCCAAAGGGAAAGTCCATCTTAGAAAAGACTCCAGATAAACAGCTCTTACTGGGCAATAATATCTTCTGCAGCCCAAGACATGCAGGGCATAGCCAGGAGAAAGACAGTATTAATGAATTAGGTCAAAATAGTAGAGCACAAAGCAAGATGTTCTTCATTCTCTTAAATTAATTTCATTTGGGGAACCGATCAGCTCATCTTTCCACCGAAGGAGGAATGAGCACCAAACCTTTTGTGGTTCAGCATGTGGAAAGGAGTGACCAAGTGGCAATATGTACTAAGATGAAATGGCTTCTTTTCTGCTAAAGGTGCTGCTGTGAGTTCAGGTCCTACTGGAATAGATTTGGCTCAAGAAATGGATCAGGGTGGGTTCTGGTTTTTTTTAAAAGTAAATTTTATGTAAGGTTTGGCAGGGAAAGCTGTGGGACATGTTCTCGGCTTGCGCATAGACCAGTCCCTCTCTCCCCACCTGAGCGCTGATAATTTCTGCTCACTTCATTGACACTGCAGAAGGAAAAAAACAGGCAGAAATTTGCTGGTTTGTATTGATAGAAATGGGGTTTTTTTGTTTTAAGGGGTCTGAAGTGATGTATGCAGTTAATCTTCTGTTGGCTTCCCCAGTCTCAGGCGGGCTGGTCGAACTTGCAGTGACGAGAAATGGTGGTTATTCCCATACCAACACCTTCAGTTTCCAAATTTGCGTCTGGGGAAATACACCCGAATCTATGGATGTTTTGCAGACTGTGGCACAGAGTCCAGAGGATTTTTTTGTACCAAGACACATTTTTTTAAAACCACTCTATCTAGGACATCTAGGATTTTCTGTTAAAAGCTGATGTTTCTTGTCCATGAAAAGATCTTTTACAGCTCTTACTCCAGACCTCAGCAACGTCTCTGTACTGAAGCAGGCCCAAGTAAGAATGCCATTCTAAAAGTTGGTAGATTAGAAAGGTTTGATTTTTTTTTAATTGCTTTGATCTCTATTCCTGGATTGAGTCATGAGACCTGGACCTTTAATGTAGATATGAAAAAAATGTGTCTGTGTGGGCTGACGGAGCCACAGGCTCTCTGCCTGTGTCATCCAGGAGGAAGGCGAGCGGGTGGATGATTGGACATGGTCATCTCATTGTGCAGGAACTTCTCTCATGATTCTCCCCAGACTAGCCTCTGGGAAAGAAGCCGTTGTCCAGGACTTAAAAGATGGCCACACCACGCTGCAGACTTTTCCCATCAGATTTCTGTTATTCTCAGGAGTCTGTGATCCTGTCCACCCTAAGTGTCCTCACTGATGGTACTCTCTGCAGGGACTCGACATCTCTTGCAGTCCCCTGGCAGGACACCGTGGCTGTAAGGATTGTAGAAAGTCTCAAAAACCCTTCTAAGGGTTTGATCTTTCTCTGTTGCCCTCAAAGAAAACATTGAGTTTTCCAGGAACTGCAACACAGCTTATAGGGACGTGATGCTCTCTTGACGCCACTGGTTTTCAGGAGCCTAGCAAGATAATTCTGCATTTTGGAACTGCAGAATGGCAGTGCTCTGCAACTAAATCCTGTTCATTTGTTGTGCATTTCTTACTGTGCTGAATTACTCTAGTGAAGGACGAGGATGCCAACTTTGTCCCGGTTTTTAACGGAAAGGACCTGGAAAGAGATGAGCAGAATCTTTTCTTGATCTTTTGTATTGAGATAAATACTAATGATTTACACAGTGAAGTCAGGGCTTCTTCTGTGAAGGTAGAAGATGTTAGACCTTGCAGCAGGAAAAGAGGCTATTGCTGCTTTCCTGTGGTTATTAGGTTTTGTATTCTTTTGGTTTTGTGAATATATTCAAAAGGAAGTAGAAAAAACCTATCTCTCAGGAAGCAAAGATCTTCCTTCCTGTGGGGAAAGGAGTCAGCAAGGATGATAAATTCCTTGCCAAGTGAGTCATTTCTTCACTTAAGAGACTTCAAAGCTTTAAAAATTGCTTTTCAGAGCATGGAGCTTAGATATGAAATTGCATGTGCTCTTAATGGATGAAGCTGATCTTTCCCTTGATGGGAAATGATACATAGGAAGATGGGAGGGAAATAAGTGGTTTTGAGTGAGATGCTGCAATATTACATCTTCCCAGAATAGCTCTAACAAATACCCTTTTATTGTATTGTGCTCTGACAGAAGCGAGAAGCAAATGTTTAGGGCTGCTCAATGCTTCCAGTGTTAAGATGTCAAATAGTTCACAGGCTAAGTAAATATTTATAGGACAAATAACGGAAAACTAAACTACAATTTTAGTTTGACAGTCGTACATTTTCTTGAAACATGCCTGGAAATGATGTGACTAAAAATAGGACCATCGCATAGAGTTTATTCAAGAAGCAGGTAAAGCGAGAGCTTTTATGCAGCGCTACCTACTAAAGCTCTAGCCCCACTGTGGCCGCCTCCTGAGCTCTCACCTTCTTTATTTTGAGAAACTGTTAGGAAGACTGCTGGCGGTTCCTGGTCTTGTGAGAGCTGAACAAACCTATTTGTCCTACAGCTTTCGGCTCGTACAGTTACGGGGAATTAATTCTACGTTAATGCTGTGCAAATTTCAGAGCACGAACTGAGACAAGTGGCATGAAAAGGCATTACTTCCTCTGTTTTGAGTGTTTGATGACATGGTAAGGTGCTCATCATCAGCATACCATTTTTTCTAGCAGCTGAGTCTTCCCAAATGTTGTATATCAAGCCTAACTCTAGGTCCTTAAACACCTAAAAACTAGATGATGTGACCTAAGACTGTGTTTGATCTGAGCGCTAATTCCTTTTGAAGGCTTTTGACAATCTTTCAGCCTTAGCTTAGGTGAATGGTCAGCGTGTTACATGGTCACAAAGCAAAAATGCCACGTTTCGTGTTGAATCCCCCACTCGGTACTGTGGGTACCATTTTGTGGAATAAATCCCAGCCTAAAGACCACACAACATTCAGCCTGTTAAAGCTACAAAAACCCCACCGTATCCTTTGAGGTGTCAGTGCCGCAAGCCCCAGGCAGAGAGAGGAGCTATGAGATGGTGCCCACGGGAGCTCCTGCCAGAGGGGACGACTGCGATCCCATCACGTGAGCTGGAATATTCTGAAGTTCTTCAAAATCCTCCAACTGCTCAAGCAAGGTTGAATTTAAGCCTTGCTAGCTTAAAGAAAAATTAACAATTTACTTTGATCAGAACTAGTGTCCAATTTATTTTATCTGGAGAAACTTCCTTTTCAGGAAACTTTTTTAAAAGTACTTCAACCCAATCTTACTCAGATTGGTTTCTTACCAGCGGTAGATTTCCAATAAATGCATCACAGCGGGGAAAATAAAACTGAACAATAAACATGTGATGTGAGCAGCCATAAAGGTGACCTGGTTAGAAGCGAAGAAGTACTGAAGAGAAGATGCCTACTGAAATGCTGAGAAACTGCCTGCCAGCCTGGGAGCTGTGAGCCTGGGAACCAGAAGCATCCTGGAGAAGCACAGCCAGCATCTTTGAAGTGCAGCTGGGTACCAGAAACCAGAGACATCCTGACGTACCCTCAATAAGCACAAAACCAAGGAGCTGTAATGGCAACTTATTGTCTGAAAAGGTGAAAAATAAACTGGAAAAAGAGGAAAACACCCTGAGAAAGCAAGAATTGGTAACTGCCATGGGCTGTTCTATCTGCAAGAACAGGTAAAGTCCCGAAAAATAAAAATTGGTCTGAGAGGATGGAAATCATCATCATCTGTTGGCTGTCCCAGGTGAAAATCAGGTATTAACAGCATCTATTGACTGCTCGAAGTGGTGGTGTCCTACGCCCTCTTATGTCTCTAGGAGGTAAAAATGACTTTCTATCCAAAATGGAGCGTCTCTCTCTCTTGCTGTGCTGCACATACTCGTCCCTTTCCTAAACAGGTCTGCCTGAACTCTCTACAAGACCTTGGACCCTCGCTGGGGACGCCTGGCTGACTCCAAACTCCGTGTCATGGATCATCTTCGAAGCGAGACTCTGCCTGTTGCCTTACTGCTCCCCCACCGAGCCCACGGCTGGGGCCGCTCTGGTTTGTCCTCCCACCGCTGCGACGGTTGCGTCCCTCCTGGGATCTAATGCGCTTGGTGCCGCACATATGCATGTAAGTAACCTATCACAAGTGTATCTGCTGTTACGTTATTGGTAAGTTTGCTTCGCTAGTATTAACTTTGTTGTAACCTGTAATATTATATATATACTTCGTTGCTGCTATTAGTGGATGCTGCTATAATTGATTATCGCTATAACTGATTGCTGCTATATTACTGATTGTTGCCATACTATTGCTTGCATAGCTTGACTTGTAATAGCTTGAGAGAGAGAGAGATACATTCGCTTTCTTAATCATAGGTACCCTTGCTAGTGGTGATTTGTGTGGTATTTGTGGCAATCTGTAATAAAGTAGAGAAATTTAGAGGAAAAAGCCTCCGTGCCCTTATGTATTACAAAATCCTACGAACCCACGGTCTCGATCTTTATATACCCGCAGGCCGGGGAACCCTTTAGGTCGTGACACCACGTTACAACTTAAATCACCCAACCCCAGCCCTTAAGTGCAGGATGCAAAACAGCCAGGCAAGAATAAGGAACAACACGCACAGAATTCTCTAATATCAAAATATAGCAATTTATTCAAGACACTGAATATGATCTGTTGATTCTCTCCTTAAAACAAATGAGCTACAATACACAAGGTGAATTTGAAGAAAGTGTGGGTGGGGGAGAAACAAAATAAGGGTTGATGTTGTTTCAACAGAACCTAGGAAATGCTGAAATGAGAACCAAGTCTGGCTGCAAGTCTGACACAGACAATAAAAACTGCAGAAGCCAGAATTCAGAATTTCAGTGAGTGGCTGAAAGAACATTTCTGCAATTGACAAAGAACCACATCTTTTAAAAAGGCAAAAGGAGGAAAAAAAGGAGGAAAAATTAAAAAGGGAAAAAGAAAAAAGAAACCCAAAAACAAAGCAGACCCTTACATTTGACAAAGTGCACTTCACTTGGCTCTAAAATTAGCTATTTTTTTCTTTTTTTTAAACAAATTAAAAGGAAATTTCTAAGATGTAGCATGGGGTTAATGTGTGTATAACCCTGTAAGTCAGGCCCTTTAGTGCCCCATAAGGGACCCAGTGTTTTCTACATAAAAGATTCAGTATCCTTCTAACCCACAGAGTCGAGTGGTTTTCCAGAATCTGTTTTTTTTCACCTCAAGGCCAGTTCCAGACAGCCAGCAATGATAAAAATCCAGTAAGTCTCTCGATGCTTTCACAATCCTGTTTGGTCACTTAGGGTTTTCAATTTCTCTTCTGTTACAAAGAACTATAAACAAAATTATCAAAAAATATCGTATGAAAAAACCGAAGTCCACCAGCCTGTCGCTTCATGCCGTTCTGTTGCAGGGGAGCCGCAGAAAGGCACCGCGAGCCGGGGGATGCTGCCGCAGCAGCGGAGGAAAGCGAGAGCTCCCCCGAGGGCAGTTCTGCAGGTCTAGGCTTAGACACCAGTGTTGAACTACAGCCTGGAAAAGCCTCCCTCTCCCCATCGCCCACCTCCTAACAAAACCAGCCCGCTAGGCTAGGATTAGCCTTTGCCACTGCATCTTCTGCCTTCCTTAATAGTTGCCCTCATTTTAGCTGAAAACTACCTACTACGGTATCTTTGAGGATTTCCCCGTCTTTAGGGTCTTGGGGAGGGGAAGAAAGGTGAATTTTCTTAGCTTTTCACATATGCTGCTTTCAAATCTGACGGTCTGTATAGAAAACTCTGGACCAGCAGCCTCTCTCACACACAGGCTTTGCAAACCAACTGATTTTTAGATTTTGCTTCTCTTGGCTTCTTACCTCCATGTAGGTGGGCAAAGAAAGGTGGTGTTCTGACAATTTAAAAAAAGGAAGAAGGAAAAAGGAAGAGGCATCATGGACACTGCCGAGTTATCTGCAGTAGCTATCCCGGGAACAACCACGGAACGTCAGCTATGTAGCCAGCCAGCCATGCAGCGTCGCTGAACTCGGATTGAGCAACCTCATCTCTTTGAATCCTGAGGTCTGGCCTATTCAAGCATCCCTCAGGGGACAGAGGCAAGGCCAGGGCCCCATCCGCGCTGCCCTCCGCTGCCTGCAGACCAGGAGCTTCTGCGTGTTATTCTCAGAAATGCCACCCAAAAGCAGCTTAGGAAGTTAACCGTGTACATGCAATGATTGTAATCAAATCATCAACCCAACCGTGCTTTATAAAACCACACCAAAGCTTTGTATTCAAATTCAAGTCTCTCTTCGAACAAGTACTCTTTTTTTTTTTTTTAAAGTAGTGACTTTAAATGAGTAGGTACACATGGTTATTAGAAAACAGTGCAAAACTGCCACGTGATCATCTACAGCCCATGCTCTTGGAGCAGAAAACTAAAACCAACACATGAATGCATTTAACACTGAAAATAATCCTCGATACCTTCCAATTCTTTGATATAAATGATATACAAGCCTAACTGTCATTAATAACCAAAATCCCACGTAACTGTTTTCACCTCAGGACTGTGTAACCCTTTTAGCAGTTATTTCTTTTCTCCTTCCCAAATGTGTATCTTTAAGAAACCCAGCTGAAGCTGGCAGTGACTAGTTCCATTAGAAGGACTAAGATACTGTGCAGATTCAAGCGTGAAGAGAGGAAAACACAGGAGAAAAAATGAGGCATGGAGCCCATGGTGCCATGATGATGCCATGATGCTTGGCAGGTCTTGCACCACCAATTCAGCACTAGGGCTCTGGTTTTGGTTTTGCTCAGACCAAATCATCACTTCAGCGGCCGTGGTCAAATCAAAGGGAAGACCCTGTGTTACAGAAATAGCGACTTTGGGTGGGAAGGTACTACATGATGTTAAGGGGGTTCTCTGCTTGTTTGTTTTGCTCTCTCCTACAAATCCTAGCCTAGCCTGTGGGCCAGAGAGGACACCTGTTCAACTCAGCCAGTTCTGAGGATTTGTCCAAATAACGGCTGCCACCACCCCAAGGTTGCCTTATAGTTTACAGCACTTCCAGTAAACTCTGCCTATGCATCCTTCTTTGCATCCATCATTTGCTCTTAGAGTCATGTAGTCTTCAGTAGGCATCACTGCAGATGTCCAGCTTGCAGAGGAAATCATGTCCGAAGTGGATAGGTAGTGCTTTGGAAGTCTTTATTGTCATTCCGACCATTTCACCCGCTGTAACTTTATAGTAGTATATATGTTGAGATATAATTTATATATCCTTTATCATGTCCTCACCTAATGGAGAGTTCTATGTTATCTTCCGAGCACCGCACTGAGGACACCCTCAAGGCTAAACCTGTCTGGGCAGACAGTGCAGACCCAGAGCTTTCCTTGTAGCACGCAGAACACACACGGCTGAGGGTGACAGCAGCACCACATACTGCCCGATGCAATGGAAGAGCCTGCTTCCAGGTGTGTGCCGACCATGGACGGACAGGAGCTTGGCAAGAGTCCGTTCTTCAACAATGATGGACGCAGTCAATAGATCTTGGTCCAACTGGTCCCATGAAGTCAGTGGTAAAATCCCACTGACTTACTGGAAGAGAAACAGCTGAGTGGGATAAATAGTGGAGGACAGCACTGCTCAGCAAGGCCACGGGCAGCCAAACCCATGTTCCGTATGACATCTGAACTATTGCTAGAGGAAAGAAGATACGCAATCGTTTTCCCCTGGCTACCAAGGATAAACGAAAATATGGACTCAAGAAAATGAATGCTGTATTTATAGTCTCAAACTTATGAATCCCTTTTAATATGTGTACACCACCAAACAGCCACAAAAATGAAACGAGACTATATAAATGGCTGGCTGCTGGAAGAGGACTCTTAGTAAATGACTGGCATTTATTGTATCAAATGGCATTTTTTCTCACAGCACTTTCTGAGAGAGAAGAGAAAAAGGATACTGCACCTTTCATGTTCCTTGGACTCTGTGTCATTCTTTTTGCTTGAATTACACAACTGGTCTACATTTGGTGGCCATTTTAGGCTTTTAAAACTGTTTAACATAAAAAATATTTTTTTTCCAAAAATACACTGGGTTCTTTCTGTTAAAAGTCATCTTTCTCCTGTAAAAATCTTCCCCAGCACTGCATTCTTATATAAAGCACTTATTACACAATTTGCTGAAAGTGCCCTTGAGACGCTAAGATCTGAAGCATGGAGGATTTTTTTTCTTTTAAATGGAGAGAAAGAAAGGAAAAGGAAGAGAGAGAAGAGAGGAGAAGCAGTCTGTCAAAAATTTTCATTGCCATGTCCACCTGGTTGCATCTACTATGGGCATACAGGGAAAAAAGGAAAAAAAAAAGGGCAAGAAGAAAGAGGAGAAAAAAAAGGAAGGAGAAGTTGGGAGCCGAAGGGAGAAATAAAAGGAAAACAAAAGTTTCATCCTAAGCCTGGGATCCTCCAGGCTGTAATATTCCAGCTGATAGAAAAACCACCGAACAAAAAAAGTAGTCTAGAAAATAGAAAGTGTTGTGATTACAAAGTTGAGCATTTCATCAGTACAAACTGGTCTTTGAACGTCCTTTGGGAGAGCAACTGTAGTGTCCAAATTGGAAGGAAAAAATACAACACTGCATGGAGGAGGATTTTTTTTCCCTTTTGGTTTATCACAGCATTTTTCTTTTTTTTTTTTTATTAATTTTTTTTGGCACAGCTTTTTTTTCCCAGCCATCAGAGCAAGTTCTCAGGCGCAAACCAAACAGTGCAATGCCTAGTTGGTGGCTTCATGCTTCCAAGGCTGAATGTTCCAGATGGAAACCATTCCCTCCCCCTCTGAAGTGACTGTGTTTTTACTCCTTGATGAAGGTTACAGACAAAATACTAGACACCTGTGGCCAGGGAGAGTTGGTTTCGCGGTACACTCTAACTTTGTTCAAGTTCGTACAGTTCTGGAGCTGTTAAGAATAGTTTTGAAGAGTGCTTCTCCCCACACATTCACTGCTGGTCCATTTGAAATTTCTTCTAAAACATTTCGCTTTTACTTTCGCAGATCTAGAACACAAACCTGGAGAGAAAAGACTCAGCATTAAGAACCGTTTCTGAAGGCGATGTGGAAGTCCTATTCATATAGGGCTCTGTACACAGGCTGATCAGCCAGCTGTATGTTATACTCCCCAGCTTCACATCAGCCTCTCAAGTACCTGTTTACATGCACATAAGCAAGGAACAACCCGACGTGAGAGAAAACCCAAGTGAAAACCATACATTTAACATTTAGCTGGGCTTTCACTGGATTACAAACAAACATTTTGCTGGCACATCCCAGATAAGACTATGGGCTCTATTTAGATACCTGAATACAGTGTCCATTTCCATTTCTGAATTATATCCAAAAGAGATGCACAGGCCTGGCAGGCAGGACGCAGGACCTAGAGCAGACATGCGCCCATTTGGAGCAGCTGTTGGAAGCCAGGCATGGCACCATCTCAAATGGCGCAACTAAGCTCAAGCAACTGAACCATGTTGTAGGTGTACCCTTTGTTAAAACCAGTTGCAAAATACTGCTTTAAAGTAATTATGCCAGCCAGCCATGTAGAAAAGTTATTTTAAAAAGTTGTAGAGTGTGTTATAACATCTGTGCGTCCTTCACAAGCTGATCATGCTACAATTGAAGTTTTTTAAAAGTAACATTAACAGCAAAAATAGTAATGAATAATCAGTATCTCTATGGCAATATTTCTCCTTTACCATGTGATGAAATCTTTGGGCATCTTGCTGAAAAATTCCTCTTTTAGGAACTATTCAAGGGTAAACTTCTTCTGTGGGATAAAACGTAGAAAGCCCCAGGACAACTGTTTATTAGAGAGTTGACTGCTGTGACCTGACCTTCATTAAAAATTGGCAGATGAGATAATAATGATAGAAACAATACTACTGTTATTCTTATCAAATATGCATTTAAAAGTAATTCCCATCTTCAGTAATATTCACCTAGTCCACAAGCATTCTTCATTTCCAATAGGAACACCACCTCCTAGTATTCAAAACTTTCCAAAGCAGGAGCGTTTTTACTATACTCCACAGAACTACTGATTTCTGTCTTGAGCTGTCTACCCTTCAGCTCTGTCCAGAGAAGGCAGTATGGCATGTATATTTTTTTGTTGACACTCTCCAGAAGAGTAATCTCCACCCAACATTCACAATGTGTACAGTTTCTTACCGATCCGTCTGATGCGCTTGCTCCCACTTTGTCTCCTCTAGCATTCCAGCAGACTTCAAAGATGCCCCCGGTGCCTCGGTAGCTATGTACTAGAGTTCCACTCTAGAAAGCAAAACAGCATGCAAACATTTGATTTTGTTCCCCTTCTTTTTCTCTGTCGCGTGGTACTACATTAAAAAGAGGAGAGTGGTGGCAAGGGGGGGAGCTATTCACATCACCCAACTATGGTCATCTCCGTAAGGTGCTGAAGTGAGGAAACTGGCCTTTGATAATGAAGAGCAACAGACTCCTCCAGAAAGCCATTTACAGTAGGACTCTTAGACATCTGTTTTTGTGAACTTTCTAACGGTGAAGGCCTGGGGAGTTAGGCTGAGGGAGTCTTTTCTAAAGTTTGTTGTTAATTCAGGCTGTGAGGCATCAGTATCCAGAATTAAATCTGTGTGACTATGATGTCCCACTTTTCTGCAGAATATCCCCAGTCCCCAGCCTGTACACCCTTTGTATCTATCATCTCCTCATCACGAAGTATAAGCCAGGTGCATCGGACTCACAACTGAACTCAGCTTGTTACTAAATAAAAGTAGCACTTATTTCTAAGAATCGATCCACACCTTTGCTTCACAAAGCTGATGGCACAATATGATGTACCTATTTTCATGCATGCTAGTGTTTTAGCATACAATGAAGCCTGAGCAGAAATGTTCTGGACAGTCACCTCACTCCACCTGAGTGACTCAACTGTTATGCTGGGATTTGTATCAGTCAACACAATCAGGTTCACCTTGGCTGGCAGGTCATACCCTACAGAGGTACATGTATTTTCCATTTAAGCTTTTGCTATTAATGTGTCATCTGAACCAGATGGGCCTCACAGTACCTGAGTATTCCATATATGGACACATTTGTCAAAGGACCCACTGGCTAGATATTTTCCATCAGGACTAAAAGCTACACTGTAGACAGGCTCTTGATGTTTCGTTAACGTATGGATGCAAACTCCTCGGTCAACGTCCCACAGCCGAACAGTGGAATCAAATGAAGCACTGCAAGAAGCATTCAAACACAAGCATGTCTTAATTCGGGTGTTAATCAATTTGTAGTCTGATACTGTAAATGTTTTAAGAGAATACCACAGTTTTTTTCCCTTGGCTAAGCAAGAAATAATGTTTCAAACAGAAAAGCTAATATTCACTACAGTCTTCATGTTTTTAATGAAAAGAACGATACCTACAGCACTGAATTCTTGTATGCAGACCCTTTGAGTTTACCTAGGGTGCTAGGTAGGATCAGATCCCTGACCCTAAGAGGGCCAAGCTCCCTCCTTTTGAGATTCTACCTGCTATTATTCAGGAAGGTCAAATATATATTAGCATTAATAGGATAAATGGTTCCAGAGAGATCTTATTCCTAATGGATTTGCATTATTTAATGAATTAGCATTCTGCAATTCTCTAGAACTGTGGTACACTTTGTTTCAGTGCTGGTTTTTGCTACAATCCATCTAAATCCCAAACTGTGGGCTTAGAGAAAGGCAAGGGAAATAATTGGTATTAAAAATAATATCAAAAGAACAACTCCAAGAAAGTGAAGTTCTTCCCTGTCCGCTCCCAGACTAAGGAGTAAAATAAATAAAACAGCTTCAATACAACTTCTCCCGAAACTGAATACACCATGAACCGATTTGATAATCCCATGGTGCTACCATCAATTGGCATTCTACAAGTACAACATATTTCCTAAACGCAAAGAAGAATTTTGAACAGATTTTCAAGTGGAATTTTAAAGATTATCCAAGCTTTTCTCTGTTAGTTAACAAGGCTATAAAAATTGTCAATATCTGCCCAGGTGAGCTGCATGACCCTGGTTAGAACACATTCCAACCGGCTGAATGGGCTGCCATCTGTCTCACTAAGTAACATTCATTCATAACAACCAGATGCTGGATGTGAAGGTGCAACACCAGATTGACAATCCCTTTATCAAGACAGCTGAAAAGTTAAATATCATACAACTCAGTTTTCCTTCTTTTTCTTTTTCCTTTTTCAAATATGATTCCTTTCCCTTTGTATCCATCCCCCTGATTTACAAACGCAGGTACTTTCTACCAGAATTGTCTGCAGGAAGACTGAGGGCAAGGTGGCAGTAGAGTTACACATCAGAAAGATGATCCTTCTCCTTGGTAGGCAACAGAAAGAGGTGTGTTTTTACCTTGCTAACATGATGTTGGAGTTTGGGTTGCTGGTGCCTGGTCCTGTAGGACTCCATTTGATAGTATAAATCTCTTTGCTGTGAGCCTGAAGATCATGTACACAGGTATCTTGCTTCATACTCCAAATCTAGGTCAGAGTAATTATGAAGGGGAAAAATGGCAATGTTACTCATATCTTCTCAGCTGAATTATTTCAGTTCTATGTTATTCTTACCATTTGTTTATTTAAGATCTCAACACACATGCATACACATAAACATAACTTAAGTTTATTAATGCAGCAGTCTGGCACCTAGAATGCACACGTTAGAATAACCTCATTAGGGGAAAGAGCTACACATTTCATAGTATTTATTCAATAGATCAGAAGAATTAAATAATTGCTGTACTTGCCCCATAGCCTGTAACTGTATTTTCATACAGAAACTTAAGTTACTCTGTGTGAAGAAGTTTAACCTGAAGTTTAAGTCATGCATTGCAACAGCAGTCATTTTAAAGAATGAAAATAAAGTTTCAATAACTGCTTAGAACCTAATAATTTTCTCTTATGCCAGTCAAAAGCCACATCAAATTTTCCTTTTCCTCCTGAACTCCATTTGTTTTCCTGATGTTTTTAACAGCACAGACAAGGGAACAAGATCAGCTATTTATACAGTGTTACGTGGCCAAATACTTCAGCATGAGATAAAGAATATGCTCAACAGAGATGACAGGTAATTTAGTACATCTTTTCTTCAGCTAACTGAGAAAACAAGATGAAGCTAATTCACAGCAGGGACAAGAACTCAAATTTAGTCAGTCAATTTCCGAGAGATACCATAAAGGTAGTAATGATTTAACTCACTTGTTATAAGTCTGCACTATGAGGGAAATGATGTGCTCTTATGCTGGATTTTCATCAGCATACCTGAGTCTGCTTTTGGAAATGTTACACAAAGCTTAGCCACGTTCTATGGCTAACAGGCAACATATGTTCCAAGAAGTTGTAGGAAAGTATCAAGAACTCCAAAAAAAGAGAAAAAAAAGAAGCCAGAGAGGACTGATTTCCAAAAGAAAAGGAAGAATAATAATTGCCTGAAGAGGATTTGCAGTCTCCATCATTGAAGGTTTTTAAAAACAGGCAAGGCCGGGGATAGCAAACCATTAGCTCTTGTGCCAAATTCAGTGGTCAGAAATTTGAACTGGCACCAACAACACTGAGTCACAGTGGTTTTTAAACCACAGCATGCAACTGGGCACCAAAAAAATGTGCTACCACTGGGTCAGGATGTTTAAGCAGAGCAGTACTGGTTACTACCGTACTGCTTTGTGGCAGCATAAGAGACAAGGTGCTCTCTTTCAGCCTATTCTAGCTCTATTTTCTGTAAATTTTCAGCTGTGTGAACGCTTTGGAATAATACATCTAGAATCCAGAGGGATGAAAACCCGAGTGGGTATATGGCAAAGACAGAGTAGAATTGAGCAGAACTCAGGCCACCTATGAAGAGGAAACATTTGTAATGCTGATGTTCACTTAGCTCTTGAAGTTTTCCTGCTTTCTTGGTTTCTGTTCTTATACACAGGCTGTGTGCATGCTAGAAACATCTCTTACTTTGGCTGTGTCAATCAGCAGTGGAAAGAGGTAGGAGCCTTAATTAACACACCTATACTATGAGGAATCTGTATTACTGGTACAATTCTATCCACAAAACCAAATCCTTCCTGGGATGTTTGCTTTGCTCAAGGAACCAGCATAAATCAACAGTCCAGCAGGAGGGCTTTGCTGTTACAACATACAGCTATTCCTGTGCGGACACAGCCTTCATTCCATGTGGCTGGGAAAGGAGAATGAGACTGAGAGGAGTTTGGGCTGGAAAATCTCTCGTGAAAAATATTTCTGCAAGCCCAGACTTCCCCTGTATTAGCAATACTTTGCTGGTACAGTGCAATGACCCAGGTGTGCTGGTAAAGCAACTTATGCTGCCTGTGAGCCGAAATTCAGATTCATTCCATCTCACTTCAGGCACCTCACAGAGGCATGTACATCAGCAGCATAGCTGCCTTAGGCTTTCCATACAGTGAATGGATAAAGATAGGCATTTTCAGAGAGCAATTCAGATTTTCGATTCTGAATTTATATGTCTTGTCCCATTTCTTAGTATTAAAAAAAAAAAAAAATCAAACGGCGCCAATGAAATTACTTTCAGAAAAAAGACTCCAAAGGGAAAACTCTTTGGTTTTATATTCTTTGCAAAGTGTAACGAATAGACTGCTTCTTAGCATAGGGATTGTGCCCCTGTTGACAGGCAAGCAGGTGTATATAGATATGTGTATATTTAAACTATGACTGGTCTGTGACAGTGACATATCAGTCACTTAACACTTATTTGGATAGGATGTCTCCGTTTTCCCAGTGGCTGCTTGTCTTTGTTCAATCTTTCACATTGGCATTAAGAAATATGGGACAAAATGAAACTATTGTTTGTGCAGTTTTAAGTGATACAGTACCAGTATTCTGGAGAAGATTAAAAAATAGACATAATTTTTGTCTTTAGTTTTTGAACGGCAAGAACGGAAATTATATTACCTTTAATGTCATATCATCGGAGCAAGATGCTAGTAGCATGCCAGATGGGTCCCATTTGATTGCATTAACCTCGTTCTGAAATAAAGAGTGATTTTGTTAAGTAAATATTCCGCTTACCTGCATTGTACTGGGCCCCCAGCAGAGGGCACTCAAGGTTTATGCATGCAACAAGTTCAACCACAAATGACAGCCCTGGTTGCTCTACGAGTGAACAAAAGCAGTGCTGCTTCCGTAACATGGCATTTAAGTGTCATTTAGGAATGGTAACCATTTTGTGTTTGTGAACAATACACACAATCACTCTTCTGATACATGTTCTGGCACAAAGTCCCTCACACTCTTTCTTGGTATGCTAGGATTTAAATAAACCCTCAAACCAGATTGATGATACAGCATTAACTTCTTTTTAAAATTAAGGTATTTAATTGGTTAATATTCTGTAGATCTCGGAGACAGAAAATTTCAATAGAAAATACAGGTGGGGTGTAAAGTTTTGTGGAGTTTATAATTCTTAGTATTGCAGCTCTACAACAATGCTGGTTTCTCTAAGCAGAGGTGTGTGTGTAAATGGAATCCAGGATGGAATACTGAATACCTTACGACGCTTTCTCTATCAGCCTTTCTAGCACTTTGTAATTAACTAAGGCTAGTGTATCCCCTTGGTAATCAGTAAGCTTTCTGTGCTTTTTTGAGGGTCATACATATGGGGAAAAAAAGCATTTAATAAAAAGGGAAAGATTGTTTTTTAAAAACATGAATTGGCTCAGGGTCTCAGTGAAAATAATCCTGGAAAATATTTAAGCTTTGCTTTCTCCATTTTACATGTTTCAGTCATAATTAAAAGGAACTGTACAGATATTTGAAGAAAAAATTTGGATCATGTGCAGAACGATGCATTTCATATAATCATAAAAAGCACCAGTCTGTGGGTAGGAAAATACAACCTGTCATGAAGTATCAGTTTAATATCAGTTTAACCATAGACTACATGAAGGTCTCCAAATGTACAATTTTTCCTCAGTGAGGAGATAGCAAGTTCTGGATGTTAGTATCTAAATTACAGGTCAGTGTATGATAGCAGTTTTCTCATGAATGAAAGCCAGAAAAACTAGCCTTTGACGGTCATTAAATACCACCAGGAAAAGAGGGGGGAAATACATCTTGAATAGATCTTTTTAGATTAAATTGATTCTAAAACCTAACAACAGCTGGAGGTAAAATGTTCTCTCCTTATTCATAGTTCTCATTTACTAAAGGAAATTAAGCCAGCGGAAAACAAAATCTTATTTATTAATGTGCCCTTAGTCTGCAGCACATGCTACATATAAATAGTCTCACTGTTTAAGCTGCAGGTTTTGCCTCCTACGGTGATTTAGAACAGTTTATCCCCTCTCACAAGCAGTGAGTCACTCCTGAGGAATATGGTTTCAGGGAAGCAATGGGATGTAACACCTTTGGTGCTAGAACACACCCTGCAAACACATCAGCTGCCATCATCATTACATGCTACGGTGACTTTATCACTTAACATTTTAGACTTCTTAAACTTACTGTGTGTCCTTGAAAGGTTTTAACGGGACGATCACAGCCAAGTCTGCATACATGAATGCACATGTCAGTGCTGCAGGAGGCAAAAGTAGTGTTGTTCTGCCAGTCTACATCCAGAGCAGGAGCTGTGAAGTACAAACAAAGGAAGGAACATCAGGAAACAGCAAAGAAACAGCTATCCCAAATAATTTTCCTCCTGTCACCCACCTGGATCAAACAGACTAAAAGCTTCTTCTTGGACTATCACCTACTACCAGCTACAGGGATGATAGAGACTGTCTGAAGCGCACAAATTATTTTTTCCTCTGGCAGTGGGGTAATCTGGATGCTTTGCATGGCATCTATTTATGAGAATCTTTTGGGTTAAGTTACATAAGAGGGGGCACAACAATCTGCCTCCATCCTCCCCGCTTCCAGCTGCACACTGCTCTGGGGCCATCTCTACCATTCACTGCTCTGTAAGCCAGCTCAGCGAAGACTCTGGAAGAAAACTAATCCAGAAAAACTGGATAATTTCAGCTGGGTTAGAAAAAACATTCCTGTGAATGCCACACACAACACACGGGAAGGAGAAGAAGCAGGTGGCCATCTTCCTTTGCACTAGCTTTATGCAGCCACCGATGCAAACCTACTGTCTGTGCAGACACATGGATTACTAATACCTACATTCAGTTTAATGTGGTTGGGGATTGATTTAAGATAGGTACATTGATCAAGCGGATCTGAAGTGGGAGGAAAAGTTTCTGTAGAGGCTTTGGCATTAACTAGGACTACACTAACGATACTTTGTACACAGATAGCACATGAACATGTAACTAGTGCCTGTGTGCAAAAAGTGTGCAAAAAAACAACAACAAAAAACCTTTGACAGGATGTCACTGCAGACTAAAAGCATGCACAGGAATAGGAGGGAATTCCTGACATACAGCTTGCATTTCTACGACTGCTGCTTGTTTTTTTGCTCAGGGAAGAGTTTAGCTGCCCTCCAGAGGATGACGTAAGACCTTCTGAAATATAGAAATCTTCATTCTCAGCACACTCCTGTGAGAAGCAAGTGTGTCAGGACAAGAGCACCATATAGGAAGCAAAGTTGAATCTCTTTCTGGCAACAGTACAATGCAAGTTTATCATTAAAATGAAACCAAGAAATGCCTTATTCAAATACGTTCATAAAAATACTTTTGTAATACAGAGGTGAAAAGATATCTGTTCTGCCAACCCTATTATATTTAAATGTTTTTTCCTGTTATAATTTTTATGAACTGCAAAATGAGATTGATCCACGTCACCTTCCGAATCATCAGGTAGCTCTCTAAATGAGAAGAGGGCTGAAATTGTTTCATATACAAGTATTTTTTAGAATATTAATGAAAAATCTCAGTAATTCTGTGTGACAGCTGAGGAGTTTCTACATTGCAGAAATATAAAGCAAATTTGTCTGAGGAAGGCAGATTACTTCTGAGTTTTCCAACGAACATGAATGGGGATCAGGAAACTGTACAGGATTTTATTTCTTTAGCTGCCTGTTTGTCTTTCTTTTTATGCTGCAAGCTTTGTATTACTGTTTCAGTGCAAACAAAAATCTGTCTTCATTAATAGCAATATGCCTTCAGGGCTAATATCTAGTATGATATGTATGAGTTGAAAAGTAATTTTCTGAGAGCTATTGGCACCTAAAGCAGTGGATTTGCACTGCAGCATAATCTGAATCGTAGAGTGTTGATAATTAATACTGATTCATTTATTGGTGTATTTAATCATATGTTTACTGGATAAGTAACTACATAAAATGGTCTGGAAAAAACAACCAAACGTGGTTTTTGATGCAAGTAATCGAATTGCCAAAGTGTCTCCAAAACCACAGGATACTAGCCAATTGCATAAAACCAATTAGAATGTCATCTAATAAAAGCAGCAACAAATCCTTAAGAAATGCAGCTAAAATAAATCCCAACAATAAAAGTCTTAAAATAACTATGAGTTAATTTAAGCTTTTTCTGAACAAATGTAGGTGTGATTCAGAATTAGAAGCTCAGAAGAGGATAGAGTTAAGTGCAGGGAGTGATTCAGAGCACTTAGATGTCTAAAAGCAATTTGTTCCTGCATGCATAGACATCAGTCCACATCTATCAGTAGATGTGAAATTTGGATTATTTCACTCAGTTTTAAAGAAATAAGCTTTGTGAATACATATTTTGATCAAATGTCCTATGATGACTCACAGTTTTGTGAAGAATAATGAAACCCTAGAAGCTACTTACCCACATACTTACATATTTTGACCATAAAACCTTAAAGTTACATGGGAACATCAATGAGGTAGAGCCCTTCAAGACCTAGACAAAGGAGTCTTCCTTATGTATTTTAAGATGACAGCTTTGTCCATATGGGTGTAAACTAAACAAGTTGTTGTAAAGCAGCTGAGAGTAAAAAATTGATGTTATTCCCAGGCCAACTACCTCCAGACTTCAAAGAAGTATGCAAAGAAGTACGCCACACAAGTATGTGTTAAAGGAACTGTACTCTGTCTAGACTAGACTTTTAACTGTTAAAATGCCACCTTTAATCTTTGTGTAGACAAGGTTTTCAGATTCCAGATATGGAAAGGAATTTGCTGTTAGTTTGTTCTGGTGAGTAAGTGATGCAAAGAGGACAAGGTGAGGTCTTTGTGGCTTTACTTATGTGAGGACAAAGACTCCAGCTGATTTTAAGGGGCTCTTTGTAGGACATATGCTTTTGGCCTTTCAACAATTTCCTTAATAACTAACTGCTTTACTTCCCTATGAAAACATATTTGAAATAATGGGAAAAAAAAAAATTAGCCTCTCCACATCTCCACTTCAGTTGTGTCTTATGGTTCAAAGACAAACAGCACGCGTAATAAGAATTTTTTAAAAAATCTATTAATGCACACGGACGTCAGCATATTGCATTGGAAGATGTAGTTTAGTTTTCAACTTGCTAAAAGGGGAATGTAGTGGTATGTCCTTGATGCACATCACTGCTAAGACAGCTGCATGTCAGTGAACATGATTCTGAACTGGCAACCAAGTTCTGAAGCTGCAACTACTTAGATCAATAGTTAGGGATCAGAGGCTTAAGTCTCATTAACTACATCACTACAGAGTGTAAAGTTTGCTTTTATGGAACAGTTGTTATAGATAAATAAATGCCAGAGTGAGAAAATCTGTCAGCAGACACGGACTCCTCCAAACTGACAGCTGCATTAATAAGTGAGAAGATGAGTGACAAAAATGCAGAGCATGGACATACTTTTTCTCTTCTGTTGAATAACCATTTCAATTGCTACTGCATATTAATAACATCTGTGAAAATGTGAGAATGAGAACAACTAGAAATTGAGTTGAAAAGCATGCGCAAATTAATGTTTTAAAATTAGTAGTAAAATATGTGTTTTTAAACACCATTAAGCACCTTGTGAAAGCCTGCTGAATTTAAAAATGGATTCGTTACAGTGAACATGCAGGAAGATGATCATTTCTAGCATCAGAATCTGGAATGTTTTGCTGGTTTTAAACTCAGTTTGACTATGCCCCTTAAAAATTCTTCACTATGACAACCTATCCAGTTTGGATCATGAGTTCAGTCATCATCTTACAAGCCCGGTCTCAGGTGAACTTAAGATTACATCAACGACTGCCTGTTACTAAAGATTACTTAGTATCTGTGACATCTCCTGTCTTCTTCAGACCAGATCTACAAATGACCATCCAAGTAAGCTTTTGGTGCAGCAAGGTTTTGAAACTCAAGGTTGGCAATTGACTTCTGATAATCAGAGAAAGCAAATACTGAAGAACTTCAAGTCAAAATTAAAAGCTAAGAAATTCCTGAGGACCTTCATGCTTGCGGTGGTGAATGCAAGCTGCATGAGAGATCTGTGTGCTTCTGTCTCAAGTCAGCTTCACTGCAACAGGAACAGAAAGAGTGGAAGAGATCCCAGACACCTCCACCGAAGTGTCTCTTCATAAATCAAGACTTGGTACTATTCAAGCACATAGATAACAACAGAATCATTCAGCTAGGTAGACATGGCTGTTGTATACACCTCTCCTAGAATCAGTCTGACTTTCAAAGCTGATTCTCACAGAACCCCATCTTTCTGAAAGAAGAATAAACCCACAAACCATGATACTTAGGATAGTTAAAGCACAAAAAACCTGGCTCAAACTTGTCTCTGGCAGATAGGTTTTTACAAAAGGATAAATTACATTGACAAAATTAAAAACTGCATTTCATTTTACTAACGAGGTATGCAGAAATTACCTGAATGGAAAGGAAACTGCTGTTTAGCTTCTCCTGTGTGAGCATCCCAAATTATTGTTGTCTGCATCCGAAGGAAAGGGGAAAAAAAAGATTAGTGACTGTTCAGCTCAGAGAAAACAGAGAGCACCCTCACTGAGGAGCAATTCTAAAAGATGGACTGATAACATTATTGACTGCAGAGAGGCTTGTGTGCTGAACAGCTCAAAAACCAGAAATCACTTCCAAATATTACGGAATAATAATCTAAGTGTAGATAAAGAGTTATCACGCCTACAGAGGAAGTAATATAACTACTAAGAATGGGCATATTCTCTCTGAATAGTACTAGAAGACAGCATTACACATTTTTAATAAGCATTTTTTTACAAAGTTTCATTCTATTCCAAAACTATGTGATACTACATTTCTAACAATTAAACCACCAAGTAAAATGTTTATCTAGCAGCAGAGTACATATCACTTCTTGCCACTGTGGTGGGACAGACTAAAGTGTAATTTGCTTGCTACAGGTTTAATCCATACTCGCAGCACACGTAAGCAACTCCACTGTAGAGCTCAATACCACCTTCTGAGTGAATTGTCAATTTATTGGGAGTATATGCTTCCAGAAAATAAATTAAGGATGCCTCATCTTGCTGATAATGGATCATCTAAAGCATCACTGCTGTTATTGGGAACATAAGTTTGCCAGAATAATGGAACTACCATTGGGAGACAAGCGTAGCTGAATATAAGCCAGTATTAAAAGGAATAAAATTAAGTTTCCATTTTCACAAGTAATTGAAAATATAGGGATTCATCTAGCCTACAAATCAGACGTACAAGCTTGAGCTAGTTTCCCTAGACTCCCCTCTGTCAGTAGCTGTAGAGGAGCACTGTCAGTGCATCTCACTGCAACACAGGCCATGCAACCCATCACTTGGAAGTGCCATTTTTCTCAGAGTTTCATACAGGAAGCCAAAGATGACAAACACATCTGATTTTTTGACATAGAAAGTTACGCAAGATGAATGCTGTGTACTTTCCAGTTTCAGTTTTAATGGATTTGTGCTCATCAGCAGCAGTCATCTGTTCATTTTAATCTCTAATATGCACTCAGCTGAAACTACCATGTTTTGCTTGATTTGGAGTTCAGAACTACCTTTTTTTTGCATATTTGCATAGGAAGCCATATATATTTTATTCAAATACAAGTGTTTCAATAATTAGATGAGCTAAAAGGTCAAGTATCTTTAAGATCACTCCCTTCCTGGAAACAGTTAGTTGATAAAACTATAAACGTAAGTAGTGGAAGCAGTTCTTTCCTTAACTGAGAAACTTTTAAGATGCAATTTTACACAGGGGGCAAGTGGAGTTGGTTTTTTTAAGTAAAATCTTTTACATAAAAATACTACACATTTATGCAGCGTCAAAAATGTAATCAACATGCACTAAAACATACTGAAGAAAAGTACACTCCTGAGGGTGTCTGGAGGAGAAGAAAATAATCTTACGGAATTCAGCAGCACAAGCTCACTGAGTCAGCACATTTATATGTTAGAATGATGTATTTTTAAAACTCACTTTATCAACACCAGCACTTAAAATATAATTCCCCTTTTTGTTCCATTTCAGGGCAAATATTGGACCTTTATGTTGACCTAAGGTGCTTGCAAGGTTACCTGGAATAAAGAAAAGGTTAATATTACAATCTGTTTACAAATTAGCCAAATTACAGTTCACTGCTGTTCGATGCTTAAGAACAATAAATGTTGTTTGACTTACCATCTTCTGTCCATATTCTTGCAAAACCATCATACGAGCCTGTAGCCAATAGTGTTCCATCACTCTGTTAGGATATATATAAATGGCAAAGGTTGATACTAGATGAAATCTGTTTCAACCAACCTTTTTCTTTTCTTTACTTATTTTTTTAAGGTTTGTGCATTCTGATTTATGGGACTTCTGAGTCCACACATTGAGACAGATTATACTGTGATTTAAACTAAAGGCTATTACTGCAGACAGCAAAGAAGAAATAAAACCCTTTAACATACTGTGAAATACTAGGCTACACCATCAGATAAGAGTAATTTAATCAAAAGGATTAGAAAAAGAAAACAAGATATGACAAATTCTATTGGATTCTTCCAGATAACAAACAGATACTACTTCTTAGACATAAAGAGGCTATAAAACATCAACAGATCATCTAAATCCTGACTAAATCCCAGTTCGGTGAAGTTCAGGCACCTCTACTTGAAAGAAGGACCTAAACACCTAAGCCACCTACGCTCACGGTTAACACCTCGAATGCTATCTACCACAAAGAAGCTGCTTCCTACTCATCTGAACACAGACTCCCACACATGCTCAGAGGCACAGCACCATGATGGATAGCCTGAGAAATGTTGGATTCATGGGTCCCAATTAAGAGAAAAAAAGCGCAGGATTCGTAATCAGCAAATTACGTGTATTCTGCTGGAGGAAGCCCTTCACTGAAGAGTATCTGTCTCCTGTGCAACCAACAATGCTAGAGTTATTGGGCCAGAAGGAGAATAATTAAAAAGGAACTTGACTGTGCAACCTGGTTAGATAGGTACTGTTGGAGCTGGGCATTTAGTCTCTAAACATTTCAGCAGCTGGATTAGGAGTGAAACTCGCTCCATTTATCTCCAGACATCCTGAAGTTAGGAGTTAGTTTAAGAGAGTAACCTAGTCTCCCTCTATAACCAACAGCATCACCCACCTGTGGAGTGCAATTCATGATCCCGTTTGCTTTAGACTCTGCCCAGACCAGCACGAAGGCATGCGTCTCTGTTTCTGCTGACTTAGAGGGAGTCTAGATGACTAGATGGAAAAATCTAAGGGAGATGAATCCTACCCTTGGTACCAAAGGACACAATCTGAATATGGCCTCTAAAAATAACCTTTCTTATTATAACATAAATCACATAAACCAGAGAAGAACTAATTTAATATCACCAGTGTGAAAATTTCACAGTGAAATATGATTAATATTGTGGTTCTAAATAAACAATAAAGGCAGATGGCATTTCTAGCATCATGAATAGAAAATTAGGAAAAAGCATAAAATAATCCTTTAAAACATATGTCCACTCCAACCCTCCAGAAATAGTGAGTCAGAGCAGTTGTACATTTAACTCAGATGTATCATGATGTAGGGGGAAAAAAATCTAAGCCAACTTCACTGTGTTATACACTTATTTGGACCACTGATGAGAACAAAGGTGGTAAGACCAAAAAGGGAAAAGGTAAGGAAAGCTAAGGGACTAGATGTACAGTTTATCTAAATTTGTTGGTGGTAATTTACATTCTTTGGAAAACTCGAAGTAAGTTGGAAGCACTTCAAGTGTTCAAATTAGGAACATTTCCTTACATTAAGTACTAGCACAATGCAAGTGAAGTATCAGTGATCAATGAAGTCTGGAAAGGTAAGGAACTACTACAGGAAATACTAGAGGATGCCCTATATGTTTTGGACAACTCTTCTGCACCTTTGCTTGTTCTCCTCTTTCAATTACTCTATTCCCACTCCTCAATTCAGTTTTTCCTGACTATTTTTCTTCACTGTGATATCCACAGTAAACAAGTAATGAATATTCTTGGGTTTTATCTTTATTTGCTTCGTTAACCTACCTGTGCTTTCCGTACTATTCATCAACTTCTTTCATTGAGTTAAATATACAATACACAGGGGAAGCTGATTTGTGCAGTGGCCTTATCATAGAATCATAGAATCATTAAGGTTGGAAAAGACCTCCAGGATCATCTAGTCCAACTGTCAACCCAACACCTCCATGCCTACTAAACCATGTCCTGAAGAGCCACATCGACATGTTTTTTGAACTCCTCCAGGGATGGTGACTCAACCACCTCTCTGGGCAGCCTGTTCCAATGCCTGACCACCCTTTCAGTAAAGAAATTTTTCCTAATATCCAATCTAAACCTCCCCTGGCACAACTTGAGGCAGTTTCCTCTCGTCCTATCACTTGTTACTTGGCAAAAGAGACCAACACCCACCTCACTACAACCTCCTTTCAGGTAGTCGTAGAGAGCGATAAGGTCTCCCCTCAGCCTCTGCTTGTCCAGGCTAAACAACCCCAGTTCCCTCAGCCGCTCCTCAGAAGACCTGCTCTCCAGACCCTTCACCAGCTTCGTTGCCCTTCTCTGGACACGCTCCAGCACCTCCATGTCTCTCTTGTAGTGAGGGGCACAGAACTGAACACAGCATTCGAGGTGCGGCCTCACCAGTGCCCAGTACAGGGGCACGATCACTTCCCTACTCCTGCTGGCCACACTATTCCTGATACAAGCCAGGATGCCATTGGCCTTCTTGGCCACCTGGGCACACTGCTGGCTCATGTTCATCCGGCTGTCAACCAACACCCCCAGGTCCTTCTCTGCCGGGCAGCTTTCCGCCACTCTTCCCCAAGCCTGTAGCGTTGCATGGGGTTGTTGTGACCCAAGTGCAGGACCCAGCACTTGGCCTTGTTGAATCTCATACAATTGGCCTTGGCCCATCGATCCAGCCTGTCCAGGTCCCTCTGCAGAGCCTTCCTACCCTCCAGCAGATCAACACTCCTGCCCAACTTGGTGTCATCTGCAACTTACTGAGGGTGCACTCAATCCCCTCATCCAGATCATTGATAAAGATATTAAACAAGACTGGTCCCAAAACTGAGCCCTGGGGAACACCGCTTGTGACCGGCTGCCAACTGGATTTAACTCCATTCACCACAACTCTCTGGG
This sequence comes from Mycteria americana, assembly GCF_035582795.1. NCBI lineage: Eukaryota > Metazoa > Chordata > Aves > Ciconiiformes > Ciconiidae > Mycteria > Mycteria americana. The sequence continues at coordinate 141,267,800 of NC_134365.1, forward strand.
CTCGGCCATCCAGCCAGTTTTTTGCCCATTGAAGAGTACACTTGCCTAAGCCACGAGCCACCAG